>NW_028145567.1:3580000-3600000 GCF_977016875.1 Pavona decussata
TAGCATCAGCAATGGGTCTGAAAATGAAGAAGTGGCTGACCAATTCTCAGTTTGAATTACCAGAAGCCAGGGCGCCCATGACAAACGCCATCGCGCCGCCTTCAAGCCCTTGTAGGTGAACACGCGCAAAGACAAACGCAGCTGACACCGGAACTATGCGTCCATCGACAAGGTTGAGCTCAGGTTTAGCGGAAATGACCAGAAAACATTCTCTGCTTTGGGAAATATCTGTCACAGAGAAACCATCCATGTCCAATATACACAAACGGATACGATTCGCCAAAAACCCTCACCGATCGTATCATTGGTGAAAGATTACGATTTGTCAAAGAAGCCTTACGATTCGTACCACTGGAACGAATGGTAAGCTCCCCAGTTGATCGGTATACCATTTGTAAACTGCATCTCATTAACACGTGTAAAGCGTGCGAAAACGAATGGCCAATTGGTACCATTGGTACCATTGGTACAAATGGAAAAGTCGGTCAGTCGATTGGTTAACCATTGGAATCTACATCTCAAAACAAACGTCATGACTTGAATCTTCCTTGATCTATAAGGGAAATACCTAATGTTCTTCAATGCATGGACGGAAACAAGCGTCTATACATGAATATATGTCGTTCCTTAATCTACGAGCCGAAACAAGCGTGCTATGCATTAATATATCTCGTTGTTTAATCCATGAGCCGACACAAGCGCCCTTAACATGAATATACCTCGTTCTTTAATCCATGAGCTAAAACAAGCGTGCTACACATGAATATATCTAGTTCCTTAATCCATAGAGCCGAAACAAGCGCGCTACACATGAATATATCTCTTTATTTAATCAATGAACCGAAACAAGCCTGCTACACATGAATATAACTCGTTCTTTAATCCATGAACCGAAACAAGCACGCTACACGTGAATATAACTCGTTCTTTAATGAATATGCGAGTAATATTCATGTGTAGTGCGCTTATTTCGGTTCATGGATTAAAGAACGAGTTATATTCATGTGTAGCAGGCTTGTTTCGGTTCATGAATATATCTCTTTCTTTAATCCATGAACCGAAACAAGGGCGCTACACATGAATATATCTCGATCTATAAATTCACCAATGGTGTACCAATGGAATGCCAAGTCACTCCATTGGTACCAATGGATGACCAGAATCCCATCGTACTCAACCCGATCCATTGGGAAAATAGATTAAGTCCCCGTAATGAGATGCATTTCACCAATGGTGTACCAATAGAATGCTAAGTCACTCCGTTGCTACCAATCGTACCATTGGTACCAATGGATGACCAGAATCCCATCGTACTCAACCCGATCCATTAGGAAAATAGCTTAAGTCCCTTTAATGAGATGTATTTCATCAATGGTGTACCAATGGAGTGCCAAGTCACCCCTTTGGTACCAATCGTACCATTGGTACTAATGGACGACCCGAATACCACCGTAGTCAACCCGATCTATTAGGGAAATAGTCTAAGTCCCCTTAGTGAGTTGCATTTCACCAATGGTGTACCAGAATTCCAAGTCACTCCATTGGTACTAATCCTACCATTGGCACCAATGGACGACCGGAATCCGACCGTAGTCAACCCTTTCCGTAGCGAAAATAGTCTCTGTGCCCCTATTAAGATGCATTTCACCAATGGTGTACCAATGGAATCCCAAGTCACTCCATTGGTACCAATCGTACCATTGGCACCAATGGACGACCGGAATCTCACCGTACTCAACGCAATCTGTTACAGTAGCGAAAATAGTCTAAGTCCCCTTAATCATGTAATGAGATGCATTTCACCAATGGTGTGCCAATGGACTGACCGATCGCATCATTGGTACGATTGGTACCAATGGCACCAGAGTGACTTGGCCACCGTACTCATCCTGGGTAATGAGATGCATTTCACCAATGGTATACGAACTGACTGCCAATCCATTCCATTGGATTCTGTTTGTGTGTATTGGACAACACTCAATGAAGGTGCCATGCGGGTTCTCATAGCTGTCCCGTGTACTTGTAAATTGTGTTCGTTGTTGAAGGAAAAGTTGTTCATTGTAAGAATCATTCTTACAAGATCACATATGCTTTCAACAGGAAGTGATTTGTCTTGACGGGTGTTTAGAAAATGGTGGCAGACTTCGATGCCTTCGATGTGAGGAATGTTAGGAAACTCATCCGGGGTGACAAGGAGGGCGTTGTCCGGTAGAGGTCCCAGCTTCTCGAGTTGAAGAAGAAAGTAGATAGTATCTTTTATGTGTGAAGGAATAGTCTGAACAAGGGGCTTTAGGTGGTTAACGGTGAACTCGGAAATGGGTTCAGTAGGGTGGCTATTGCTGGATATGATGGGTCGGCCAGGGTTGCCTTGTTTGTGGATTTTAGGGAGAATGTAGAAACGACCAGTCTTGGGATCAGAGTTGGATGATAGGTATTTAAATGTCTCGTAGTCAATAAGATCATTTCTGTGTAAACGGGTAGTGTATCAGGTTCTTTGACGCGTTCGTGTATTTTGCTTGTAACGTCTGAGGATTGTTTTTGATAATATTAAGTGTCATTGAGCTGTCTGTGGCATTCATCAACATACCAGGAGTAGTCCATAATAACAGCTTTACCAGACACCCTGGTTAGTATAAGCACTGTTAATATTTCGCCCTGCTAGCTTCACGAAGATTGTTCTCGTGGCTTAAACCAAAGAAAGAAAAATATATAATACAATCGAATCTCAATAAATACAGCTCGGCTTCATTTCAATGCGTAAACCATTTAGAGTGCCAGACGAGTTCCAAGAATCAGTTTTGTGCTTCCGGTGACCCCAGACCTTTGCGCTGTGCTTTCAGCCTAAGCGTGCAGTTTCGGCATAAATATCAATATCGGTGCACGTGCATGGAAAAAACTTACAGTCACCATTTCCATTAAACATCAAGCTAGAATTGCTGTGGGCCGATAGCCAGAAGAAAGAGTTAGGGATGGCAAAGATATTTGTTTGCTGTATCGTATGTCTCAGGCTGGTGTGTACTCTGCTGTCTATAGTATGCGGTAAGTGTGTTTACTCGACTTAATTGTTTTGCTCGCGATCGATTGATGACCATTGTTTGCTGTACGTGATGAACACTGCGCGAAATGAAACTACATGTAATATATCATCAAGGGCTCGTACAAATGATTAGGTGATTGAAGAAAAGAAACCCTGGAGTTGATTAATTTCACGCTCGCCCCGCTGTGGGACAAGACGAATATGATTTGTCTATGTCAGAAATGCGCTACACAAGCGCTTCAATACCCACTCCTTGATTGTCAAGAAACTCTATGTGAGTCTCTATGTGAGTCTCTCTGATTTGCGATTGAAGTATTGAAACCGTGATCTACTCGACAGGAAGTTCAGCAAGTTTTTAAAACTTTGTTAAGTTCCCATGTTACCGTAGAATATGAACACGCTGTATTGTGACGAGAATTTATCAGCCTTATCTTTGTATTTTGTTTGTGGTTTTTATATCAATATTGTGCATTGTTTCTTAATCTGATAACAAAACAACTTCATTTTTCAAATACTCCACAACAGCCTATTCAGCAACACTGCGAAGGCCTCATGCAGGTGTACATGATGCATGATTAAATTGATAGATAATTGGATAGATGAATAAATCAATTAACTACTGAATAAAGAGTTCCGTTACGGTAGCCTTGAACTTGTCGCAATTGAGTTCAGTGGACAATGCCGGACAATGTAGCAGTCGGTCCTTGCCTGTAACGGGACAAAAGCGAACGAATTCCTTATTGTCTTCCTTGTGGTTCGCATTAAATTAGCTGGAAGGGGTACTGTAACTTCTCTGCTGATGGCTTTGTGCAGAACTACGAGCCTGTCAATCTTTCTTCGCATCTTTTTTTTGGAGTCCAGGCTTTCTCATCCAAGCTCCTTTATTAGTTTTGTACTCCGCACTAGCATGGCGGAAATCATAGTTGTTACGGGACAAAACCTGCTGCCCGACTTTAAACATTCTCAAGTGTCCTTATGTTTATTTGTATAAATATTTGTATAAATTGTCGCTGTTGTTTTGAAAAACGAAATGAAAAAATGGTCAAAGATCGTTTCAAGTGACCTCCTCAACCAGGTTTTAAAAGCTACAACTTTGTTGTTTTGTGAAAAGGAAGAAAATATTTGTCCTACTATGTCACCGATAGAAATCCGGTAATGTCGAGTGATCGATCACAAATGGCAGCCGAAGCGACTGACATGCTGTGATATTTTGCGGTCAGAAATCCCTTCTAGAATAAAGGTTAGTTTTGAAAATATTGTTAGTGACTTATTCTTTCGAATTATACTCTACACTGGTTTTTTTATAAGAACGTATAAGTTTGGAGCTAAGGCTGAACGTTCTTATATTTTTTTGTATTTTGAGGCTGAAAACGTTCTTTAGATGTTCTTAAATTACATAGCCATGTATTTCAGTAAATCAATGCGGACGTGACCAGGAAACCTATCGAAGTGCATTGCCTGCTGAGATATGGTATCAAGAACTGCTGATTGTGACTAAGCAAGATGTGTGTCACCATTGTTAATGTTATACGAAACATGCCCTTTAGTACTCTGGTTAATTTACATTTGCTACCTTGATTTTATGTTTATATACAGATTAGTAAAATAAAAACGTTCTTAATCGACTCAGCCTGAGAATTGTTCTTAATACGTTCTTAAAATTTTGGTTAATCTCAGCCTCGTGGTTCTTATAAAAAAGGTTCTTATAAAAAAACACAATGTAATTTAATAACAGAGTTGTGTCTTTGTAGTGGTCTAAAAGTTTGCTCGAAAGTTTTTGACTCGGCTCAGTCAAGGTGATGCTTCCTCACGAAATATGGTTTAAAAATGTCTTGGTTATTGTTTATGGTGTATAAAACAAATACTGATTTCATTTTGCCATGGGTCTGTGCGAGCCTGCCGCTTGTAGCTTACTTCTTTCATCTTTGTCCTTAACGTTGCTGTCATCTGTGCATCGAGTACAGGGCTTATGATTATCACGTATTTCAAAATTACGTTAAACAAGACCCCTATATGCGGTTTCCCTCACCTGGTAGGACGAGGTTTTTTTCAACTACTGAGCTGTCGAAGTCTGAAGCTAAGAAAACTCGAACGCACTCACTAATCTACGATTACTACTAGTTACTAGCAATAGTTGTATCATCACTTTAATTTGCTTCCAAACAATGCGCAAAGTCAGCACATTTCGATTGGAACTAGGCTCGATTACCAGCCTGGGAATGAACCCGCGTTCCACCCCAGCGGCGGAAGTCCGGTCTAGATGAGAACTTCATTCTGAAACTTTCCCTGATTATGTTCCTGGTTCGTTATTCCAAGGTTAAGACCAAAAAAGGAAAAAATAAATAATAAACAATCAAATCATAATAAGCTGTGTGTGTTTTCATGATGGTAATCTAAAAGAACATTACATGTACGAATTTCCGGTTACCATGGTGACGTACACGCGACTTTAAGTATAAAGGTAAAGAACGCTGGCAAACTCTCCACTCTTGGATATATCAGCAAAAGATGAAGAATTCTGTCTGCTGCAGCATATGTGTCGCGCTGATTTGGACTCTGCTGTTAGGTAAGTGATTCATATTCAGGTAACTGTTGTTATAACTGCTTTAAATTGTAACGTCTTGCAATTGCCACAGGGTCAGTCTCAAACATACCCTGAAGAAGAAAGGCCGTGCCTTTCGGAAATATTGACCGTGAAATCAGCCTTGCTTTTGTTTATACTATTTGTTCTACAGTTTGTTGCTGATTAGATCCTTTACTACAGGATCCGGTACTTTTGTTTTGTCGCGGTAGTCCTTCCAAACAAAGTTACCGGTTTTTACTGTATATTCAGGTAGTTTCCTGTTTCACCTGTGACATGTTCCAGGACCCGCTTTATCGAAGATGATTTACGAGTAACGATGTAAAAAA
Source organism: Pavona decussata (assembly GCF_977016875.1). Taxonomy (NCBI): domain Eukaryota; kingdom Metazoa; phylum Cnidaria; class Anthozoa; order Scleractinia; family Agariciidae; genus Pavona; species Pavona decussata. The sequence goes on from NW_028145567.1 coordinate 3,585,948, forward strand.
GAAAACAAAATGGAGTGGTTTTATTTCATGTTGTAGGACTAGAAGGTCTTGTCTTACGGGTGACAATTGGATATCAGGAATGAGTAAACGTGCAGTTTTAATTGCTGAATGAATTAGTGAATGATCATCACAGTTATGTACGCAACTTTAATTAAGCAGTTGGAAAGCCTGAAAAAATTCAGGCTTGAACGGGATTCGAACCCATGACCTCTACGATACCGGTGCAGTGCTCTACCAACTGAGCTATCAAACCAACTGGGAGCTGGTCATTTTGTGAATTCGTATTATACCCGTAGAGGTGATGAGATGAAACATCGATGAAAGTGAATATGTGAAAATTCATATATTTGAACTGCTGAAGAAAGAATTAATAAGTGTTTAGTTCACTGGCGGGCTAACACATCAATATCTTGAAATCTCATCTGCATGATCTTTTTATAACTGTGTGATATGGTCTGATATGCACTCTTTGATATGTATCAAAGTATTTGTCTTGGAAGGGAAATGTTTATCTTCTGATTTTGGGAAAGAAGTATTGAAACATTAAGTCTCGACAGAAAGTTGTAGTAACTTGGCATGTTAGTGAATCAGCGCTGAATATGAATGTTTACAGTGTTACGTTCATAAAAAAAGTACTTTTATTTGTGGTATGTATTTGTTGAGTGTACAAGGTTACGACCTTGCCGCAATGTTGATATTGGCTGAACTTGGCCTATGGGATTCTCACTTGTGGTGAGTATTTTCGCTTTAACGTCCGTTTCCGTTGGGGACCTGTAGGGGGATTTATCACGCAACCTACCCATCCTGAGTTGGCGAAAAGATCGCTCTCTGGTACCCCTCCCTCCCTCCCAAGGTTGTATATACAAGAGATTGTTATGTATTTCTCTCGATTCATTTCAGCCCCTATCTTATGGAATTTAGGCGCAGGTTGTCATAATTATAAATCGATACCAAACTTGGCCTTTTTACTATAATTTCACAAATTATAGAACTTATGTGAAAAATATCCATAGTTATAATACTCGATCGTCTTTCAATAATGCTTTGGTTGTGCCGAAATGCCTTAAACGCGGCTCTCCGCCCATTTGATGCTAGTGTGACTAATATCGTTTGTATTGTGCTGCATAGAAGTAACTGAGTTCTCACGATGATATTTTTATATTTGATCAATTATAAATAGACATCTTTACCATTTCCTCATATTATTATGATTTCCGGCCTACAACAGTTTAAATTACAGAGATTAAGGTCTGTGCACTGTATATGTATACCTTGTACAGCGATCTGAGGTAACAAAGAACCGAATGAAGAATGTCTTGTAAAGGACACCGCATTGTCATGTGAAAATTTGCTCGAAAGAACAGATTGTAAACGCTTGAGATGCGGCTTATAAAATTGTTTTTTGGTAAGAACTGTACTTGCAACTTTTTTTTATTATTATTAGCCTTTCACAACACCACCATTTACAATAATAAACACTACGTAGACTACTTATAATAATTACGATACTGACAGTAGAGAGACTTACTATTTTGTACTGACTATAACCCCGGTATACTTTCAATATTAACGCTACTAATTACAAAGCTCACAAGACATACAGTACATAACATACGTACACTGATGATCGACTCTACTAACAATATTTACAATAATTACGATGTTCTGACTAATAAATACAATAAAAATGTTTTCATAATACCGGCTGACAAAAGCTATGCATTACAAGAAGTGATTAACGATAACCAACCAACACAATACAGAGAAAGGAAAACTAAAGGCTCACGGAATCTTTTTTTCATTTTTTTTAATTAGCACTTTATTAGCAACACAAAACTACTTACAATTCACAATAATAATAAACTTAGTTAAATACTTATATTACAACACCTACAGTATTATGTATCTACAAAGTGGTGTTTTTTTTAATTAATTTACCAGTATTACTGTACAACATTATTATGAACTTACAATACAACAGTTAAAACTACACTACACTATTACAATTTACTAACGCTACTGACAGAAAAATATGCCTAATACATGTAGCAGTTCTCATAACTATAGAAATTATCAATCTAATCTTAGTCGAAATACGTTACTTACACTACACCAAACTACGTACAAAACACTACTCGCAGTAAGATTACTAACGCTATGTATAATAAACAATTATTCCACGAGCGCGCGTACGCGCCTCGTTGGCTATCTATCATCTCATATCCAACAAGCGCAAGTGGAATAATTGTTTTATTAAAAACAATCAAGAAATATTGCTAGATCTTACTGATTTTGCTGTGCAAGAACAACCAGCAGACAATTTAATGGTCGCCATATCTCGGCCATGGTATAATGGCTCATATACCATAGCCGCTTAGCCAATCAAATCCCTCGAATTGCATTATACAATGATCCAGTTTTTAATAATATTGTATATAAAACTGTGGGGAAGTGCAACCAGTCAAGATCACAAAAATAGAAAAAATAAAAACAAAAACAAAAAATACAGATCGATCCTGTGGAGACTTAAGTTTCAGGTTGTAGTAAGGCACCAAAAGATCCCATTTCTTTTCTGCTGTTCTACAGTTTTTTCTATTTCATAGGTTTGCTTTATAAAATGTAAAAAACTACCTATTGTTGGGTCTTGTCCTTTAGAGTGGCATAGCCAGATAAAATATTTTGCAGTTAGACATATGAAGTTGATTTGGAGTTTGTAATCTGAGCTATCTGGCCTCAGACCCAAGGCTGTCTCTAAAGTTAATTGGCTCTTTTGTAATGGTATTTGAGAGGATTTTATCCAAGTCGAAACATCAGCCCAAAAAGATTTTGTTTTTCACATTCCCAGAAAAGGTGTATTAAGTTCTCTCTTTCGTTATGACAAAAAGTGCATTTGTCATTATCCTTAATTCCAATTTATTGCAGAAAACTAGTTGTTGCTAAAAGACGATGTAGAAATTTGAAATTAAAATAAATAAATTTGGAATTCCTGGTGCACTTAAAGGATGTTTGATAGGCCATTTTCCAATTAAAAGAATTGTTGGGGCAAGAAACTACGTCCTTCTTCCATTTTTCCTGAGATGAGATCGGCTGCTCACTTTTTTTAAAAACAAGCTTGTGGTAAACAAGTTGAGATGGTTTTTGAGTTTTCAGTAATTTGAGCCAGAAACTCTCATATTTAATCTGGGTCTTTGTCTTTGGTCTGCGTAAACGATTCACTGCAGAAATTACTCCAAAGAAGGATAATGGTCGGACCTGAAAATCATATTTATTTTGAAATACCTGTAGAGAAAGAAAGCTGCAGGAGTCATCCATTAGATGTTTGACATGTGTTATTCCTTTAGATATCCAGTCGTAATACATTACAGGTTTGTTCTGTATTCGTATTAATGAGTTGTGCCACAAAGGGGACGTCAAGAAGTGATCGTCGGACGTTATTGTTTCCTCAAAACAAACCTCTGACCAAATTTCAAAAATTTCTTTTACAAAGGGGTCTGAAATTTTAAAGTCTTTAATATCTTTTAAATTAAGGTTTCCTTTGCGGGGTGCATTACCTCCGAATTTTTCAAGTTGCAAATCAAAGAAACATTTCCCTTTGCCATTGTTTTCCAGATCGAGATATTTTTTAATCCAGACCACCTTAAAAGCTTAATTAAATGATGCTATGTCCAACATTTTCAGGCCTCCATTGGTGTAGTCGTTTAAATCATTATTTTGCGCTTGACTTTATCTCCCTTACCATTCCATAAAAAGGCATAAAACATTGAGTTTATCTCTTTAATCCCTTCATGATTAGTTTGCAAGGGAGAGAGTATATGTACTTGCAACATGGTGAAAATTTAATAGTTTCGACAACAAACGACAGAAAAATTATTCGATCATCGGATCGGAAAAAAGCTATCATGCCAATTCTGCCTCAAATGGCGAAAATAAAGGGCACGAATTTAAAATTTCACTGCGCAAAAGCGACGCATGGCGAATTTTGAAAGTGACCGTGTACGAAAACGCGTTCCACTGTGGTCTCTTTGTATGTCATTGCTTCTTTAGCGAATGATAATGCCTTCTGCATACCATTCGTTGCAAGATGCGATTTGACCGGAAGAAGTTCCCCAAATCAGCATCTTTTGAAATTGGCGTCTTAAACATAATACGCACGCGCAAGTAAGTTCAACTTAATCACAAACTTGATGTCCATATATAGACTTTATAATTTGTGTTTTGGTATGAAAAGAGCCGCCTTGAAAGGCTCGAAAATAGATTGTTATATGGTCGGAGTTGGCGGGGAATTAAAGGGAAATGGAAGGGGAAAAAACCTTTGATGGTAAAGAAGTCGTGTTTGTAGCACGCAAACCTGTGAGGAGGCAGAGCTCGATGAGTTGGATGTTCAATAAAGAGTGACTTTGATAAAGCACGCGAGAGGAAGGTCACAAAAATTGCTGTTGTTTGTTTATTTGTATTCGCAATGAAGAAAACTAAGCAGACTGAATAGAAATAAACTAGTTATAGTGTGTCTCGTGATCACCTACCAAAGAAACATCTTTTCACTGAAGTGTAAAAAATTAGCAATTATCCTGCGAAATCGCGCGGAATATCGCCTGATACTTAATCAACGAAGCCGTAGACCGAGTTGGTTAAAATCAGGGGATATTCCGCAAGATTGAACCGGATAATTGTTTTATTTTTCAACACATTGATAACAAAGCGCAGTTTTATTGTGGAACTGCTGGGAACGATCTTTATTTTTCCCAATTTTTCTCCGCGACACACATTACGTATATGGCAGGATATCTGTTGGCAACGGACGACGAATGCACCATGACGATCGTTGGGCAGTGTACTATGTGTTGAATACCAAAGTGCAGTGTTGACTGAAGGTGAAATCACATAGCCATTTTTGGTAAACAAGTCGTATTTTGTGATGCTCTAATATACGATAGACAGTGATGCATGTGACAGGGTTGAAAAGGAAGTGAAAGAAATCGATATCGGTGTGCTGTTTTGAGTGGAATCAGGTATTGGTGTCTTGAGTGGAAAGGATTGCGTTGCCGAAATTGGCTCAGAATTTTTATGTCTTATCGCCAAAGTTAATGATTATTTTACATCGTAGAGGTGTGGCTGGTGAACTGTTCGCTGGCTATGGACGCTAAAGTTGAACTTTGTTCATTCACACGTTCGTACGTGAAAACATTTTGGTTGTCTACCGCAAAATGTAATCTAAGATTGCTTACAAAAAACAAATGTACGTGGGAAATCCGAATTTGGAGTATCCTTTTTGTTCTTAAGTGATGCACAGAGAGCTGCCTCCGCAAACAGAGAGCAAAGAATAATTTCACGTACACTGTAGTACGTTATATCTAGGTTTTTTCCCACGTTCTCTCACTTCAGCTAGAGCCTTATCCGATCATATTTTCAAAGTGGAAATTTTCAACACAGAGAAGCAATTGGTAGGGACCCCGATTTTACGAGTTGACAATTTTCACACCTTTGGGCATACATTCAATTTTACTGATTTAGGTATGACCACCAAAGCTGATGACGGTGCATCCTGGCACAGATCCTATATAAATCAGGAAAAACAGTTTAAGGGGTCAACCGATATCGGGATTACACTAAAGTACTGTGGTTTTCTACTCAATGACGTAAAACAGATTGGCATCAAGTCAACAACTAGTCAAGGTGAACATTGATCATATTTTTTAAAATTGGAGACTGTGAAATCAGACCAAAAGCGCGGGTGTGAAGAACTTAGGGACGTGGGTAGACTCTTTTAATGAATTCCGGCTGATAACGCTCAATACGAGGGGTTGCTGTAATGGTAAATAAATTCCCATGTAAATAACACTTGTTCTGATACTTTTATTGCTTGTACAATATAAAAAGATTTGCAAAAGATCTTTCTAGGCGGTGCACTGACATGCTCATTCACGTATTTGTTTCTGGTCGCGCGTTGACTATTGTCACAGAACGCAACGAATCTACTTTATGGCTTGCCAGCCCATCAGCTTAACAAGCTGCCAAGGGTCCAAAATGCTACAATATTGCCATGTAGCCGCTCCGATTGTCATGGGCTGTTACTTTATCTTGTCCAATTCAGGACTCTCACCACATTAGGAGATCGCTCTTTTACTGTTACTGCTCCTAAACTTTGGAACTCGATAACGATCAGCCCCTCTCTTATCAATTTTTAGAAGTCACTTTAGACATTTTATTCCAGAAAGCTTTTATGTAATCTTTATGCGGTTTGTATAGTTTTAGTGCTCCGGAGTAGGTTTATAGCTTTAAACGTTCGATATATAGCTATTATTGATATCGGCGCAATTTAAGTATTATTAGTTATTATTAACTGTGAGATGATATTGTGAGCGATACATACAGATGATATGGTGAACAGTACATTAATTGTGGCCATTCCAATTCTAGGAATTACACGAAATTTACGGTGGTATTTAATTACCTCACACACTAGCCTGTCTTAGACCATAGACCTTTTCTTTTGTCTGCATTCAAATTTGACTCACTAGCCTTGTTCAAGGTGAAATATTCTTTTGATTTTTGAACCCAAGAACGAAGTTAGTGAGGTTAATTTGAATGCAAACAAAAGAATATTGAAATGTCAGCCATTTTTGCATACGGGTTTATTGCTTTCTTTGTCCTGCTTAAAGCGCCCTGGAGCTTTTGCCCCCGCACAGTTTGTATTCACACAAACTGTATCGGACCGACTATCCAAGCATTTACGTGATAAAAGGCTTTCGTGGATATTGCTTGTTTACTTCATATTTCACTGACAATATCGCTAACCGAGTCAGCCATTGTTTTAAAAAACGATTAAGAAGAATCGCTAACTTAAACATCCCATAATATAACGTCTAAAAGAAACCACAACCGGCATTAATGACTGTAAATGGTCATCCTACTGAATGACTGATTGTTTTAGATGTTAGAATGTTTATTTGGGGAAATCGTTTAATCATAATTAATAAGAGGCAATGGTTATGAAGCATAACAAACTTCTCTGTTACATGTTTTTGTACGCATTTTTGGCCTTGACGGCCGTGAACAAACCACAATAGATTTTCAAATGTGTTGGAGAACTGACCAATACAAACGTTTCTGTTAAGATATTGGACTGTAGTGTCAACGTTAAAACAAAGGATTGTGTACGGTCGCAGCCCGCCTTCCAACGTAAATCGACGCACGGGGCATCATTGTTTTCATGGCTAGGTTCCGCATAACCATGTAGGGTTAAGCCAAGAGACTATGAGGCTCATGATTTCCTCTTTCAGGAAGTGTTTTGTTAATTAGCTGATTTCCAGAATAAAATATTATGTTATCTTATGTTATGTTATGTTATGTTATGTTATGTTAACTCTTTTTTTATTTAATTTTTTAATTTTAATTTTTTGCGACGGAAACCCGAGTTTGTCTGATTTACACACTTCATCTTATGGACACACGGCCGTGTGTATGTTGAGAAATATACCATGATGACGCCAATAGGAATTAGAAAGGGAAGCACGCGCGCTATGTTATAACGCCTGATAATAAGCCGAACATCGGAAGCCGCAGGCCCCTCAAGATCGAACAGGATAATTGTTTCATTATTCAACACATTGACAACAAAACACAGTCAGTTTATTGCATTCCTTACGTTCCGTTACATCAAATCTACAATAAAAAATATAAAAAAAAAATGGTGTGGTAACACCTTTTCGTGAGTCCGGCCGACTCACGAAATAGCGTATACTGTATCGCAAGATCATCTGTTGCCTACGGAAGACGAGTTTTCAGTGCACCATGACCATAAATGGGCAGTGTTTCAATGTGTCGAATAATAGATACAAACACCTACTCATGCAGTTTTCATTTGACGCAATATACTGGTACGCGTTGATCATCAGGAATTAATACAGCTTCAAGCTAAGCTCGACTTTGATGATTTGATTCCGAATAAATGAAATCATTCACAGCACAAGCTTACGCTTGTATTTCGTCATTTCGGCGGTGACAGTCATGGATATTATGGCAAGCTTTCGTTTCTCTTACATGGAGCCATGTCTCAAACCTGCAGTTTCCACAGGAAAAAAGTGGGGTTAACATATAGTCCTTTGAGAATTGGAAAATAGCAACCAAGAAAAGGGGGGGGGGGGGGGGGGGAGATCGAGAGAAATAAGATGAAGAAACCACCAAAAGAATTTTGAGCCATTTCAGGCGCGCTGCTTTGTCGAGAGACCATGGATCTAGGCATCTTCCCGAATGTTTGTCGTCGTATTCACTGAAAATAAAACCAGGCAGAGAAAATATGATTGGCGCGATCCATATACCACCAATAACATGGTACAAACACTGGTTGTTGCTTGGCACCCTAATGGTGCTTGTTGCTTGGCACCCTAAGTTTACGTGTAAACTTAGGTGTTTTGACTTCTTTTTGCCTTCCCGGTGACCCTAACACTCCCTCTCTATCTATCATGGATCTGGATTCTGGGAATTTACCGGATGATGTTAAAAATAAAATAAATATTGCTCAATATAAGATAAATATCCAAAGCGAGCTCGATTTCTCTTCAAAATCTATTACAAGGACTCTGATGTTTAGTTTTCACATACATTTTTAATTAATTTATTTTGTTCTGTTTCATGTTCCGTCCGGGATCATGCGTTCCGAGAATCCGGAATTTTCCATGTTCCGGGTCGATGGACGGGTCGGAAAATTTACGCATTACGTGCAGAGTTTTGACAAAAAGCGATTCGGCTAATGATTTTCTGAAGGACCATTCTAAAAATACAGTAAATAAAAAATTTCCCTGCAGCAGATAAATGCGGCTATAAATCCAAGGCCAGATCGATTTGTCTTCAAAATTTGTCAGAGCAAAGACGCGAACAGTAACTCAGTTCTGAAATGAAGAAAACGATGGATCCTTTGATGATATTTTTCCTGCTGTTTTTTGGTAAGTGATCTCAGTTCACTTTGTTTGAATCCCACGCGCCAAACTTGAAGCCAGGAATTTTTTGCTACAATACTTGTGTTTAATTTGTGGACTTCATTTAACACAACACCATCACAGGCAGGCTGGCATTACTTCATAGCAAATTCCTACTTAGTTGAAGTTTTGTAGAAAGTTGCAACGGTTATTCCTTACAGGGAAAACATTGTTTATTGCTACCTAGATTCGACATTAGATAGTCACGAAGGACGCGCTTGCATATAGAGGTTCTATCGTATGGAACACTGTTTTTTTAAAATGAATATGGAGTTGAACATTTGAAGCAGAAAGAACTGCAGCACCGGTTAAGAACTAAAGATTATTTCAAAGATTTGACGTTTGCATTTCGTAAATAGATAGAATGGATAGCGTGGATGTTTACCCTGCTAACAGAGGCTTTTACTTTTTATTGCATTTCTCGGCGGCGTAAAAAAAGCCAACTACAAAGTTCGCGGAATCACAGAGATATAGACGCGGACAACTTCGTACATGAGAATGATGTATTATTCAGTATACACAGGCAAACTCGAAAAAAAAATCCGAGTGCTCCTATCTGGAGTCGAAGGCCTAAGACCTTCCGATTACTAGTTCGGATGCTCTACCACTGAGGTACATGAGACTCGAGGGAGCTAAGACCATTAAACTAGGTTTATGGGACGAACATCCCGCATACCGCTAGGATTGGAATGTCATGTGTGTCAAATGCACAATGGCATAAATGTGAATAAACCTCAATGGACTTCAATAAACTGCAATGGAATAAACTTCGTACATATGCATGCTAAAAAGCTTGCCAGAAAGAAACGCTCTACTAGCAGGGTAATGCATATTACACTGAGAATTTAGATTTATTTTATCGGACAATTTCGCAGTTTTCTTGATTATATTTATTATCCGGGGAACCAATCGATTTGTAGCCTCAATTTCCGCTAATCGAGCCTAAAATAAAGCGACTTGCGGCGGAAAACATATCAATTCACTAAGCATTCAATCAATACCTGCCGCAGAAATTCGTATTTGTATTCAATTTGAAGGACAGCCTCTGGGAACAGATTAAAAGCTAATTTACAGGTACCGATTAATCGACCGATTTGGGTTAATTGGACAAAGAAAATGAAGGATACTTTGCACACGTGGCAGTGCTACATTTTTTTTAATCAGGTCGATTTTCACTGACCCCGCGCTACACCAACAGGAAAAGAAATCGGTTGACAAATTGTAACGTGAAATTGGCTTATGCGAATAAAACTACTAACTCGACAAATCCGTACGTGTAAATTAGCCCTTTGCTCACGTAAATATGCTCTTAAAAGGCCATAAAATAGTCTGGGAATGCAGTAGTCCAGTCCTGCTCCTCCACGAGTGTTTTGCATAAATCGGTTCTTGGGTTCCCCTGGTTTATGCGAATAACATTTCGCTTGTGCCATTCATAGACTGTTCACAGTCCCCCTATTTTTCCGTGGGATTCTCGAGACCGGTACGCTTCGATGGAGCTGCCGCCATCTTGGTTTGTAAAAGCGGAGGGGATTTTTCCCGCCGCCTCCAAACTCCACTCCCCTCCCCTCGGTAGTTTAGACAGTCTCCCCAGATCGCGCTCGCTTTTACAAACCAAGATGGCGGCAGCTCCATCGAAGCATACCGGTCTCGAGAATCCCACGGAAAAATAGGGGGACTGTGAACAGTCTAACGAGGCGATTAATTTTTTTTTCGCATATTTCTATGACGTCATGTATAAAATTTAACGCAAGTGATAAAAAGATAAAGTTACCGGGCCATGGGCACACGACCACGACGGTGAATATTTTTCAGTTCTCAATCAGAACTTTAATATCGCCACTGTTATGTTTCCGTATAATTAACAATTATTCCACGAGCGCGCGTTGGATATGAGATGATAGATAGCCAACGAGGCGCGTAGCGCCGAGTTGGCTATAATCATCTCATATCCAACAAGCGCAAGTGGAATAATTGTTTTATTAAAAACAACCGAGAAATATTGCTAGATCTTACTGATTTCGCTGTGCAAGAACGACCAGAAGGCAATTTAATGGTCGCCATTTCTCGGCCATGGTATAATTGCTCATATACCATGGCCGCTAAGCCAATCAAATCCCTCGAATTGCATTATACAATGATGCAGTTTTTAATAATAGCCCTTATCACGGTTTTCGACGCCATTTTGACGAGTAGGCAAACAGGCTTGAAATAACAGTGTTTGTATGGAAATCAGATGTCAAATTACTTTCATAAAACATCGCTTCTGAAAAATTCATGAATTGGAAACTTTTAGCACTAGGAAAAGGATTTTCGGGAAAAAAAAATTGGAGGGATGTAGCTCTGCCCGAAAGCGTCCAGTCGTGTTTTGAACTTTCCATACATTTGTCTGTAAAGCGAACCAGCCGTGAACTGCTACTAAAAATAGTTCGCGGGAAAAAAATACAGGGAAATGTATGGAAAGTTCAAAACACGACTGGACGCTTTCTAGCACAGCTACATCCCTCCAATTCTTTTCTTAAAATCCTTTTCCTAATGCCAAAAGTTTCCAATTCATGAATTTTTCAGAAGCGATGTTTTATGAAAATTATTTGACATCGGATTTCCATACAAACACTGTTATTTCAAGCCTGTTTGCCTACTCGTCAAAATGGCGTCAAAAACCGTGATAAGGCCTATTCGGCCACATTGTGGACGTTGGATCTGTCGATCAGATATTACACTGTAAACGTGAATAAATTTGTAGTGACATTTGCGTTGGTTTTGCTGCTAAACACCCCTATTTTTCTGGGGGCCGGTCGGGGTAAGACAGAGAGCCAAGGCCGATATGAAACAGTCCGATCGTCACGTTCGTAGGAGTCGTATTCAGGGGGGAGTGGGGAGGCGAGAGCCCCCTTTTTTTCTTGTATACTTAGAAAGTTTTTGTAACAGTCTTTGGAATGGTATTATACAATTAATCGTTTTAAAAAATCTAACAATGATGAAGCAGAATCTCCGCGAATGTACGCTCTCGGCACACTTTCTTCGGCCCCATCTTTCTGGATCCGCCCCAGGTGTTCATTGCTACAATACAGATAGCCACTGTGTCTCCTATAGACCGCTATACTCTGCCATTTATTTATTCTCTCCACTCCAATTAGGTCCGTGTCCGACCGGCCGAGGTCACTCGCTCCCAATATCATCGCCGGACCGTCTAAAAACCAGAACATTTTTATTACAACGGCTACACTATACACTCAGCTTTTAAACATCATTGACAAAAATGTTCATACATCCAGAATATCTTTACAATTTATATCACCCTGCTTCCTTTCAGGAATTAAAGCAACAGAAACGGCAATACCCCGCACAAAACTGACAGCGTGCTCCGATGGTTTGCTAACCATACCTGTGGAACCCGTGAAGAAAGACTTGATTTTTGACCTGTGCTGGAAATACAGATACTCTGACTACTCAGAGTGGACCGAAGTAGTTTACTGTAAAGAGAAAATGGCCGGCTGTCGGGTCCTGATACCAGTGTTATCAGATGGCACACGAATATCGAGAGGAGCTAATGATCAGAACTTAACCGTGGAACGCCAAAACACCAGCAGGGACCACATCCAGTTCCAGTTTGAGGTTGTCTTGACGGACCGAAAAGACCGTAAAATTATTTTTAAAGTGGATTTCACCAATGTCTGTAAGTCTAGTCAAACTGTTATGGTCTTCAATGTTTACGTAAGCTTGCTCAAGCTGTTGAGGTGTTCTTGCTGGACCCTTATACGACGGCCTACCAAAGGTTGAGTCCCTTACGAATGTTGAAAAATGACTTTTAATTAAGCCTGTACTTAAAGGAAGGCTCTAACTGGCCCTGTTCCACAAACGTCAAAAGTTGTGAATTGTAGGCTTATTGCCTGCCAAATGAAAGGGCAGCCTTTCTCAAAGTCCCGCTTTCCTGGAGTCTAGTTAGGCGCTCACTTTCAAAAAGTCTCTTTTCGGAAGTCCAACGAACGGGATATGTTATGGGAAACATTTGCTAGGAAATGAGCGAGATCGTTATGCTAAAACAAGATTCAGATGTGTTGAGCTTCAAGAAGGGGTGACTTGGGGTCGTATAGCGGATCATCATTTGTAGCTGTAACTTGTCTTTAGTTTACTGTAACCCAAACAGTTTCGATTCATTTGTTTATTTAGCTACAAGCGACAGCAGCTGGCTGATAACACCAAATATGCCTTATTTTTTTGGCAAAGCATAATGGAGATCAGCTTTGACCTTGCCTAATAATTTTAGCTCTTCTCTTTTACATTTAGGTGTGCCGACTAAGATAGATGGTAAACTCAACTTGACCAGGGTTTTGTTTGACATTTACCCACCGAAACGACTGAGGGAAATACGGCTTAAAGACGAAAACAGAACAGAATTCGCGTACATCAACACTGAAGATGGTGCAACTACGAACATGACTGGAAACAGCAACCGGCCAATGCCAGCTTTCTGGAGCAGGTTGAAGGTTATAGATGGCTCTTTGATGCTAACTGGAATACAGAAGAAGGATAACGGCATCAAGATGATAAGCAGGGCAGATTTCACAGACTTGTCGACTAAGGGAGCAACGATCCAGATTGTAGTTCATTCTCCCGGTAATTGCTATTTTGTCGTATTTTTTATTTCAGCGAACTCTTTCAAAGTAGACACCCCTGTAAGGAAGACAACCCTCCAAGTCCGACACAATCTGGTCGGCTGGACGATTTTCAAATCCGCATTCAGTCACTTGTCTGCCTGTTACTACAAGCGACTCCCTCTAATTCGGACTCCTCGAGCCTAGCTCTTTTTGTTCGCCCTGAGAGGTGTACCAGTAGAATTCGGTGGGGACTAGTAACACTGATCGACCTCTCAGTCAAGTTTAACAGCACAAGGCAAGTGTAAACAGAAGCCACAAGTAGTAATAATAATAATAATCAATAGACCATTTCCGAGTTGCTGTGAACCTCATTATGAAAGTGAGGCTATGTGCAAAGTTTTTGTTATGAAAATTAGCTTTCATTCATATGCAAACAAAACTAATTTTCATGTGAAAAGTTTCGCACTTAGCCTCGCTTCC
>NW_028145567.1:3605000-3980000 GCF_977016875.1 Pavona decussata
GTTGCCAAGGACGTTGAGGCAGTATTAGAACTAGTATTTGCGAGATATTTTTTGTTAGTCATATTTGCGCCGTTTTCGTCGTCATTTTGAATTTTATGAAGATCACTCTCCCTGATTATGTTCCTGGTATCGTTATTCCAAGGTTAAGACCAAAGAAGGAAAAAATAAATAATAAACAATCAAATCTTAATAAGCTGTGTGTGTTTTCATGATGGTAATCTTACAATTGTACGTATTTCCGGTTACCAGGTTGACGTACACGTGCCTTTAAATATAAAGGTAAAGAACGCTCGCAAACTCTCCACTCTTGGATATATCAGCAAAAGATGAAGAATTCTGTCTGTTGCAGCATACGTCTCCAGCTGGTTTGGACTCTTCTGTTAGGTAAGTGAGTTGTATTCAGGTAACTGTTGTTGTAACTGTTTTAAATTGTAACGTCTTGCCACAGCGTCAGTCTTAAACATACCCTGAAGAAAGGCCGTGCCTTTCGGAAATAGTGACCGTGAAATCAGCCTTGCTTTTCTTTCTTTTTTTTGGACTATTCTACAATTTGTTGTTGATTACATCCTTTACCACAGGAATGGATCCGGTACTTTTGTTTTGTCGCGGTAGTCCTTCCAAACACAGTTACCGGTTTTTACTGTATATTCAGGTAGTTTCCTGTTTCACTTGTGACATGTTCCAGGACCAGCGGTATTGAAGATGATTTACGAGTAACGATGTAAAAAAAAAAGAAAAGAAAAAAAAAGAAAAAGTACGGAGTGGTATATTTGATGTTGTAGGACTAGAAGGTCTTATCTTACGTGTGATAATTGTATATCAGGAATGAGTAACCGTGCAGTTACTAAAGCAGTTGTCAAATGAAAGCCTGAAAAAAATTCAGGCTTGAACAGGATTCTAACCCATGACTTCTGCAATACCGGTGCAGTGCTCGACCAACTGAGCTGTCAAGCCAACTGGGAGCTGGTCATTTTGTGAGTTCGTATTATACCCGTAGAGGTGATGAGAAGAAACTGCAACTGTGTGAAAGTGAATATACGAAAATTTATATATTTGAACTGCTGAAGAAAGAATGAATAAGTGTTAAGTTCACGGGCGGGCTAACACATCAATATCTTGCAATCTCACACGATCTTCTTATAACCGTGTGATATCGTCTGATATACACTCCTTGATATGTATCTGAGTATTTGTCTTGGAAGGCAAATGTTTATCTTCTGATTTTGGGAAAGAAGTATTGAAACATTTAGTCTCGACAGAAAGAACTTTGTAGTAACTTGGCATGTTACTGAATCAGCGCTGAATATAAATGTTCGCAAAGTAACGTTCATAAAAAAAGTATTTTTGTTTCTGGTATGTATTTGTTGACTGACAAGGTTACGACCTTGCCGCAATATTGATATTGGCTGAACTTAGCAAATCAAGGGAAATTCCCCCGCTCATTGTCACTTGTCGTGAGTATTTCCGCTTTCACATTCGTTTCCGTAGGGGACCCGTAGGGGGATCTATCACACAACCTAACCCTCCTGAGTTGTCGAAAAGATGACTCTCTGGTACCCCTCCCTGCCAAGGTTGTATATTCAAGAGATTATTATCAGCCCCTATCTTATGGAATTTAGGCGAATGCTGTTATAATTATAAATCGATACCGAAAAGTACAACGAGTTTATTTCGCTTCCACCTCTTTTACTTCTGTATAGCCTGTACAGCAAGTGTATCTGGGGGCAAAAACTAAAACTGGCAAAAAAACGCAGGAAAACAACAGAAACGTTTGCCACGCAGGCAGGTTAAAATGTCACCAGCAAATTTAAAACTCCCCCAAAATACCCAATTGCTTACATTTCAAACACAGAAAAGGTCTTCACTCCTCGGATTGTTTGCTTGTATATTCTCACTTAGTGCAACTTACGCTAGAACGTATTCGACGCGTCAGTTAAATTGCTGAAGTTCTTTACATTTCCGTGTAAGGGAGGAGATCACGATTCGTTGCCTTTATTATAGGGAACTTAAGAAACGACGACGGTAACGCCAACGAAACCCTCACAAATTTCTACTCGTTCAACTTGTACAAAATTGGTGAACTACTCCGGCGTTAAGAAAAGAAAGAGAATGAAACGTTCACCGTCGTGTGTTCAAAACGTTCTCCACAAGACCTTCCGATTTAGTTATTTCATGTTGTTATTTTGCAAAGGACGGCAAAGAAATGTACCAAAATTTCAAATACCCGTGCAGAGCGATTGATTTTCTTCATTACACGTAAACCTATTTAGTGTTTTGCGGCGTTTTCGTAGACTTGCTTACAAGGCGAGCTAAGAGAGAATGAGAAGCGAGCGAGCGACTTTCAGAAAGTCTAGCGTTTTCGTTGTCGTCGCCGTCAACCCTGCTTGAAGTTCCCTTATGATATAATGATTACGACTGAATTTATCCCGTAACAGTAAAACGACCACAGTGTCATCTGATCATGGTGGATGAAATCCGTGTCATATAACTATAGTAATATATATATTTAGCCAAGCCTTATTTAAGCGGAGCTCCACAATAGAAGTCTGCTTATTGTATGAACGTAATAACCTTATGAGTTCCTCATCAATTCTGCAGTTATATAGTACATTTTAATGCATATGCAGCTAACTGCTCATCAACAATAACAGTGTAAAACAGAGGGCAAAATTACTGAATGCTGATTTTTTGTAACAGAGGGCAGTTTTTCGTAATTTTCCTTTCACCGAGGGCAAAATTACTTGCTCCTGATTGGTGGAGCGGCGAAAATACTCGCTCCTGATTGGCTGAGCACGACAGTTTTACATTTTGTCGGTTTCTGCATTTTGTGTCCAAAAATACAAGTTCTTTGAGGTTCTTTCGAAGTTCGACTCTTTAAGCCGGCTTCTTTGTACCAAAAATACATGGAAATCAAGTGCTGCAGCTAGGAAAGAAATTCCTAAAGGTTAATTTTGGTGTCTCTCACAAGAAACAGCAAAAAATTATTTGTGTCAAAAGCTAAAGACTTGGATCGGATTGAATTTCTTTTGTTTGGTTGAGAAACTGAAATCAGTCATGGTGTCCAAGTGCTTTCAACGAACGATAACCGAGCATGAAAGTGTCCTTTTGATGGGAGGAAGGAGCGGGAAGAAATTACTCCGCAAGTTCCTTCTTTGGACCCATCGTTTGCTATTTTTATCGATCTATGTTCGTGTGATTTCCAAGCGGTAGGAAGCTTGTGAACAATTAATTGATGCCTAACATTTGATTTATCGTTGTTAGTTTGCTCCTGAATTAAACTTGTATTCTCTCTTAATTACATGTCTATAATGGGAACTGTTCTCGTTGGTTTTGTTTGTTTTGTACGCTACGAAAAAATTAAATAATTTGTTGGTTTGCTTGCGCCTTCGAAGAGTGTTTTACTGACTGTTTTATGGAGTTCCTTGATAGTTTTAGGAACATTTTGCCCTCTGTGTTATAAAAGCGGAATTTAAATGGCTCAAAATGATATTTTTTGTTTTTATTATTGTTTTTAGTTTTTAAACACGGAGCGATCCTGTAAAAGGGAAGGACACGCCCCCTTTGAAGTGCTTTGTTGGCTTCCAAACGGATCAGTATAATGGTGGATGACGTCGGTAACGGTCGAGGAAAAAAGAGAGAAGAACTATCGTTTGTAAAATCGAAGAGAGAATCGATTTATCAATAAAAATAAGCTAAACGCTAACTATATATCTTGTAAAACACCAGAAATTAGCGAGATTAACGGAAATAATCAAGTTTCGTTGCCGCAATCGAAAGATTATACAAAACTTACCTCGAAATTCGAAATCCTTCTACCAAATACACAGTACAAAGATCGAAACCATTATAAACTGAAGCCTGCAAAGAACTGGACATCTGTATCCCTCCATCTGAACATGCTGATAACCAAAACGGGTCTGTGTTGTTCGCCAAAACTGGCGGGATTTTCAAAATTTGGCAGATGTTTCCCGCTAAACGGCCGCTCGAGTCGTCATATTGGGTTCATACCGCTCGTGTATCTATCGATCACGTACGTGAAAACTAACTCTACTAATCGGCTGGAAGTGGCAGTAATAAATTCTAAACTTCTATGTACAAGTCAAAAATAAAAACATCTAAACACATTTCGTACCTGATCAAGCATATTTGTATAATTTGCTAATTCAAAAAATCACCAAAGATTTAAACAAAACACGACCTGATGTTGCTCTCATGTATCTTATGGATGAAATGATAATTGCAATGGCTCTCACATCAGTATTAAAATTAGCCAGTAATAAATATATTCTAAGTTTATACAGTAAGCAATAGAGAGGCCGACTTCAAAAAGATTACCAGCTCCGTCGTCTTGCGTGCGATCGCTCGCCGCTTGAGACACTTCACTTTTCTCCTCCGTTGCCCGCTCCGTTGTTACTTCTAGGCTTCGCTTCCGCGACTTTGTGTCTTTACTTAGCTCTCCCCCACTAAACGACACAAAGGATCGAATCGATTCCATCTCGGAAGCCGGTTTCAGAAGAACAACCTATTTCGAGACAGAGTTTGTTTCCGAACTTTATCCTTATCATTAATTTCGGAAATATCTCGAAAGGATATAAAGATTTTACCAGCCGATAAATGAATTTCCGATCTCAAAATAGACGGATAACTTAACTTTCTAAATTCTTCTCCTGTAGCCATATTCGCTGGATTGATTTTGAACAAAATAATTCGAACTAAAACAGCTTTTCCGCCGACTCGTCACGTCCTTTCGATCGAAGTTGCGGGAACTTGAACGTGCTAAATTAAGACCTTTGGTAATCAACCAATCCGATACGCGCGTTTGGGATTTTTGATTGACAGTCTAAACTGTTCAGCCTGGTCTTATAGGATCGCTCCGTGTTTGAATATTACGAATAAAGTCCACTGCCATAAAAAACTGTCTTATAGAGTGTTTTCACATGACGTCACGGCGGCCATGTTGGTGTCCCAAAACAAAGAAATGGCAGCCATGTTGGTGTCCCAAACTAAAGGCTGGTTCACACGAGCAACGCAAACGCAAGCGCAAGCGCAAGAGACGTTCACACGTCGAATGCAAACGCAAGCAGAATGAGATACGCACGCGCATTTCAGTACCTTAAGATGGCGGCTATCTTGTTCCCAGAGACCGCGTTACCCTAGAACAGCAGTCGGGAAGCGAGGACTCTGGGAACGAGATAAAAGATGGCGGACGAAGGCGATGTTTTAGTATTGTTTTTCATTCTCGTTCTCGGCCGTCGTCTGTTTAGGCGAAGGCGCCAAATGCAAAGGCATACCGTTTTCTAGCCCCGCTTCTCTTTCTACATCACTCCATGCAAGTTGCTTCTTGTTTTTTCTTTGAATCCGTTGCAACTTTTTTCTTAAAGCACAGGATATTTTCTGACACTCTCTGCTAGTTTTTTCCGCATGAGGACGCCATCTTGGTTTGAACTGAAACCACAGAGGCATGGAACGAGTGCTGTTCATCTTGCGCTTGCGTTTGCGTTGCGTTGCCCTGGTTCACACGTGTGAAATGAAAACGCAAGCGCAAATGCAAGCGCAAGAAAATGAAAAATTTTCCATTCCTTGCGTTGGCGCTTGCGTTTGCGTTTGCGTTCTGGTAGTTCACGCGTATGTTTGCTTGCGCTTGCGCTTGCGCTTGCATTTGCGTTTGCGTTTGCGTTGCTCGTGTGAACCAGCCTTAAACCTCTGGGAATTAAACTCTATTTTGATGCAAATACTTTTTTTTAAACCTCAGAGAAAATGGATACACTAACCAAAAAACACACTTCAAAAATATCTTTGACTAATAAATAAAAAAAGCACTGTGGTAATTCATAGCAATAAGTACAGAAATAAACTAAACAACGATCTTTGAAAAATTCATAAAAAAACAAGTAAATGAATGTTTAGCGTAAACTTTGTTTTGATGAAAATGAAATCACACTTAACTTTTACATTCGCTTTAAACGTTCTTTGAAAAGACTTTCAGTGAAAATTACTCACACATCTTAATCTTTGCGGTTATATCCTACTGTTTTAAGTTTTTTTGTTTGTTCTCTGTCAAGATTGTCAGAAATAAATGCTAAAATTAGAAATATATCCGAGAAAAACTTGTTGGGAGACGTTTGTTTGACTGACTATTTTAGCTCAGAATCAATTTTTTTCTAAAATGAAGCAAAATGGGATGAGATTAGGAAATAAAACTCCAAGGGAAATAACGAACATGGACCGAAAAATGAGCTCAAAACGCTGCTCTGAGGTTAAACAAGTTGCAGTGTCAACACTACAAGAAAAAAATATCTTGCAAAAACAGCAAAGCTTTGTCAACAAAATCACATGAATATACTCGCCTCTTTGGAGAATAACCAGTCCTTTTATTCGATTGCTGATTTTTTCGTTCGTTTACAACGTTGAGTTTCACTTCAAGAGGAAAACTCCATCGCATCTTATTTCATTTCGCCGGATTAGACACTGATTAGAGTAAAATAATTTCTCTTCAAGATTCGGCCGCTGTTTATGAGGTGCCGCCTCTAAAAGCTGCTAAAAGAATCGATTTGTTTCTCCTGCCGCAATCCGCCTTGCTCTTTCTCCCGCTGTTTGACGGCAAAATTGGACGAGATCAGAAAATAAAACTCCAAGGGAAATAATCAGCGTGGACCGAAAAAATGAGCTCAAAATACTGTTCTGATCGCATTAAGTTAGCAGTATTAGCTTAAGCTTAAGCTTAAGTTAAACGGCGTGTCAAAACTGCAAGAAAACAATATCTTGCAAACTAGCAAACTAGCAAAGTTTTGTCAACAAAATTGCATGAATGTACTCGCCTCTTCTGAGAATAACAAGTCCCTTTATTCCATTGCTGATTTTTCCGTTCGTTTTACAACGTTAAGTGAGCAAAACGTTTCACTTCAAGCCGGAAAAATCCAACGTTTCGTGGCGCCGGATCGGAGTAAAATGATTTCACTTCCAGATTCTGATGATGTGCCAGTCGATTTGTTTCTCCCGCCGCTAGTTGCCTTGCTCTTTCTCCTGCTGTTCGTCACATATAAAAACTGACTTTGTATCTTGTCGTCTTCAAAATTATTTTTTTTTGTTTTGTTATTTACTCTAAGGCAGTTGGCAATGCAACTTCCCGCCAAGCAAACGCGGCCGGCAGCGCAGTTGGCCATGCATTTTCCCGCCGAAAAACAACCCGGGTTACAGCACATACGCTCATTTATGTAAGCCAATGTGAAATGAGACACTCAAACCCTGTGCCGCAACACGGGGTTTTTTCGGCACCCTTTCCTGTTCTTTCTCTCTTTGTTCGTCACTCATGTTTCGCCTGTTTGCTACCGCTCTCAATCGCTCTCTTTGACGTCGAACTTCGGTTCTTCGTCGCCTGTTTTCTCGATCTCTTTCTATCTCCCTTTCTTTGTTTTACATGTTTGTAGACTTATTCATAAATTGAGTTTGTGTTTTGTCGTACACGTCGTCTTCAAAATTATTATTATTGTTTTTTCTAAAACGCAGTTGGCGATGCAATTTCCTGCCAAACAAACGCGGCCGGCAGCGCAGTTGGCCATGCTTTTTCCCGCCGAAAAAAACCTGATTTGCAGCACAAGGTTTGAGTGTCTCACTCCATGTTGGCTTACATGGAGGAGCGTACGTACGTACGATGTACGGTCGGTCGGACAGAAGTGACGTCATAACCAAACCAAAATTTCTCGCACTGATGGATTTACCAAAGTCTCTTAGCTATGGGGCTCCGCTGCGCGCGCGCACTAGCTCCGCTATCAATATTACATCCAAACACAACGTTTTAGGGGGTCAAATACAAACTCTTTTGGATCGAAGGTTGGCATTGCCATCACGTCCACTCCAGGCCAAGTTATAAAGATATGTTATCAAGACGAACACATAATGGTAAAAGAGCAGACACGGTTTAGGCCGTCCAATACTATATTTGATTAGCCTAAGTCATCCAAAGACCTAGAATGAAACCGTTCAGTTGCTGTGTTATGAGTAGTAAACTTTTGCAAGGGACAACGGCGGGAAAAATAAAGTTAGCGGATCCTGGTTGATCCCGTCGGCAAAATTTAAAAAATATACTGAACCAATGAAGTAAGGCGGACTGTGCGGCTAAGGCTATCAGTTCTTTATCACTGCAATTTCACATTTTATATAGGCTCGGCAACTCAAAATAACTTAAACGGCTGGAAAGAGCACCTTAAAATTAGTCAAAAGGCCAAATTTGAGAATCTTGTCTTTAAAATTAAAGATATAGCTTCTCATAGCCAATCTGAAAATGTTATAGACGTTTGTCTGGAAACGGGCGTTGTATGCAACGTCCGCAAAAATTCCCGAATTTAAGGAAGTATATCTTCGCCATCTTGGCCTTTTTACTACAATTTCACAAATTATAAAACTTATGTGAAAAATACCCATGGTTATAATACTCTATCTTTCCTCAATAATGCTTTGGCGGTGCCGAAATGCCGCCCATCTCATGCGAGTGTTACTAATATCGTTTGTATTGTGCTGCTGAGTTCTCACGATGATATTTTTATATTTGATCAATTATAAATAGTCTCTTTACCATTTCCTTATATTATTGTAATTTCCGGCCAACAATGTAAACCACTGGGTCTAAAGTAAAAACCCGCATATAAGAACTTAGAATTTTCGAGGTCAGGCTGAACAGGTTCTTATATGTTAGGGTAGATTTTAACAATTCAGGCTGATTAGGTTCCGGAATAGGTTCTTATTTTTCAGAGGTTGTCGTAGTGTAACCATTGGCATAAATATTGTACTACTAATGCAAAATGGTTTAGCCTATGTATTTTCGACAACAAAAATACTTGCCTTGTTTGCCAAACAATAACATACAGAATTTTGACCATCAAAATTGGAGTGATTGTTTTTGTATAAGAACCTATTTTTCTTTCCCAGGCTCAACAGGTTCTTATATTTTTGGGTATTTAAATGCCAAATTTCAGCCTGTAGGTTCTTATATTACTAGGTTCTTATATGAGTGTTTTTACTGTACCAATAATTGTGCAAGCCAATAAAGTTTATTTGTTTAGTTATTTTGCGACATCGGGCCAACATCGAAAGTTTAAATTACAGAGATTAAGGTCTGTACACTGTATATGTATACCTTGTACAGCGATCTGAGGTAACAATTAAAGAACCGAATGAAGAATGTCTTGTAAAGGACACCGCATTCCTAGGTGAAAATTTCCTCGAGAGAACAGATTGCAAACGCTTGAGATGCGGGTTATAAAATTGCTTTTTGGAAAGAACCGTACTTGTAACATAGTGAAAATTTAATAATTTGGATAACAAACGACAGAAAAATTATTCGATCATCGGATCGGAAAAAAGCTATCAGGCCAAATGTGCCCCAAATGGCGAAAATAAAGAGCACGAGTTTTAAAATTTCACTGTGCAAAAGCGACGCATGGCGAATTTGAAAATGACCGTGTACGAAAACGCGTTCTACTGTGGTCTCTTGCATGTGATTTCTTCTTTCGCGAATGACGATGCCTTCTGCATACCATTGCAAGATGCGATTTGACCGGAAGAAGTTCCCCAAATCAACATCTTTCGAGATTGGCGTCTTTGACATAATACGTACGCGCAAGTAAGTTCAACTTGAACACGAACTTGATGTCCATATATAGACTTTATATTTTGTGTTTTGGTGAGAAAAGAGCCGCCTTGAAAGGCTCGAAAATGGATTGTCACAAAGTCGGAGTTGTTAGGGAATTCGAGAGAAACGGAAGGGGAAAAAACCTTAAATAGTAAAGAAATCGTGTTTGTAGCACGCAAACCTGCCGCGGTGAGGAGGCAGAGCTCGATGAGTTGGATGTTCAATAAAGAGTGACTTGGATAAGGCAAGCGAGAGGAAGGTCACAAAAATTGCTGTTGTTTTGTTTATTTGAATTCGCACTGAAGAAAACTAAGCAGACTGAATAGAAATAAACTAGTTACATTGTGTCTTGTGATCAACTCCCAAAGAAACATCTTTTCAGGTGTAAAAAATTAGCAATTATCCTGCGAAATCGCGCGGAATATCGCCTGATACTTAGTCGACGATGCCGTAGGCCGAGTTGGCTAAAATCAGGGAATATTCTGCAAGAGTGAGCAGGATAATTGTTTTATTTTTCAACGCATTGATAACAAAGCGCAGCAGGGGTCGATCTTTATTTTGCCCCATTTTTCTAAGATCAAACATTCGGCTTTGCCTAAAGTTGTAGTTAGGGCTATGTCTTGGGGGAAGCAAGTGGTGTAGTTTATGCTCTTTGTCGTCTAAGATTTTGCCCAAAAAAGAACTACATAAAAAACTATGATGATCGAAAAGTGAATCCATGTCAGTAAGACCGTAAGCGATTCGTTATAACTTAAGTGAGGGCAAATAATTGGTAAAGCTCTTTTCTGCACTCGTTCTAAGTCATTAATTAAATAATTAGGCAGAGGTGAATGAAAAACTGGTAAAGCATAGTCACAGACAGATCTAATACAACAAGTGTAGAATCTTACTAAGTCCGATGTAGGAACCCTAGCACGCTTTAGCTGTCTTGATAGTTTCAATAATGTGCAAGTTCCAGTAGAGATTGTTTGTAATAGTCACTCCCAGTAGTTTGGCATTCTCAGGAACTACTTCAAGTTCTTGACCGTCAGTGCACCATGACCATCGTCGGGCAGTGTTCCGATGTGTTGAATACCAACGTGCAGTGTTGACTGAAGGTGAAATCACATAACCATTTTTGGTAATCAAGTCGTATTTTGTGATGCTCAAATATGCGATAGACAGTGATGCATGTGACAGGGTTAAAAAGGAAAGTGAAAGAAATCGATATCGGTGTCCTGTCTTGAGTGGAATCAGGTATTGGTGTCTTGAGTGGAAAGGATTGCGATGCCGAAATTGGCTCAGTATTTTTATGTCTTATCGCCAAAGTTAATGATTATTTTACATCGCAGAGGTGTGGCTGGTGAACGGTTCGCTGGCTATGGACGCTAAAGTTGAACTTTGTTCATTCACACGTTCGTACGTGAAAACATTTTGGTTGTCTACCGCAAAATGTAATCTAAGATTGCTTACAAAGACAAATGTACGTGGGAAATCCGAATTTGGAGTATCCTTTTTGTTCTTAAGTGATGCACAGAGAGCTGCCTCCCGGCGCAAACAGAGAGCAAGGAATATTTTCACGTACACTGTAGTACGTTATAACTAGCTTTTTTGCCCACGTTCTCTCACTTCAGCTAGAGCCTTATCCGATCATATTTTCAAAGTGGAATTTTTTAACACAGAAAAGCAATTGGTAGGGAAGTCATGTGTTCCCCCGATTTTACGAGTTAACAATTTTCACACCTTTGGGCATACATTCGATTTTACTAATCCAGGTATGACCACCAAAGCTGATGACGGTGCATCCTGGCACAGATCCTATATAAATCAGGAAAAACAGTTTAAGTGTTCAACTGATATCGGAATTACACTAAAGTATTCTGATTTTCTAGAAAGTTGCAATTACAGTGACAATCGTATATTACTACTCAATGACGTAAAACAGATTGGCATCAAGTCAACAACTAGTCAAGGTGAAAATTGATCATATTTTTTGGAGACTGTGAAATCAGACCAAAAGCGGGTGTGAAGAACCTAGGGACGTGGGTAGACTTACTCTTTTAATGAATTCCGGCTAATAGTGACGCTCAACACGAGGGGTTGCCGTAATGGTAAATAAATTCCCATGTAAATAACACTTATTCTGATACTTTTATTGGCTTAACAAGGGAATACCCCGCCACTCCAAAAGTAATCCTGAAAAGAGTGGCTACGTGGCTACGCAGATTGCTTTGTACAATGTAAGAAGATTTACGAAAGATCTTTCTAGGCGGTCCACTAACATATGCTCATTCACGTATTTGTTTCTAGTCGCGCGTTGACTATTGTAAACGAGTCTACTTTATGGCTTGCCAGCATATCAGCTTAACAAGCTGCCAAGGCTCCAAAATGCTACAATATTGCCAAGTAGCCTGCTTCCATTGTCATGGGCTTTTACTTAATCTTGTCCAATTCAGGACTCTCACCACATTAGGAGATCGCACTTTTACTGTTGCTGCTCCTAAACTTTGGAATTCGTTGCCTTTCAGTGCGATAACTAACAGCCCCTCTCGTACCAATTTTTAAAAGTCACTTAAGACATTTTATTGCAGAAAGCTTTTATGTAATATTTATGCGGTTTGTATAGTTTTAGTATTCTGAGTAGGTTTATAGTTTTAAACGTTCGATATATAGCTATTATTGATATCGGCGCAATATAAGTATTAATATGACAGTTGTAAAACCCTATGTATGCCATAAGATTATACATACATACTTTGTACAAAATATATAATAAAAGCTAAATGAATAAATAAAACTTAGTGACTAGTAATCTCTAAAAATCGTGAATGTGAGTTCCTTAAAATTGTAGTACTCATTTCAAAAGTCCATGATATGTTCTTGATATGTGTATGAATACAGAATCTCTGAAGACTTTGTAAAAGATATATAATTACAACTAAATAAATATTATTATTATTATTATTATTATTATTATTATTATTATTATTATTATTATTATTATTATTATTATTATTATTATAGAACTGTGAGATGATATTGTGAGCGATACATGGAGATGATATGGTGAACAGTACTTTAATTGTGGCCATTCAAATTCTAGGAATTTAGGTGATCAATACACGAAATTTAAGGTGGTATTTAATTAAATTTATTTAAATTAAATTTATGAATTTAACTAAATTTAATTAAGTTTTTTGTATTGACGTCCTATTACCTCTCACGCCAGACTGTCTTAGACCATAGACCTTTTCTTTCCTGTGCATTCAAATTTGACTCACTAGCCTTGTTCAAGGTGAAATATTCTTTTGATTTTTGAACCCAAGAACGAAGTTAGTAAGGTTAATTTGAATGCAAACAAAAGAATATTAAAATGTCAGCCATTTTTGCACACGATTCTATTGCTTCCTTTGTCTTGGAGGTTTTGCCCCCGCACAGTTTGTTTTTACACAAACTGTATCGGACTTACTATCCAAGCATTTACGTGATAAAAGGCTTCCGTGAATATTGCTCGTTTACTTCATATTTCACTGACAATATCTCCAACCGAATCAGCCATTGTTCAAAAAAACGATGAAGAAGAATCGCTAACCTAAACATCCCATAATATAACGTCCAAAAGAAACCACAACCACATTAATGACTGTAAATAGTCATTCTACTGAATGACTGATTGTTTTAGACGTTAGAATGTTTATTTGGGGAAATCGTTTTATCATAGTTAATAAGAGGCAATGGCTATGAAGCATAACAAACTTCTTTGTTACATGTTTTTGTAAGCATTTTTGGCCTTGACGGCCGTGAACAAACCACAATTGATTTTCAAATGTGTTGGAGCAACTGACCAATACAAACGTTTCTGTTAAGATATTGGACTGTAGTGTCAACGTTAAAACAAAGATTTCCAGGATAAAATATTATGTTATCTTATGTTATGTTATGTTAACTTTTTTTTTTATTTAATTTTTTAATTTTAATTTTTTGCGACGGAAACTCGAGTTTGTCTCATTTACACACTTCATCTTATGGACACACGGCCGTGTGTATGTTGAGAAATATACCATGATGACGCCAATAGGAATTAGAAAGGAAGGCACGTGCGCTATGTTATAACGCCTGATAATAAGCCGAACATCGGAAGCCGTAGGCCCCTCAAGATCGAGCAGGATAATTGTTTGATTATTCAACACATTGACAACAAAGCACAGTCAGTTTATTGCATTCCTTGCGTTCCGTTACATCAAATCTACAATAAAAAATATAAAAACAAATGGTGTAGTAACACCCTTTCGTGAGTCCGGCCGACTCACGAAATAGCGAAAACTGTATAGCAGGATCATCTGTTGCCTACGAAAGACGACTTTTCAGTGCACCATGACCATAAATGGGCAGTGTTTCAATGTGTCTAATAATAGATACAAACACCTACTCATGCAGTTTTCATTTGACGCAATATACTGGCACGCGTTGATCATCAGGAATTAACACAGCTTCAAGCTAAGCTCGACCTCGATGATTTGATTCCGAATAAATGAACTTATTCACAGCACAAGCTTACGCTTGCATTTCGTCATTTCGGCTGTGACAGTCATGGATATTATGGCAAGCTTTCGTTTCTCTTACATGGAGCCATGTCTCGAACCTGCAGTTTCCACAGGAAAAAAAACATTGGGGTTGACATATATCCCTTTGAGAATCGGAAAATAGCAAAAAAAAAAAACAACAACAAGGGGGAGATCGAGAGAAATAAGATGAAGAAACCAAGAGTTAATAAAACTGTTCTTTGTACGATTAATTTTATAACTAAGATCAAACATTCGGCTTTGCCTAAAGTTGTACTTAGGGGTATGTCTTGGGGGAAGCAAGTGGTGTAGTTTATGCCCTTTGTCGTCTAAGATTTTACCAAAAAGTAAAGTACATAAAAAACTATGATGATCGAAAAGTGAATCCATGTCTAAAAACGTTAGCGATTCGTTATAACTTAAGTGAGGGCAAATAATTGATAAAGCTCTTTTCTGCCCTCGTTCTAAGTCATTAATTAAATAATTAGGCAGAGATGAATGAAAAACTGGTAAAGCATAGTCACAGACAGATCTAATACAACAAGTGTAGAATCTTACTAAGTCCGATGTAGGGACCTTAGCACGTTAAAGCTGTCTAAGAAAATAAAGTCGTTTAGACGCTTTCTTGATAGTTTCATTAAAGTGCAAGTTCCAGGAGAGATTGTTTGTAATAGTCACTCCCAGTAGTTTGGCATTCTCAGGAACTACTTCAAGTTCTTGACCGTCAGTGCACCATGACCATCGTTGGGCAGTGTTACTATGTGTTGGATACCAACGTGCAGTGTTGACTGAAGGTGAAATCACATAACCATTTTTGGTAATCAAGTCGTATTTTCATGTATTTTGTGATGCTCAAATATGCGATAGACAGTGATGCATGTGACAGGGTTAAAAATGAAAGTGAAAGAAATCGATATCGGTGTACTGTGTTAAGTGGAATCGGGTATTGGTGTCTTGAGTGGAAAGGATTGCGTTGGCAAAATTGGCTCAGTATTGTAATGTCTTATCGCCAAAGTTAATGATTATTTTATACCTCAGAGGTGTGGCTGGTGAACGGTGCAGTGGCTATGGACGCTAAAGTTGAACTTTGTTCATTCACACGTTCGTACGTGAAAAAATGTTGGTTGTCTACCGCAAAATGTAATCTAAGATTGCCTACAAAGACAAATGTGCGTGGGAAATCCGAATTTAGAGTATCCTTTTTATTCTTAAGTGATGTACAGAGAGCTGCTTCCGCAAACAGAGAGCAAGTAATATTTAGAGCCTTATCCGATCATATTTTCAAAGTGGAAATTTTCAAGACAGAGAAGCAATTGGTAGGGACGTCATGTGTTCCCCCGATTTTACGAGTTAACAATTTTCACACCTTTGGGCATACATTCGAATTTATTGATTTAGGTATGACCACCAAAGCTGATGACCGTGCATCCTGGCACAGATCCTATATAAATCAGGAAAAACAGTTTAAGTGTTCAACTGATATCGGAATTACACTAAAGTATTGTGATTTTCTAGAAAGTTGCAATTACAGTGATAATCGTATTATTCGAACACATTGATAACAAACACAGTCAGTTTATTGCATTCTTTACGTTCCGTTACATTAAATCTACAATAAAAAATATAAACACAAATGGTGTAGTAACACCCTTTCGTGAGTCCGGCGACTCACGAAATAGTGTACATCGCAGGATCATCTGTTGACTGCGGAAGAAGAATTTTCAATGCACCATGACCATAAATGGGCAGTGTTTCAATGTGTCGAATAATAGATACAAATACCTGCTCATGCAGCTTTCACTTAACGCAATATACTGGTTTACATGTAAACTTAGGTGTTTTGACTTCCTCTTGCCTTCCTCGGCTTGTGACACCAACTCTCTCTCTTATCTATCTATCCTGGATCTGGATTCTGGGAATTTACCGGATGATGTTAAAAATAAAAGTAAATATTCCTTAGTATGAGATAAATATCCAAAGCGAGCTCGATTTCTTTTCAAAATCTATTACAAGGACTCTGATGTTTAGTTTTCACATACATGTTTCATTAATTTATTTTGTTCTGTTTCATGTTCCAAGATCATGCGCTCAAAGAGTCCGGAATGTTCCGGCATGTTCCGGGTCCACGGACAAGTCGGAAAATTTACGTCATGCAGAGTTTTGACAAAAAGCGATTCAGCGGATGATTTTCTGAAGGACCATTCTAAAAATAAATTTAAAAAATCCCCCCCCCCCCCCCCCCCTAGCAGATAAATGCTATATATCCAAGGCGAGATCGATTTCTCTTCAAAAGTAATCAGAGCAAGGACGCGAACAGTAACTCCTGAAAAGAAGAAAACGATGGATCCTTTGATGATATTTTTCCTGCTGTTTTTTGGTAAGTGATCTCAGTTCACTTTGTTTGAACCCTACGCGCCAAACGGGAACCTAGGATTCTTTTACTACAATACTTGTGTTTAAATTGTGGACTTCATTTAACACAACACCATCACAGGCAGGCTGACATTACTTCATAGCAAATTCCTACTTAGTCAGAGTTTTGTAGAAAGTTGTAACGGTTATTCTTTACGGGGAAAATGTCGTTTATTGGTACCTAGAATCGACATTAGATAGTCACGAAGGACGCGCTTGCATATGGAGGTTCTATCGTACGGAACACTGTTTTTTAAAATGAATATGGAGTTGAACATTTGAAGCAGAGAGAACTGCAGCACCGGTTAAGATTATTTCAAAGATTTGACATTTGCATTTCGTAAATAGATAGAATGGATAGTGTGGATGTTTACCCTGCTAACAGAAGATAACAGAGGCTTTTACTTTTTATTGCATTGCTCGGCGGCGTAAAAAAGCCAATTACATAGTACGCGAAATCCCCGCAAAGACGCGAACAACTTCGTACATGAGAATGATGTATTATTCAGTAAGTGACACAGGGATACTCGAAAAATACGAGTGCTGCTATCAGGAGTCGAACCTAAGACCTTCCGATTACTAGTTCGGATGCTCCACCACTGAGCTACAGGAGACTCGAGGGTTCATGGGACGAACATCCCGCATACCGCTAGGATTGGAATGTCATGTGTGGCATATGCGCAATGGCATAAATGTGAATAAACTTCAACGGACTTCAATAAACTGCAACGGAATACACTTCGTACATATTAAAAAGCTTGCCAGAAAGAAACGCTCTACTAGCAGGGTCAGTAATGCATATTACACTGAGAATTTAGATTTATTTTAGCGGACAATTTTGCAGTTTTCTGGATTATATTTATTATCCAGGGAACCAATCGATTTGTAGGCTCGATTTCCACCAATCTAAAAATATCTGTTCAGAAGTATTCAATCCGTGATACCCGCCGCAGAAATTCGTACACGTATTCAATTTTGAAGGAGTGCCTTTGAGAACAGATAAAAGGCTAATTTACAGGTGCGATTAATCGACCGATTTGGACTAATTGGCCAAAGAAAATGAGTGATACTTTTCACACGTGGCAGTGCTACATTTTTTTTGATCAGGTCGATTTTCACTGACCGCGCGCTACACCAACAGGAAAAGAAATCGGTCGACAAATTGTAACGTGTAAATTGGCTTATGCGAATAAAACTACTAACTCGAGAAATCCGTACGTGTAAATTAGCCCTTTGCTCACCTAAATGTGCATTTAAAAGGCCATAAAATAGTCTGGGAATTTAGTAGTCCATTCCTGGTCGCTCCGCTCTCTGTCATGCAACCCACGAGTGTTTTTTGTATAAATCGGTTCTTGGCTTCCCCTGGTTAATGTGAATAACATTTCGCTTGTGCTATTCATGTCAATTGCTACAATTAAAATTAACATCCCACCAGGAGCCCACTTAACTTAAATAACATCCTTGCGACATCGGTATTTTTCCGGCCCTTTCTTATTTAGATTACCTGCTTATGCAGCGACCTTACCCAAGGCCAATGCGAACGTCAAAAAACACGAGAAGGTTCAACGAGCCGATGAATATTTTTAGCATATTTCTATGACGTTACGTATAAACTTTAACGCAAGTGATAAAAAGATAACGTTACTATGGGCACACGACCACGACGGTGAATATTTATCAGTGTTCAATCATTGTGGACGTTGGATCAGTCGATCAGATATTACACTGTAAACGTGAATAAGTTTGTAGTGACAATGCGTTGGCTTTGCTGCTAAACAGCCCTATTTTTCTGGGCCGTTCAAAGACACGGTCGCTGAAGACAGAGGGCCAAGGCCGATATCAAACAGTCCGATCGTCACGTTCGTAGGAGTCGTATTCAGGGGGGAGTGGGGAGGCGAGAGCCCCCTTTTTTCTTGTATACTTAGAAAGTTTTTGTAACAGTCTTTGGAATGGTATTATACAATTAATCGTTTTAAAAAGTCTCACAATGATGAAGCAGAATCTCTGCGAATGTACGCTCTCCCCACACTTTCTTCGGCCCCATCTTTCTGGATCCGCCCCAGGTGTTCATTGTTACAATACAGATAGCCACTGTGTCTCCTAGACAGCTATACTCTGCCATTTATTTATTCTCTCCACTCCAATTAGGTCCCTGTCCGACCGGCCGAGGTCACTCGCTCCCAATATCAACGCCGAACTGTCTAAAAACCAGAACATTTTTATCACACGGGCTATACTATACACTCAGCTTTTAAACGTAAAACATTATTGACAAAAATTTTCATACATCCAGAATACCTTTACAATTTATATTACCCTGCTTCCTTTCAGGAATTAAAGCAGCAGAAACGGCAATACCCCGCACAAAACTGACAGCGTGCTCCGATGGTTTCCTAACCATACCTGTGGAACCCGTGAAGAAGGACTTGATTTTTCACCTGTGCTGGAAATACAGATACTCTAACTACTCAGAGTGGACCAGTGTAGTTTGCTGTAACAAGACAATGGCCGGCTGTGGGGTCCTGATACCAGTGTTATCAGATGGCACACGAATATCGAGAGGAGCTAATGATCAGAACTTAACCGTGGAACGCCAAAACACCAGCAGGGACCACATCCAGTTCCAGTTTGAGGTTGCCTTGACGGACCATAAAGACCGTAAAAGTATTTTTGAAGTGGATTTCACCAATGTCTGTAAGTCTAGTCAAACTGTTATGGTCTTCATGCTGTTGAGGTGTTCTTGCTGGATCCTTATACGACGGCCTACCAAAGGTTGAGTCCCTAACGAATGTTAAAAAATGACTTTTAATTAAGCCTGTACTTAAAGGAAGGCTCTAACTGGCCCTGTTCCACACACGTCAAAAGTTGTGAATTGTAGACTTATTGCCTGCCAAATGAAAGGGCAGCCTTTCTCAAAGTCCCGTTTTCCTGGAGTCTAGTTAGGCGCTTACTTTCAAAAAGTCTCTTTTCGCAAGTCCAACGAACGGGATATATTATGGGAAACATTTGCTAGGAAATGAGCGAGATCATTATGCTAAAACAAGATTCAGATGTGTTGAGCTTCAAGAAGGGGTGACTTGGGGTCGTATAGCGGATAATCATTTGTAGCTGTAACTTGTCTTTAGTTTACTGTAACCCAAACAGTTTCGATTCATTTGTTTACTTTGCTACAAGCAACAGCAGCCGGCTGATAACACCAAATATGCCTTATTTTTTTGGCAAAGCTAATGGAGATCAGCTTTGACCTTGCCTAATAATTTTACCTCTTCTCTTTTACCTTTAAAGGTGTGCCGACTAAGGTAAATGGTAAACTCAACTTGACCAGGGTTTTGTTTGACATTTACCCACCGAAACAACTGAGGGGAATATGGCTTAGAGACGAAAACAGAACAAAGTTCGCGTACATCAACACTGAAGATGGTGCAACTACGAACATGAGAGACAGCAACCGGCCAATGCCAGCTTTCTGGAGCAGGTTGAAGGTTATAGATCGCTCTTTGATGCTAACTGGAATACAGAAGAAGGATAACGGCATCAAGATGATAAGCAGGGCAGATTTCACAGACTTGCCGCCTAAGGGAGCAACGATCCAGATTTTAGTTTTTTCTTCAGGTAATTGCTATTTTGTGGTATTTTTTAATTCAGCGAACTCTTTCAAAGTAGACACCCCTGTAAGGAAGACAACCCTCCAAGTCCGACACAATCTGTTCGGCTGGACGATTTTCAAATCCGCATTCAGTCTCTTGTCTGTCTCTTACTACATAAGAAGCGACTCCCTCTAATTCGAACTCCTCGAGCCTAGCTGTTTTTGTTCGCCCTGAGAGGTGCCCGGGTAGAATTCGGCGGGGACCAGTAAAACTGATCCTCTGTTTGAATTTGCACCAGTCAAGTTTAACAGCACAAGTCAAGTGTAAACAGAACCCACAAGTAGTACACTAATGATTAAATCCCTTTTAACTGTCACCCGTAGCTCTCTCGTTGATCCACTAATGACTATTATAGCTTCAGCTGAGAAAGAAATGTTACGTACAATGTTTCAAGCCACTGTATTTTGCGTTTCCCACAGGTTCAGGGCCGACCACCCGCCCTCCTTTGAAACCGTCTTCATATTCAATAACTGTGAGTGCATCGCCGTCCAATACAACTGTCAAAAAAGTCCCGTTAGTCGGCAGTACATCAGCTTGTCAAGGACAACTTTGGACAGTTGTTCTGACTGCGGTGGCGATATTTTTTGCCTCTATCTGAGGTGACGTGAGACGTCTTCGCCAATCAATATGGCCTGTTTTCTACTTTTACTTTAATTGTACGTGTTCAGTATTTTGTGACTTTTAGTTCAGTGTAAATTTTGCACAGTTGCTATCAACGAATGAAGTCAGAAAATGAGATATTTTAAGATTTACTTGTGAGACTTGTGAAATGGAGAATTCACAGCGTCAGAAACCATTGAATTACATATTGCACATTGTAGGTAGTTAAAAACATACAGTATAAATTACAAAACAATGGTAGTTATGTAAGTCCACGGGCGTCATTCATTGTTATTTAACCTTAAATAATTTAAACCAAGAAATGGAATATGTTTTCATTCAAGTAACTTACGTGTAACGTAAATCTACATTTCATTGTTATGGGTGAAGTAAAAAAACAACAACACATTTTTGGCTAAATCCTGTTGTTTAATGTCTCAGTAGACTCTAAGATCTGTAAGATTGTAACCTGAGTTTGTAAAACGTCTCGTGTTGAACCAGGGGAATTGGGAGGACAGTCTTGGTTTGTAGGTCTACGGCTATTCTTTGGCTGGCATTCCTTCTGGGTATGTGTCCAGTGTTTGTACTGAAGTTACCGAGAAATTTTCCCTTTCCCATCCCTGCAGTAGACCAAGCATGCAACCATACGATAAAAAAATGATAGAGAAATGATGATGTTTAGAACTGGAAAACTTATGAACATCTCGAAAAAATGAAGATAAAAATGTCAACTTTAAGAAAATAGGTTACCTGTGTATTTCAAGAGTTAAAAATAAGGAAGTGTTTCTCTGCTAGGAACCTTGTTGTCGTTTATAATCCTGCCCGTATGGACGACATTTAATTTCACTCAATGCCTTGAATTTGTTTCAATCTTATACCTATAGTGGCATTCTAGATTGTGCGGAGAGACGCGAGGAGGAACCCCGCGTCTATTTCGTCAAACAATAAGCAAGGAACCGCACAACAAAAATGCTGCAGGTATAGGCAGGATCTGTAAACGCAGAGCCGACAGGTGAATGGTCCTCTTAGCCCAGGCCCTATTCGGCCTAAGTGAGGAAGATTTGTTGAACTCAGGCCACACGTCCTCCATCCAATACTTCCAACCTGACCACCATCTTCCTCCATACAGCACACGCACAATATTCGTCGTCCAGTTGACTAACATTCTCTCCTTCTAGATGAGTGTAAATAGTTCAAACATATATTTTGAACTGCGGATGAAAGATCAAATAGAAGAAAGATCCTCGCAGTTACCTTGTAGCATGAAAATTTTGCGGGTTCTAGTTTTGGCGGATTTTACGGAATGACCGCGATCCACCAAAAAATAAGTTCCCGCAGAAAAAAAACTGACCCGCAAAATAAAACGCCGCAAAAATTAACTGCCTTCAATCAAATTAAAAACTCCCCTTTTAATAGACTTGTGCCACTGGGGTGATATATTTTGGACTTTAACGTTTACGTTGACATGATTTTTCGTTGGAGAAAGCAACCAGAGCTTATACGATAGTCTGTATCGCAACCAAAAAAATGTGTAAAGCACAGAAAATGTCAAGCCGTACAGTAATTCAGTACATTATATTGGCACGAATGGGTCATCTGAAGGAACACCATTTTTATTAGGGCGTCTGCGATGCCACATTTTTTCCATCCATACTCGATGATTGCTGGGTTTTTCTGCATGTACTAATTAGCATCGATCAGGCAACGCCAGGTAAGCTCACGCATAAGTACTGGAATGCCCACCTCAATTGCAATGTCACTGGTGTTTTGCCCAGCGTTTATCTTCTTCTAAACTTCTTCAGCATACCATCCTTGAAATTTTTCTCTCATGAAATGTTTACCAGGGGCAGCCAACGGATCGTTTAGGTAAATTATCTGTTCGGAAGGCCCTTAATCCGGGAATTTTCACCTCCAACGTTCGCGATATTGGAAATTTAAGGCCTGGTGTCTGCGATACCGGTGCAGTGCTCTACCAACTGAGCTATGTAAAGTTTGACGTATGAACCGGGCCTGAGGTGAATAATTGTTTTAGTATATCCCACCGAAGCTGAATAAGAAGTGGACCAAAAATTACTTTATTTCTGACAATATACCGACAAATGGTGGGAAATTTTAAAATCTCGCGCGCCGCGCGGTAAGCGATTTCGTATTGTAGAAAGTACCGTCTCGCTCAGTCTTGCGGACAAATAAAAATTCTGGAGGCACTTGTTTAGTTGCTACGTATCTTTTCTTCGATTGTTGTGTGAAATTCGTCTTGTTGTTGAAACCATGCTGCAAAACATTAGATGTTTCATTGTTTACATCGTAGTTATAGTGCTCGACAGTTTTCGTAAAAAATGCATTGTATTTTTATTTTTCGCCTTGGAATATGAGGTTTGAAAGATTAAACAACTTACCATGTAATGCCTTCAAACCAAACTTTGTTGCCACGCGTTCAATGTCCAATGAGTGCATTCGGAAGTCAGACAAGCGTGGTCGTTGCACGCGTGCTGAACAAGAATGCTGTATCATGACAGACTCGAAACAATAGAAAACTCCCAAAGCACAAACTCAGCCAAAACGCTAAAAATCTTCAATGTTTACTCAAGTTTGGGCTTATAGAAGATAATGTCACAATTTTTGAATGACTATGAAATTCGAAATCCAGGTAGTTAGTTAATCAATTGTAGCCCTGAAAAAATTTGAAGGAAAAAAACCACGAAATTTTTAAGAAAATGCTTTTTTTGCGAGAAGGACTCTGAAACGTTGACAAGGGTCAACAAATAGCTAAAACTATAATTTCTATATGTTTGCATTGCTCGAAATCGCGCGCATTTACAAGACCCTTAAGCTTTCTGCTGACGTGCAAGGGTCCACCTGTTATAAACATCTCCAAAATAAAGTTATAAATCTCATAGTTTATTAGATATAATCATTTAAAGTTTGCTTATCATTTTTACATAAATTTTGACCTAAATTTGGAAAGCGCTAAATTTCTCGAATTGGGTCTTTGTGATTTTGTTGAAACTTTGTTCAGCGCAAGGCACTAATGCGCACTATGTGTAGCCGAGAGATTCTCACGAAAAAAAGCCGGCAACAGCAGAATTTCGACTCAGACCTAAAAGGGGCGTGGCACTATAACCACGTGACATTTACTCCAACCGCGGAAATTTTTTTGCTGTATTGTAGATTGATCTATATGTTATACATTCTTTGTGTTAGACTTACGATAAAAGTAAAGGTGGGGATACCAGAGAGCTTCAAAGTAGGGTGGTACCACCAAAAAATAACTGGGTCGAGTCACCTTAAGTGAGCGAAACGTTTCACTTCAAGAGGAAAAATCCAATGTTTCGTGGCGCCGGATCGGAGTCTAATGATTTCACTTCCAGATTCTGATGGTGTGCCAGTCGATTTGTTTCTCCCGCCGCCAGTTGCCTGGCTCTTTCTCCTGCTGTTCGTCACATATAAAAATTGACTTTGTATCTTGTCGTCTTCAAAATTATTTTTTTTGTTTTGTTTTTTACTCTAACGCAGTTGGCGATGCAACTTCCCGCCAAGCAAACGCGGCCGGCAGCGCAGTTGGCCATGCATTTTCCCGCCGAAAAACAACCCGGGTTACAGCACATACGCTCATTTATGTAAGCCAATGTGAAATGAGACACTCAAACCCTGTGCCGCAACACGGGGTTTTTTCGGCACCCTTTCCTGTTCTTTCTCTCTTTGTTCGTCACTCATGTTTCGCCTGTTTGCTACCGCTCTCAATCGCTCTCTTTGACGTCGAACTTCGGTTCTTCGTCGCCTGTTTTCTCGATCTCTTTCTATCTCCCTTTCTTTGTTTTACATGTTTGTAGACTTATTCATAAATTGAGTTTGTGTTTTGTCGTACACGTCGTCTTCAAAATTATTATTATTGTTTTTTCTCAAACGCAGTTGAAGATGCAATTTCCTGCCAAACAAACGCGGCCGGCAGCGCAGTTGACCATGCTTTTTCCCGCCGAAAAAAACCTGATTTGCAGCACGAGGTTTAAGTGTCTCACTCCATGTTGGCTTACATGGAGGAGCGTACGTACGTACGATGTACGGTCGGTCGGACAGAAGTGACGTCATAACCAAACCAAAATTTCTCGCACTGATGGATTTACCAAAGTCTCTTAGCTATGGGGCTCCGCCGCGCGCGCGCACGAGCTCCGCTATCAATATTACATCCAAACACAACGTTTTAGGGGGTCAAATACAAACTCTTTTGGATCGAAGGTTGGCATTGCCATCACGTCCACTCCAGGCCAAGTTTTAAAAGTATAAAGATATGTTATCAAGACGAACACATAATGGTAAAAGAGCAGACACGGTTTAGGCCGTCCAATAATATAATTGATTAGTCTAAGTCATCCAGAGACCTAGAATGAAACCGTTCAGTTGCTGTGTTATGAGTAGTAAACTTTTGCAAGGGACAACGGCGGGAAAAATAAAGTTAGCGGATCCTGGTTGATCTCGTCGGCAAAATTTAGAAAATATACTGAACCAATGAAGTAAGGCGGACTGTGCGGCTAAGGCTATCAGTTCTTTATCACTGCAATTTCACATTTTTATGTAGGCTCGGCAAATCAAAATAACTTAAACGGCTGGAAAGAGCACCTTAAAATTAGTCAAAAGGCCAAATTTGAGAATCTTGTCTTTAAAAACAGCAAATTAAAAGATATAGCTTCTCATAGTAATCTGAAAATGTTATAGACGTTGGTCTGGAAACTGGCGTTGTATGCAACGTCCGCAAAAATTCCCGAATTTAAGGAAGTATATCTTCGTCATCTTGGCCTTTTTACTACAATTTCACAAATTGTAAAACTTATGTCAAAAATACCCATGGTTATAATACTCGATCTTTCTTCAATAATGCTTTGGCGGTGCCGAAATGCCCCCCATTTCATGCGAGTGTTACTAATATCGTTTGTATTGTGCTGCATAGAAGTAACTGAGTTCTCACGATGATATTTTTATATTTGATCAATTATAAATAGTCTCTTTACCATTTCCTTATATTATTGTAATTTCCGGCCAACAATGTAAACCACTGGGTCTAAAGTAAAAACCCACATATAAGAACTTAGAATTTTCGAGGTCAGGCTGAACAGGTTCTTATATGTTGGGGTAGATTTTCACAATTCAGGCTGATTAGGTTCCGAAATAGGTTCTTATTTTTCAGAGGTTGTCGTAGTGTAACCATTGGCAGAAATATTGTACTACTAATCCAAAATGG
The DNA here is from genome assembly GCF_977016875.1 of Pavona decussata. NCBI lineage: Eukaryota > Metazoa > Cnidaria > Anthozoa > Scleractinia > Agariciidae > Pavona > Pavona decussata. Next base: position 3,631,062 of record NW_028145567.1, read on the forward strand.
TTTAGCCTATGTATTTTCGACAACAAAAATACTTGCCTTGTTTGCCAAACAATAACATACAGAATTTTGACCATCAAAATTGGAGTGATTGTTTTTGTATAAGAACTTATTTTTCTTTCCCAGACTCAACAGGTTCTTATATTTTTGGGTATTTAAATGCCAAATTTCAGCCTGTAGGTTCTTATATTACTAGGTTCTTATATGAGTGTTTTTACTGTACCAATAATTGTGCAAGCCAATAAAGTTTATTTGTTTAGTTATTTTGCGACATCGGGCCAACATCGAAAGTTTAAATTACAGAGATTAAGGTCTGTGCACTGTATATGTATACCTTGTACAGCGATCTGAGGTAACAATTAAAGAACCGAATGAAGAATGTCTTGTAAAGGACACCGCATTCCTAGGTGAAAATTTCCTCGAGAGAACAGATTGCAAACGCTTGAGATGCGGGTTATAAAATTGTTTTTTGGAAAGAACCGTACTTGTAACATAGTGAAAATTTAGTAATTTGGATGACAAACGACAGAAAAATTATTCGATCATCGGATCGGAAAAAAGCTATCAGGCCAAATGTGCCCCAAATGGCGAAAATAAAGAGCACGAGTTTTAAAATTTCACTGTGCAAAAGCGACGCATGGCGAATTTGAAAATGACCGTGTACGAAAACGCGTTCTACTGTGGTCTCTTGCATGTGATTTCTTCTTTCGCGAATGACGATGCCTTCTGCATACCATTGCAAGATGCGATTTGACCGGAAGAAATTCCCCTAATCAATATCTTTCGAGATTGGCGTCTTTGACATAATACGTACGCGCAAGTAAGTTCAACTTGAACACGAACTTGATGTCCATATATAGACTTTATACTTTGTGTTTTGGTAATAAAAGAGCCGTGTTGAAAAGCTCGAAAATAGATTGTCACATGGTCGGAGTTGGCAGGGAATTCGAGAGAAATGGAAGGGGTAAAAAACCTTTAATGGTAAAGAAATCGTGTTTGTAGCACGCAAACCTGTGAGGAGGCAGAGCTTGATGAGTTGGATGTTCAATAAAGAGTGACTTTTTGCCCCATTTTTCTAAGATCAAACATTCGGCTTTGCCTAAAGTTGTAGTTAGGGCTATGTCTTGGGGGAAGCAAGTGGTGTAGTTTATGCTCTTTGTCGTCTAAGATTTTACCCAAAAAAGAACTACATAAAAAACTATGATGATCGAAAAGTGAATCCATGTCAGTAAGACCGTAAGCGATTCGTTATAACTTAAGTGAGGGCAAATAATTGGTAAAGCTCTTTTCTGCACTCGTTCTAAGTCATTAATTAAATAATTAGGCAGAGGTGAATGAAAAACTGGTAAAGTATAGTCACAGACGGATCTACGTACAACATGTGTAGAATCTTACTAAGTCCGATGTAGGAACCCTAGCACGCTTTAGCTGTCTTGATAGTTTCATTAATGTGCAAGTTCCAGTAGAGCTTTATCCGATCCAGTAGAGCTTTATCCAGCTAGAGCCTTATCCGATCATATTTTCAAAGTGGAATTTTTCAACACAGAAAAGCAATTGGTAGGGAAGCCATGTGTTCCCCCGATTTTACGAGTTAACAATTTTCACACCTTTGGGCATACATTCGATTTTACTGATCCAGGTATGACCACCAAAGCTGATGACGGTGCATCCTGGCACAGATCCTATATAAATCAGGAAAAACAGTTTAAGTGTTCAACTGATATCGGAATTACACTAAAGTATTGTGATTTTCTAGAAAGTTGCAATTACAGTGATAATCGTATATTACTACTCAATGACCCAAAACATATTGGCATCAGGTCAACGACTAGTCAAGGTGAAAATTGAACATATTTTAATTGGAGACTTATTGGCTTAACTAGGGAATACCCCGCCACTCCAAAAGTAATCCTGAAAAGAGTGGCTACGTGGCTACGCAGATTGCTTGTACAATATAAGAAGATTTACGAAAGATCTTTCTAGGCGGTCCACTGACATATGCTCATTCACATATTTGTTTCTAGTCGCGCGTTGACTATTGTAAACGAGTCTACTTTATGGCTTGCCAGCCTATCAGCTTAACAAGCTGCCAAGGCTCCAAAATGCTACAATATTGCCAAGTAGCCTGCTTCCATTGTCATGGGCTTTTACTTAATCTTGTCCAATTCAGGACTCTCACCACATTAGGAGATCGCTCTTTTACTGTTGCTGTTCCTAAACTTTGGAATTCGTTGCCTTTCAGTGCGATAACTAACAGCCCCTCTCTTACCAATTTTTAAAAGTCACTTAAGACATTTTATTGCAGAAAGCTTTTATGTAATATTTATGCGGTTTGTATAGTTTTAGTATTCTGAGTAGGTTTATAGTTTTAAACGTTCGATATATAGCTATTATTGATATCAGCGCAATATAAGTATTATTATGACAGTTGTAAAACCCTGTGTATGCCATAAGATTATACATAGACTGGGGCGTTAAACGTGGCCCAAACTACGTGTAGGAATAGCGAATCTCTCTAGACTTTGTAAAAAATATACAATAAAAGCTAAATGAATAAATAAAACTTAGTGACTAGTAATCTCTAAAAATCGTGAATGTGAGTTCCTTAAAAATGTAGTACTCATTTCAAAAGTCCATGATATGTTCTTGATATGTGTATGAATACAGAATCTCTGAAGACTTTGTAAAAGATATATAATTACAACTAAATAAATATTATTATTATTAATATTATTATTATTATTATTATTATTATTATTATTATTATTATTATTATTATTATTATTATATAACTGTGAGATGATATTGTGAGCGATACATGGAGATGATATGGTGAACAGTACTTTAATTGTGGCCATTCAAATTCTAGGAATTTAGGTGATCAATACACGAAATTTAAGGTGGTATTCAATTAAATTTATTTAAATTAAATTTATGAATTTAATTAAATTTAATTCAATTTTTTGTATTTTATTACCTCTCACGCCAGACTGTCTGAGACCATAGACCTTTTCTTTCCTGTGCATTCAAATTTGACTTACTAGCCTTGTTCAAGGTGAAATATTCTTTTGATTTTTGAACCCAAGAACGAAGTTAGTAAGGTTAATTTGAATGCAAACAAAAGAATATTAAAATGTCAGCCATTTTTGCACACGGGTCTATTGCTTCCTTTGTCTTGGAGGTTTTGCCCCCGCACAGTTTGTATTTACACAAACTGTATCGGACTTACTATCCAAGCATTTACGTGATAAAAGGCTTCCGTGAATATTGCTCGTTTACTTCATATTTCACTGACAATATCGCCAACCGAATCAGCCATTGTTTAAAAAAACGATGAAGAAGAATCGCTAACCTAAACATCCCATAATATAACGTCCAAAAGAAACCACAACCACATTAATGACTGTAAATAGTCATTCTACTGAATGACTGATTGTTTTAGACGTTAGAATGTTTATTTGGGGAAATCGTTTTATCATAGTTAATAAGAGGCAATGGCTATGAAGCATAACAAACTTCTTTGTTACATGTTTTTGTAAGCATTTTTGGCCTTGACGGCCGTGAACAAACCACAATAGATTTTCAAACGTGTTGGAGCAACTGACCAATACAAACGTTTCTGTTAAGATATTGGACTGTAGTGTCAACGTTAAAACAAAGATTTCCAGGATAAAATATTATGTTATCTTATGTTATGTTATGTTAACTCTTTTTTTAATTTAATTTTTTAATTTTAATTTTTTGCGACGGAAACTCGAGTTTGTCTGATTTACACACTTCATCTTATGGACACACGGCCGTGTGTATGTTGAGAAATATACCATGATGACGCCAATAGGAATTAGAAAGGGAAGCACGCGCGCTATGTTATAACGCCGGATACTAAGCCGAACATCGGAAGCCGTAGGCCCCTCAAGATCGAGCAGGATAATTGTTTGATTATTCAACACATTGACAACAAAACACAGTCAGTTTATTGCATTCCTTACGTTCCGTTACATCAAATCTACAATAAAAAATATAACACAAATGGTGTGGTAACATCCTTTCGTGAGTCGGGCCGACTCACGAAATAGCGTATACTGTATCGCAGGATCATCTGTTGCCTACGGAAGACGAGTTTTCAGTGCACCATGACCATAAATGGGCAGTGTTTCAATGTGTCTAATAATAGATACAAACACCTACTCATGCAGTTTTCATTTGACGCAATATACTGGCACGCGTTGATCATCAGGAATTAACACAGCTTCAAGCTAAGCTCGACCTCGATGATTTGATTCCGAATAATGAACTTATTCAAAGCACAAGCTTACGCTTGCATTTCGTCATTTCGGCTGTGACAGTCATGGATATTATGGCAAGCTTTCGTTTCTCTTACATGGAGCCATGTCAGTCGAACCTGCAGTTTCCACAGGAAAAAAAACATTGGGGTTGACATATATCCCTTTGAGAATCGGAAAATAGCAAAAAAAAAAAACAAAAAACAAGAAGGGGGAGATCGAGAGAAATAAGATGAAGAAACCAAGAGTTAATAAAACTGTTCTTTGTGCGATTAGTTTTATAACTAAGATCAAACATTCGGCTTTGCCTAAAGTTGTACTTAGGGGTATGTCTTGGGGGAAGCAAGTGGTGTAGTCTATGCCCTTTGTCGTCTAAGATTTTACCAAAAAGTAAAGTACATAAAAAACTATGATGATCGAAAAGTGAATCCATGTCTAAAAACGTTAGCGATTCGTTATAACTTAAGTGAGGGCAAATAATTGATAAAGCTCTTTTCTGCCCTCGCTCTAAGTCATTAATTAAATAATTAGGCAGAGGTGAATGAACAACTGGTAAAGTATAGTTACAGACGGATTTAATACAACAAGTGTAGAATCTTACTAAGTCCGATGTAGGAACCCTAGCACGCTTTAGCTGTCTTGATAGTTTCATTAATGTGCAAGTTCCAGTAGAGATTGTTTGTAATAGTCACTCCCAGTAGTTTGGCATTCTCAGGAACTACTTCAAGTTCTTGACCGTCAGTGCACCGTGACCATCGTCGGGCAGTGTTACTATGTGTTGGATACCAACGTGCAGTGTTGACTGAAGGTGAAATCACATAACCATTTTTGGTAAACAAGTCGTATTTTGTGATGCTCAAATATGCGATAGACAGTGATGCATGTGACAGGGTTAAAAATGAAAGTGAAAGAAATCGATATCGGTGTACTGTCTTAAGTGGAATCGGGTATTGGTGTCTTGAGTGGAAAGGATTGCGATGCCGAAATTGGCTCAGTATTGTAATGTCTTATCGCCAAAGTTAATGATTATTTTATACCTCAGAGGTGTGGCCGGTGAACGTGCAGTGGCTATGGACGCTAAAGTTGAACTTTGTTCATTCACACGTTCGTACGTGAAAAAATTTTGGTTGTCTACCTCAAAATGTAATCTAAGATTGCCTACAAAGACAAATGTGCGTGGGAAATCCGAATTTAGAGTATCCTTTTTATTCTTAAGTGATGTACAGAGAGCTGCTTCCGCAAACAGAGAGCAAGTAATATTTAGAGCCTTATCCGATCATATTTTCAAAGTGGAAATTTTCAAGACAGAGAAGCAATTGGTAGGGAAGTCATGTGTTCCCCCGATTTTACGAGTTAACAATTTTCACACCTTTGGGCATACATTCAATTTTACTGATTTAGGTATGACCACCAAAGCTGATGACGGTGCATCCTGGCACAGATCCTATATAAATCAGGAAAAACAGTTTAAGTGTTCAACTGATATCGGAATTACACTTAAGTATTGTGATTTTCTAGAAAGTTGCAATTACAGTGATAATCGTATTATTCAACACATTGATAACAAAACACAGTCAGTTTATTGCATTCTTTACGTTCCGTTACATTAAATGTACATTAAAAAATATAACACAAATGGTGTAGTAACACCCTTTCGTGAGTCTGGGCGACTCACGAAATAGTGTATATCGCAGGATCATCTGTTGACTGCGGTAGAAGAATTTTCAGTGCACCATGACCATAAATGGGCAGTGTTTCAATGTGTCGAATAATAGATACAAATACCTGCTCATGCAGCTTTCACTTAACGCAATATACTGGTAGGCGTTGGTCATCATGAATTAATACAGCTTTGACCAGCTTTCCTAGTCCACGGACGGGTCGGAAAATTTACGTCATGCAGAGTTTTGACAAAAAGCGATTCAGCTGATGATTTTCTGAAGGACCATTCTAAAAATAATTTAAAAAATCCCCCCCCCCCCCCCCCCACTAGCAGATAAATGCTATATAACCAAGGCGAGATCGATTTCTCTTCAAAATTAATCAGAGCAAGGACGCAAACAGTAACTTCTGAAATGAAGAAAACGATGGATCCTTTGATGATATTTTTCCTGCTGTTTTTTGGTAAGTGATCTCAGTTCACTTTGTTTGAATCCTACGCGCCAAACGGGAACCTAGGATTCTTTTACTACAATACTTGTGTTTAAATTGTGGACTTCATTTAACACAACACCATCACAGGCAGACTGACATCACTTCATAGCAAATTCCTACTTAGTTGAAGTTTTGTAGAAAGTTGTAACAGTTATTCTTTACGGGGAAAATATCGTTTATTGGTACCTAGATTCGACATTAGATAGTCACGAAGGACGCGCTTGCATATGGAGGTTCTATCGTACGGAACACTGTTTTTTAAAATGAATATGGAGTTGAACATTTGAAGCAGAGAGAACTGCTGCACCGGTTAAGAACTAAAGATTATTTCAAAGATTTGACGTTTGCATTTCGTAAATAGATAGAATGGATAGTGTGGATGTTTACCCTGCTAACAGAAGCTAACAGAGGCTTTTACTTTTTATTGTATTGCTCGGCGGCGTAAAAAAGCCAACTACATAGTACGCGAAATCCCCGCAAAGACGCGAACAACTTCGTACATGAGAATGATGTATTATTCAGTAAGTGACACAGGGATACTCGAAAAATACGAGTGCTGCTATCAGGAGTCGAACCTAAGACCTTCCGATTACTAGTTCGGATGCTCCACCACTGAGCTACAGGAGACTCGAGGGTTCATGGGACGAACATCCCGCATACCGCTAGGATTGGAATGTCATGTGTGGCATATGCGCAATGGCATAAATGTGAATAAACTTCAACGGACTTCAATAAACTGCAACGGAATACACTTCGTACATATTAAAAAGCTTGCCAGAAAGAAACGCTCTACTAGCAGGGTCAGTAATGCATATTACACTGAGAATTTAGATTTATTTTAGCGGACAATTTTGCAGTTTTCTGGATTATATTTATTATCCAGGGAACCAATCGATTTGTAGGCTCGATTTCCACCAATCTAAAAATATCTGTTCAGAAGTATTCATTCAATACCCGCCGCAGAAATTCGTACACGTATTCAATTTTGAAGGAGTGCCTTTGAGAACAGATAAAAGGCTAATTTACAGGTGCGATTAATCGACCGATTTGGACTAATTGGCCAAAGAAAATGAGTGATACTTTTCACACGTGGCAGTGCTACATTTTTTTTGATCAGGTCGATTTTCACTGACCGCGCGCTACACCAACAGGAAAAGAAATCGGTCGACAAATTGTAACGTGTAAATTGGCTTATGCGAATAAAACTACTAACTCGAGAAATCCGTACGTGTAAATTAGCCCTTTGCTCACGTAAATGTGCATTTAAAAGGCCATAAAATAGTCTGGGAATTTAGTAGTCCATTCCTGGTCCCTCCGCTCTCTGTCACGCAACCCACGAGTGTTTTGTATAAATCGGTTCTTGGCTTCCCCTGGTTAATGTGAATAACATTTCGCTTGTGCTATTCATGTCAATTGCTACAATTAAAATTAACATCCCACCAGGAGCCCACTTAACTTAAATGACATCCTTGCGACATCAGTATTTTTCCGGCCCTTTCTTATTTAGATTACCTGCTTATGCAGCGACCTTACGCAAGGCCAATGCGAACGTCAAAAAACACGAGAAGGTTCAACGAGCCGATTAATATTTTTAGCATGCTTCAATGACGTTACGTATAAACTTTAACGCAAGTGATAAAAAGGTAACGAACCATGGGCACACGACCACGACGGTGAATATTTTTCAGTGCTCAATCAGAACTTTAATATCACCACTGTTATGTTTCCGGATAATTTGGCCACATTGTGGACGTTGGATCAGTCGATCAGATATTACACTGTAAACGTGAATAAGTTTGTAGTGACAATGCGTTGGCTTTGCTGCTAAACAGCCCTATTTTTCTGGGCCGTTCAAAGACACGGTCGCTGAAGACAGAGGGCCAAGGCCGATATCAAACAGTCCGATCGTCACGTTCGTAGGAGTCATATTCAGGGGGGAGTGGGGAGGCGAGAGCCCCCTTTTTTCTTGTATACTTAGAAAGTTTTTGTAACAGTCTTTGGAATGGTATTATACAATTAATCGTTTTAAAAAGTCTCACAATGATGAAGCAGAATCTCCGCGAATGTACGCTCTCGGCACACTTTCTTCGGCCCCATCTTTCTGGATCCGCCCCAGGTGTTCATTGTTACAATACAGATAGCCACTGTGTCTCCTAGACCGCTATACTCTGCCATTTATTTATTCTCTCCACTCCAATTAGGTCCGTGTCCGACCGCCCGAGGTCACTCGCTCCCAATATCATCGCCGGACCGTCTAAAAACCAGAACATTTTTATCACAACGGCTACACTATACACTCAGCTTTTAAACATTATTGACAAAAATTTTCATACATCCAGAATATCTTTACAATTTATATTACCCTGCTTCCTTTCAGGAATTAAAGCAACAGAAACGGCAATAGCCCGCACAAAACTGACAGCGTGCTCCGATGGTTTGCTAACCATACCTGTGGAACCCGTGAAGAAGGACTTGATTTTTGACCTGTGCTGGAAATACAGATACTCTAACTACTCAGAGTGGACCAGAGTAGTTTCCTGTAACGAGAAAATGGCCGGCTGTTGGGTCCTGATACCAGTGTTATCAGATGGCACACGAATATCGAGAGGAGCTAATGATCAGAGCTTAACCGTGGAACGCCAAAACACCAGCAGGGACCACATCCAGTTCCAGTTTGAGGTTGTCTTGAACGACCTAAAAGACCGTAAAAGTATTTTTGAAGTGGATTTCACCAATGTCTGTAAGTCTAGTCAAACTGTTATGGTCTTCAATGTTTACTTAAGCTTGCTCAAGCTGTTGAGGTGTTCTTGCTGGACCCTTATACGACGGCCTACCAAAGGTTGAGTCCCTTACGAATGTTGAAAAATGACTTTTAATTAAGCCTGTACTTAAAGGAAGGCTCTAACTGGCCCTGTTCCACACACGTCAAAAGTTGTGAATTGTAGCATATGGCCTGCCAAATGAAAGGGCAGCCTTTCTCAAAATCCCGCTTTCCTGGAGTCTAGTTAGGCGCTCACTTTCAAAAAGTCTCTTTTCGGAAGTCCAACGACAAGATATGTTATGGGAAACATTTGCTAGGAAATGAGCGAGATCATTATGCTAAAACAAGATTCAGATGTGTTGAGCTTCAAGAAGGGGTGACTTGGGGTCGTATAGCGGATCATTATTTGTAGCTGTAACTTGTCTTTAGTTTACTGTAACCCAAACAGTTTCGATTCATTTGTTTATTTAGCTACAAGCAACAGCAGCTGGCTGATAACACCAAATATGCCTTATTTTTTTGGCAAAGCATAATGGAGATCAGCTTTGACCTTGCCTGATAATTTTATCTCTTCTCTTTTACCTTTAGGTGTGCCGACTAAGATAGATGGTAAACTCAACTTGACCAGGGTTTTGTTTGACATTTACCCACCGAAGCAACTGAAGGGAATATGGCTTAAAGACGAAAACAGAACAGGGTTCGCGTACATCAACACCGAAGATGGTGCAACTACGAACATGACTGAAAACAGCAACCGGCGAATGCCAGCTTTCTGGAGCAGGTTGAAGGTTATAGATGGCTCTTTGATGCTAACTGGAATACAAAAGAAGGATAACGGCATCAAGATGATAAGCAGGGCAGATTTCACAGACTTGTCGCCTAAGAGAGCAACGATCCAGATTTTAGTTCATTCTCCAGGTAATTGCTATTTTGTGGTATTTTTGATTTCAGCGAACTCTTTCAAAGTAGACACCCCTGTAAGGAAAACACCCCTCCAAGTCCGACACAATCTGTTCGGCCGGACGATTTTCAAATCCGCATTCAGTCTCTTGTCTGCCTCTTACTACATAAGAAGCGACTACCTCTAATTCGAACTCCTCGAGCCTAGCTGTTTTTGTTCGCCCTGAGAGGTGCCCGGGTAGAATTCGGCGGGGACCAGTAAAACTGATCCTCTGTTTGAATTTGCACCAGTCAAGTTTAACAGCACAAGTCAAGTGTAAACAGAACTCACAAGTAGTACACTAATGATTAAATCCCTTTTAACTGTCACCCGTAGCTCTCTCGTTGATCCACTAATGACTATTATAGCTTCAGCTGAGAAAGAAATGTTACGTACAATGTTTCAAGCCACTGTTGCGTTTCCCACAGGTTCAGGGCCGACCAACCGCCCTCCTTTGAAACCGTCTTCACATTCAATGACTGTGAGTGCATCGCCGTCCAATACAACTGTCAAACCAGTCCCGTTAGTCGGCAGTACATCAGCTTGTCAAGGACAACTTTGGACAGTTGTTCTGACTGCGGTGGCGATATTTTTTGCCTCTATCTGAGGTGACGTGAGACGTCTTCGCCAATCAATATGGCCTGTTTTCTACTTTTACTTTAATTGTACGTGTTCAGTATTTTGTGACTTTTAGTTCAGTGTAAATTTTGCACCCTTGCCGTGAAAGTTGCTATCAACCGAATGAGGTCAGAACATGAGATATTTTTAGATTTACTTGTGAGACTTGTGAAATGGAGAATTCACAGCGTCAGAAACCATTGAATTACATATTGCACATTGTAGGTAGTTAAAAACATACAGTATAAATTACAAAACAATGGTAGTTATGTAAGTCCACGGGCGTCATTCATTGTTATTTAACCTTAAATAATTTAAACCAAGAAATGGAATATGTTTTCATTCAAGTAACTTACGTGTAACGTAAATCTACATTTCATTGTTATGGGTGAAGTAAAAAAAAAAAAACCACATTTTTGGCTAAATCCTGTTGTTTAATGACTCAGTAGACTCTAAGATCTGTAAGATGCTAACCTGAGTTTGTAAAACGTCTCGTGTTGAACCAGGGGAATTGGAAGGACAGTCTTGGTTTGTAGGTCTACGGCTATTCTTTGGCTGGCATTCCTTCTGGGCATGTGTCCAGTGTTTGTACTGAAGTTACCGAGAAATTTTCCCTTTCCCATCCCTGCAGTAGACCAAGCATGCAACCATACGATAAAAAAATGATAGAGAAAAAATGATGATGTTTAGAACTGGAAAACTTATGAACATCTCGAAGAAATGAAGATAAAAATGTCAACTTTAAGAAAATAGGTTACCTGTGTATTTCAAGAGTTAAAAATAAGGAAGTGTGTCTCTGCTAGGAACCTTGTTGTCGTTTATAATCCTGCCCGTATGGACGACATTTAATTTCACTCAATGCCTTGAATTTGTTTCAATCTTATACCTATAGTGGCATTCTAGATTGTGCGGAGAGACGCGAGGAGGAACCCCGCGTCTATTTCGTCAAACAATAAGCAAGGAACCGCACAACAAAAATGCTGCAGGTATAGGCAGGATCTGTAAACGCAGAGCCGACAGGTGAATGGTCCTCTTAGCCCAGGCCCTATTCGGCCTAAGTGAGGAAGATTTGTTGAACTCAGGCCACACGTCCTCCATCCAATACTTCCAACCTGACCACCATCCTCCATACAGCACATGCACGGTATTCGTCGTCCAGTTGACTACCATTCTCTCCTTCTAGATGAGTGTAAATAGTTCAAACATATATTTTGAACTGCGGATGAAAGATCAAATAGAAGAAAGATCCTCGCAGTTACCGTGTACCATGAAAATTTTGCGGGTTCTAGTTTTGGCGGATTTTACGGAATGACCGCGATCCACCAAAAAATAAGTTCCCGCAGAAAAAAAACTGACCCGCAAAATAAAACGCCGCAAAAATTAACTGCCTTCAATCAAATTAAAAACTCCCCTTTTAATAGACTTGTGCCACTGGGGTGATATATTTTGGACTTAAACGTTTACGTTGACATGATTTTTCATTGGAGAAAGCAACCAGAGCTTATACGATAGTCTGTATCGCAACCAAAAAAATGTGTAAAGCACAGAAAATGTCAAGCCGTACAGCAATTCAGTACATTAGATTGGCACGAATGGGTCATCTGAAGGAACACCATTTTTATTAGGGCGTCTGTGATGCCACATTTTTTCCATCCATACTCGATGATTGCTGGGTTTTTCTGCATCTACTAATTAGCATCGATCAGGCAACGCCAGGTAAGCTCACCCATAAGTACTGGAATGCCAATCTCAATTGCAATGTCACTGGTGTTTTGCCCAGCGTTTATCTTCTTCTCAGTACTTCTCCAGCATACCATCCTTGAAATTTTTCTCTCATGAAATGTTTACCAGGGGCACCCAACGGATCGTTTAGGTAAATTATCTGTTTGGAAGGCCCTTAATCCGCTACAATTTTCTAAAGGGAATTTTCACCGCCAACGTTCGCGATATTGGAAATTTAAGGCCTGGTGTTTTCGGATTGCTGAAAATTTGGTTTCGGGTACCGAAGAAAGGTCAGCTAAGATTTTCGGAAAGGAAATAAGACCTAAGGTTTTCGTGAAATGGACAAAAATGCCCTAGTAATTTCGAAAAGACTCAAGTTCTCCTAGAATGACTGAACAGATAAAAATATTATAGCGCGGCCTGAAATGAACCTACAGAGCTTTAAAGGCACTCCAGATAGCCTAAAACAGCGTTTCAAAGGATTTGAGAGAAAACTGTCGTTGGGTGCCCCTGTGTTTACAGGGACGATTAACTGATACATCAAGGGGTTGGTTAAACGCAGCAGTATTTGCTGGTACAACGACTTCAGTGATGTTACACTTCTCTAGTATACCTCGCGCGTCATCATTATTCTGCCCCTTAAAGGTGTTCCACGCTGTTAAGGTTTCTTCCACTTAAATGTTCTGCTCCTTGAACAGAGAATTGCAAAAATTAGTTCCCAGCAGAAATTTTAGTCATCTTGAACCGCAAAAATTTGTTCCCGCAAACCACAAAAAATAGCCAATCCGCAAAATAAAACTCCCGCAAAATTTTCGTGCTACAAAGTAGTACGCAACTTAAGCAGTTGCGAAAAGAAAGCCTGAAAAAAAATTCAGGCTTGAAAGGGATATGAACCCATGACCTCTGCGATACCGGTGCAGTGCTCTACCAACTGAGCTATCAAGCCAACTGGGAGCTGGTTATATTGTGAATTCGTAATATACCCGTGAAGGATGAATAAATAAATAATAATAATAATAATAATTATAATAATAATAATAATAATAATAATAATAATAATAATAGCTACTTATACAGGGCTTATCCAGTTCTGGCCCCAGTTGTTCAAAGGGCGGATAACTTTATCCGCTGGATAAGGCACTATTCATGCCTCCAAAATACAGCTATTTCAATTAACGTTGTCGGATTAAAATCAAGCTAAAAGACAAGACCGCAATGTTTTGTGGGATCATTTTTTATGAATAATTTCATCAAAATCATTCCTGCACGTGCAGGTCATTGTACTGCTAATTACAACTTACTGTTTTCTCCAGGCATGACTAATTTTGATTAATTTATTCATAAAAATCCCACATAAACTTTCGGTCTTGTCTTTTAGCTTTATGCTTTGAACCGACAACGTTAACTGAAATAGCTGTATACTTCACGTTAAACGTTGTCCAAGGTTTTCGTACACTTCCAAACTTAACTGTGGTTAGAGTGTGCATATTCACTTGTACTGTTGTACAAAAGGCAATACTGAAATCTTTGCACAGATTGAAACTGTCGGATAGTGACTTATCCACAGGATAAAGTTATCCGGCCTTTGAACAACTGGAGCCTGTTCTAAGCGCTTTACAAAGATGAAAAGAATTCATATCTGTTTAAAATAATTCGTAAAAAGATGAGTCTTAAGTTTACGTTTAAAAAGATTTAAATTGTCACAAGAACGGATGTCAACAGGTACTGTTTGTTCCAGAGTTCTGGGGCCGAAACAGCAAAAGCTCTGGAGCCATACGACTTGAGATTAAAGTTGGCAGGACACCGTCGAAATGCGTAAGACGACGTTGAATAGCGACGTATCAGGTCTTGTATGTATATGGGGGACTGTTGGTGAAGAGCTTTGTGGGTGAGCAGAATTATTTTGAATTTAATTCTCTCGGAAACTGGAAGCCAGTGGAGGTCGAATAAAATAGGGGTTATGTGGTCATACTTGCGAGAGCCTGTGATCAGTCGAGCCGCGGCATTCTGTACTGACTGAAGCTTTTTAACTATAACATCTTTCGGAACATTGTATAAAAGAGAGTTACAGTGATCCAACTAAGCGTGAACTAGAATCTCAGTGGTTTTAGCGGATAGCAATTTTCTTATACGGGACATGTTTCGAAGATGATAGAAGGCAGATTTACAAACAGAATTAACATGAGGAAGCATCGACATAGTACTATCAAAAACGACAACAATGTTTTTGGATAAATGTAAATACATGAAACCCCGGATGAAACATATATTTTGAACTGCGGATGAAAGATCAAATAGAAGAAAGATCCTCGCAGTTTTTCAGGCTTTCTTTTCGCAACTGCTTTGGCGGTGCCGAAATGCCGCCCATTTCATGCGAGTGTTAGTAATATCGTTTGTATTGTGCTGCATAGAAGTAACTGAGTTCTCACGATGATATTTTTATATTTGATCAATTATAAATAGTCTCTTTACCATTTCCTTATATTATTGTAATTTCCGGCCAACAATGTAAACCACTGGGTCTAAAGTAAAAACCCGCATATAAGAACTTAGAATTTTCGAGGTCAGGCTGAACAGGTTCTTATATGTTAGGGTAGATTTTCACAATTCAGGCTGATTAGGTTCCGGAATAGGTTCTTATTTTTCAGAGGTTGTCGTAGTGTAACCATTGGCAGAAATATTGTACTACTAATGCAAAATGGTTTAGCCTATGTATTTTCGACAACAAAAATACTTGCCTTGTTTGCCAAACAATAACATACAGAATTTTGACCATCAAAATTGGAGTGATTGTTTTTGTATAAGAACCTATTTTTCTTTCCCAGGCTCAACAGGTTCTTATATTTTTGCAAGAGAGGATTAGGTATTTAAATGCCAAATTTCAGCCTGTAGGTTCTTATATTACTAGGTTCTTATATGTGTGTTTTTACTGTACCAATAATTGTGATAGCCAATAAAGTTTATTTGTTTAGTTATTTTGCGACATCGGGCCAACATCGAACGTTTAAATTACAGAGATTAAGGTCTGTGCACTGTATATGTATACCTTGTACAGCGATCTGAGGTAACAATTAAAGAACCGAATGAAGAATGTTTTGTAAAGGACACCGCATTCCTAGGTGAAAATTTCCTCGAGAGAACAGATTGCAAACGCTTGAGATGCGGGTTATAAAATTGTTTTTTGGAAAGAACCGTACTTGTAACATAGTGAAAATTTAATAATTTGGATAACAAACGACAGAAAAATTATTCGATCATCGGATCGGAAAAAAGCTATCAGGCCAAATGTGCCCCAAATGGCGAAAATAAAGAGCACGAGTTTTAAAATTTCACTGTGCAAAAGCGACGCATGGCGAATTTGAAAATGACCGTGTACGAAAACGCGTTCTACTGTGGTCTCTTGCATGTGATTTCTTCTTTCGCGAATGACGATGCCTTCTGCATACCATTGCAAGATGCGATTTGACCGGAAGAAGTTCCCCAAATCAACATCTTTCGAGATTGGCGTCTTTGACATAATACGTACGCGCAAGTAAGTTCAACTTGAACACGAACTTGATGTCCATATATAGACTTTAAATTTTGTGTTTTGGTAATAAAAGAGCCGTGTTGAAAAGCTCGAAAATAGATTGTCACATGGTCGGAGTTGGCAGGGAAATCGAGAGAAATGGAAGGGGTAAAAAAACTTTAATGGTAAAGAAATCGTGTTTGTAGCACGCAAACCTGTGAGGAGGCAGAGCTTCATGAGTTGGATGTTCAATAAAGAGTGACTTTGATAACGCACGCGAGAGGAAGGTCACAAAAATTGCTGTTGTTTGTTTATTTGTATTCGTAGTGAAGAAAACTAAGCAGACTGAATAGAAATAAACTAGTTACATTGTGTCTCGTGATCACCTCCCAAAGAAACATCTTTTCACGTGTAAAAATGTAGCAATTATCCTGCGAAATCGCGCGGAATATCGCCTGATACTTAGTCAACGATGTTGGCTAAAATCAGGGAATATTCTGCAAGAGTGAGCAGGATAATTGTTTTATTTTTCAACACATTGATAACAAAGCGCAGCTGGGATCGATCTTTATTTTGCCCCATTTTTCTAAGATCAAACATTCGGCTTTGCCTAAAGTTGTAGTTAGGGCTATGTCTTGGGGGAAGCAAGTGGTGTAGTTTATGCTCTTTGTCGTCTAAGATTTTACCCAAAAAAGAACTACATAAAAAACTATGATGATCGAAAAGTGAATCCATGTCAGTAAGACCGTAAGCGATTCGTTATAACTTAAGTGAGGGCAAATAATTGGTAAAGCTCTTTTCTGCACTCGTTCTAAGTCATTAATTAAATAATTAGGCAGAGGTGAATGAAAAACTGGTAAAGTATAGTCACAGACGGATCTAATACAACAAGTGTAGAATCTTACTAAGTCCGATGTAGGAACCCTAGCACGCTTTAGCTGTCTTGATAGTTTCATTAATGTGCAAGTTCCAGTAGGGATTGTTTGTAATAGTCGCTCCCAGTAGTTTGGCATTCTGAACTACTTCAAGTTCTTGA
Organism: Pavona decussata; assembly: GCF_977016875.1. Taxonomy (NCBI): domain Eukaryota; kingdom Metazoa; phylum Cnidaria; class Anthozoa; order Scleractinia; family Agariciidae; genus Pavona; species Pavona decussata. Next base: position 3,648,081 of record NW_028145567.1, read on the forward strand.
CCGTCAGTGCACCATGACCATCGTTGGGCAGTGTTACTATGTGACTGTTGAATACCAACGTGCAGTGTTGGCTGAAGGTGAAATCACATAACCATTTTTAGCAAACAAGGCGTATTTTGTGATGCTCAAATATGCGATAGACAGTGATGCATGTGACAGGGTTAAAAAGGAAAGTGAAAGAAATCGATATCGGTGTACTGTTTTGAGTGGAATCAGGTATTGGTGTCTTGAGTGGAAAGGATTGCGATGCCGAAATTGGCTCAGTATTTTTATGTCTTATCGCCAAAGTTAATGATTATTTTACATCGCAGAGGTGTGGCTGGTGAACGGTTCGCTGGCTATGGACGCTAAAGTTGAACTTTGTTCATTCACACGTTCGTACGTGAAAACATTTTGGTTGTCTACCGCAAAATGTAATCTAAGATTGCTTACAAAAACAAATGTACGTGGGAAATCCGAATTTGGAGTATCCTTTTTGTTCTTAAGTGATGCACAGAGAGCTGCCTCCCGGCGCAAACAGAGAGCAAGGAATATTTTCACGTACACTGTAGTACGTTATAACTAGCTTTTTTGCCCACGTTCTCTCACTTCAGCTAGAGCCTTATCCGATCATATTTTCAAAGTGGAATTTTTCAACACAGAAAAGCAATTGGTAGGGAAGTCATGTGTTCCCCCGATTTTACGAGTTAACAATTTTCACACCTTTGGGCATACATTCGATTTTACTGATCCAGGTATGACCACCAAAGCTGATGACGGTGCATCCTGGCACAGATCCTATATAAATCAGGAAAAACAGTTTAAGTGTTCAACTGATATCAGAATTACACTAAAGTATTGTGATTTTCTAGAAAGTTGCAGTTACAGTGGTAATCGTATATTACTACTCAATGACGTAAAACAGATTGGCATCAAGTCAACAACTAGTCAAGGTGAAAATTGATCATATTTTAATTGGAGACTGTGAAATCAGACCAAAAGCGGGTGTGAAGAACTTAGGGACGTGGATAGACTTACTCTTTTAATGAATTCCGGCTAATAGTGACGCTCAATACGAGGGGTTGCTGTAATGGTAAATAAATTCCCATGTAAATAACACTTGTTCTGATACTTTTATTGGCTTAACTAGGGAATACCCCGCCACTCCAAAAGTAATCCTGAAAAGAGTGGCTACGTGGCTACGCAGATTGCTTGTACAATATAAGAAGATTTACGAAAGATCTTTCTAGGCGGTCCACTGACATATGCTCATTCACGTATTTGTTTCTAGTCGCGCGTTGACTATTGTAAACGAGTCTACTTTATGGCTTGCCAGGCTATCAGCTTAACAAGCTGCCAAGGCTCCAAAATGCTACAATATTGCCAAGTAGCCCGCTTCCATTGTCATGGGCTTTTACTTAATCTTGTCCAATTCAGGACTCTCGCCACATTAGGAGATCGCTCTTTTACTGTTGCTGCTCCTAAACTTTGGAATTCGTTGCCTTTCAGTGCGATAACTAACAGCCCCTCTCTTACCAATTTTTAAAAGTCACTTAAGACATTTTATTACAGAAAGCTTTTATGTAATATTTATGCGGTTTGTATAGTTTTAGTATTCTGAGTAGGTTTATAGTTTTAAACGTTCGATATATAGCTATTATTGATATCGGCGCAATATAAGTATTAATATGACAGTTGCAAAACCCTATGTATGCCATAAGATTATACATAGACTGGGGCGTTAAACGTGGCCCAAACTACGTGTAGGAATAGCGAATCTCTCTAGACTTTGTACAATATATATCATAAAAGCTAAATGAATAAATAAAACTTATTGACTAGTAATCTCTAAAAATCGTGAATGTGAGTTCCTTAAAATTGTAGTACTCATTTCAAACGTCCATGATATGTTCTTGATATGTGTATGAATACAGAATCTCTGAAGACTTTGCAAAAGATATATAATTACAACTAAATAAATATTATTATTATTATTATTATTATTATTGTTATTATTATATAACTGTGAGATGATATTGTGAGCGATACATGGAGATGATATGGTGAACAGTACTTTAATTGTGGCCATTCAAATTCTAGGAATTTAGGTGATCAATACACAAAATTTAAGGTGGTATTTAATTAAATTTATTTAAATTAAATTTATGAATTTAATTAAATTTAATTCAATTTTTTGTATTTTATTACCTCTCACGCCAGACTGTCTTAGACCATAGACCTTTTCTTTCCTGTGCATTCAAATTTGACTCACTAGCCTTGTTCAAGGTGAAATATTCTTTTGATTTTTGAACCCAAGAACGAAGTTAGTAAGGTTAATTTGAATGCAAACAAAAGAATGTTAAAATGTCAGCCATTTTTGCACACGGGTCTATTGCATCCTTTATCCTGGAGCTTTTGCCCCCGCACAGTTTGTATTCACACAAACTGTATCGGACTGACTATCCAAGCATTTACGTGATAAAAGGATTCCGTGCATATTGCTCGTTTACTTCATATTTCACTGACAACATCGCCAACCGAATCAGCCATTGTTTAAAAAAACGATGAAGAAGAATCGCTAACCTAAACATCCCATAATATAACGTCCAAAAGAAACTACAACCACATTAATGACTGTAAATAGTCATTCTACTGAATGACTGATTGTTTTAGACGTTAGAATGTTTATTTGGTGAAATCGTTTTATCATAGTTAATAAGAGGCAATGGCTACGAAGCATAACAAACTTCTCTGTTACATGTTTTTGTAAGCATTTTTGGCCTTGACGGCCGTGAACAAACCACAATAGATTTTCAAACGTGTTGGAGCAACTGACCAATACAAACGTTTCTGTTAAGATATTGGACTGTAGTGTCAACGTTAAAACAAAGATTTCCAGGATAAAATATTATGTTATCTTATGTTAAGTTATGTTATGTTAACTCTTTTTTTTATTTAATTTTTTAATTTTAATTTTTTGCGACGGAAACTCGAGTTTGTCTGATTTACACACTTCATCTTATGGACACACGGCCGTGTGTATGTTGAGAAATATACCATGATGACGCCAATAGGAATTAGAAAGGGAAGCACGCGCGCTATGTTATAACGCCGGATACTAAGCCAAACATCGGAAGCCGTAGGCCCCTCAAGATCGAGCAGGATAATTGTTTGATTATTCAACACATTGACAACAAAACACAGTCAGTTTATTGCATTCCTTGCGTTCCGTTACATCAAATCTACAATAAAAAATATAACACAAATGGTGTGGTAACATCCTTTCGTGAGTCCGGCCGACTCACGAAATAGCGTATACTGTATCGCAGGATCATCTGTTGACTTCGGAAGACGAGTTTTCAGTGCACCATGACCATAAATGGGCAGTGTTTCAATGTGTCTAATAATAGATACAAACACCTACTCATGCAGTTTTCATTTGACGCAATATACTGGCACGCGTTGATCATCAGGAATTAACACAGCTTCAAGCTAAGCTCGACCTCGATGATTTGATTCCGAATAAATGAACTTATTCACAGCACAAGCTTACGCTTGCATTTCGTCATTTCGGCTGTGACAGTCATGGATATTATGGTAAGCTTTCGTTTCTCTTACATGGAGCCATGTCAGTCGAACCTGCAGTTTCCACAGGAAAAAAAACATTGGGGTTGACATATATCCCTTTGAGAATCGGAAAATAGCAAAAAAAAAAAAAACAAAGCAAGAAGGGGGAGATCGAGAGAAATAAGATGAAGAAACCAAGAGTTAATAAAACTGTTCTTTGTACGATTAGTTTTATAACTAAGATCAAACATTCGGCTTTGCCTAAAGTTGTACTTAGGGGTATGTCTTGGGGGAAGCAAGTGGTGTAGTTTATGCCCTTTGTCGTCTAAGATTTTACCAAAAAGTAAAGTACATAAAAAACTATGATGATCGAAAAGTGAATCCATGTCTAAAAACGTTAGCGATTCGTTATAACTTAAGTGAGGGCAAATAATTGATAAAGCTCTTTTCTGCCCTCGTTCTAAGTCATTAATTAAATAATTAGGCAGAGATGAATGAAAAACTGGTAAAGCATAGTCACAGACAGATCTAATACAACAAGAGTAGAATCTTATTAAGTCCGATGTAGGGACCCTTGCACGTTAAAGCTGTCTAAGAAAATAAAGTCGTTTAGACGCTTTCTTGATAGTTCCATTAATGTGCAAGTTCCAGGAGAAACTGTTTGTAATAGTCACTCCCAGTAGTTTGGCATTCTCAGGAACTACTTCAAGTTCTTGACCGTCAGTGCACCATGACCATCGTTGGGCAGTGTTACTATGTGACTGTTGAATACCAACGTGCAGTGCTGACTGAAGGTGAAATCACATAACCATTTTTAGTAAACAAGTCGTATTTTGTGATGCTCAAATATGCGATAGACAGTGATGCATGTGACAGGGTTAAAAATGAAAGTGAAAGAAATCGATATCGGTGTACTGTTTTGAGTGGAATCGGGTATTGGTGTCTTGAGTGGAAAGGATTGCGATGCCGAAATTGGCTCAGTATTTTTATGTCTTATCGCCAAAGTTAATGATTATTTTATACCTCAGAGGTGTGGCTGGTGAACGGTGCAGTGGCTATGGACGCTAAAGTTGAACTTTGTTCATTCACACGTTCGTACGTGAAAAAAGTTTTGTTGTCTACCGCATAATGTAATCTAAGATTGCCTACAAAAACAAATGTGCGTGGGAAATCCGAATTTAGAGTATCCTTTTTATTCCTAAGTGATGTACAAAGAGCTGCTTCCGCAAACAAAGAGCAAGGAATATTTTCACGTACACTGTAGTACGTTATGTCTAGCCTTTTTGCCCACGTTCTCTCACTTCAGCTAGAGCCTTATCCGATCATATTTTCAAAGTGGAAATTTTCAACACAGAAAAGCAATTGGTAGGGAAGTCATGTTTCCCCCCGATTTTGCGAGTTAACCATTTTCACACCTTTGGGCATACATTCAATTTTATTGATTTAGGTATGACCACCAAAGCCGGTGACGGTGCATCCTGGCACAGATCCTATATAAATCAGGAAAAACAGTTTAAGTGTTCAACTGATATCGGAATTACACTTAAGTATTGTGATTTTCTAGAAAGTTGCAATTACAGTGATAATCGTATTATTCAACACATTGATAACAAAACACAGTCAGTTTATTGCATTCTTTACGTTCCGTTACATTAAATGTACAATAAAAGATATAAACACAAATGGTGTAGTAACACCCTTGCGTGAGTCTGGGCGACTCACGAAATAGTGTATATCGCAGGATCATCTGTTGACTGCGGAAGAAGAATTTTCAGTGCACCATGACCATAAATGGGCAGTGTTTCAATGTGTCGAATAATAGATACAAATACCTGCTCATGCAGCTTTCACTTAACGCAATATACTGGTAGGCGTTGGTCATCATGAATTAATACAGCTTTGACCAGCTTTCCTGGTCCACGGACGGGTCGGAAAATTTACGTCATGCAGAGTTTTGACAAAAAGCGATTCAGCTGATGATTTTCTGAAGGACCATTCTAAAAATAATTTAAAAAATCCCCCCCCCCCCCCCCCCTAGCAGATAAATGCTATATATCCAAGGCGAGATCGATTTCTCTTCAAAATTAATCAGAGCAAGGACGCAAACAGTAACTTCTGAAATGAAGAAAACGATGGATCCTTTGATGATATTTTTCCTGCTGTTTTTTGGTAAGTGATCTCAGTTCACTTTGTTTGAATCCTACTCGCCAAACGGGAACCTAGGATTCTTTTACTACAATATTTGTGTTTAAATTGTGGACTTCATTTAACACAACACCATCACAGGCAGGCTGGAATTACTTCATAGCAAATTCCTACTTAGTTAGAGTTTTGTAGAAAGTTGTAACGGTTATTCTTTACGGGGAAAATGTCGTTTATTGGTACCTAGATAGTCACGAAGGACGCGCTTGCATATGCTTGTTCTATCGTACGGAACACTGTTTTTTTAAATGAATATGGAGTTGAACATTTGAAGCAGAGAGAACTGCAGCACCGGTTAAGAACTAAAGATTATTTCAAAGATTTGACGTTTGCATTTCGTAAATAGATAGAATGGATAGTGTGGATGTTTACCCTGCTAACAGAAGCTAACAGAGGCTTTTACTTTTTATTGTATTGCTCGGCGGCGTAAAAAAGCCAACTACATAGTACGCGAAATCCCCGCAAAGACGCGAACAACCTCGTACATGAGAATGATGTATTATTCAGTAAGTGACACAGGCATACTCGAAAAATACGAGTGCTGCTATCAGGAGTCGAACCTAAGACCTTCCGATTACTAGTTCGGATGCTCCACCACTGAGCTACAGGAGACTCGAGGGTTCATGGGACGAACATCCCGCATACCGCTAGGATTGGAATGTCATGTGTGGCATATGCGCAATGGCATAAATGTGAATAAACTTCAATGGACTTTAATAAACTGCAACGGAATAAACTTCGTACATATTAAAAAGCTTGCCAGAAAGAAACGCTCTACTAGCAGGGTCAGTAATGCATATAACACTGAGAATTTAGATTTATTTTAGCGGACAATTTTGCAGTTTTCTGGATTATATTTATTATCCAGGGAACCAATCGATTTTCCACCAATCTAAAAATATCTGTTCAGAAGTATTCAATCAATACCCGCCGCAGAAATTCGTACACGTATTCAATTTTGAAGGAGTGCCTTTGAGAACAGATAAAAGGCTAATTTACAGGTGCGATTAATCGACCGATTTGGACTAATTGGCCAAAGAAAATGAGTGATACTTTTCACACGTGGCAGTGCTACATTTTTTTTGATCAGGTCGATTTTCACTGACCGCGCACTACACCAACAGGAAAAGAAATCGGTCGACAAATTGTAACGTGTAAATTGGTTTATGCGAATAAAACTACTAACTCGAGAAATCCGTACGTGTAAATTAGCCCTTTGTTCACGTAAATGTGCATTTAAAAGGCCATAAAATAGTCTGGGAATTTAGTAGTCCATTCCTGGTCCCTCCGCTCTCTGTCATGCAACCCACGAGTGTTTTGTATAAATCAGTTCTTGGCTTCCCCTGGTTAATGCGAATAACATTTCGCTTGTGCTATTCATATCAATTGCTACGGTTAAATTTTCCCTTAAAATGGCTCAATTAACATCCCACCAGGAGCCCACTTAACTTAAATAACATCCTTGCGACATCGGTATTTTCCGGCCCTTTCTTATTTAGATTACCTGCTTATGCAGCGACCTTACGCAATGCCAATCAGAAAGTCAAAAAACACGAGAAGGTTCAACGAGCCGATTAATATTTTTAGCATGTTTCTATGACGTTACGTACAAACTTTAACGCAAGTGATAAAAAGATAACGTTACTATGGGCACACGACCACGACGGTGAATATTTTTCAGTTCTCAATCAGAACTTTAATATTGCCACTGTTATGTTTCCGGATAATTTGGCCACATTGTGGACGTTGGATCAGTCGATCAGATGTTACACTGTAAACGTGAATAAGTTTGTAATGACATTTGCGTTGGCTTTGCTGCTTAACAGCCCTATTTTTCTGAGCCGTTTAAAGACACGGTCGTTAGGGCCAGGGGTAAGACAGAAGGCCAAGGCCTATATGAAACAGTCCGATCGTCACGTTCGCAGGAGCATCGTATTCAGGAAGAGGGGGGAGTAAGGAGGCGAGAACCCCCCCCCCCCCCCCTTTCTCTTGTATACTTAGAAAGATTTTCTAACTGTCTTTGGAATGGTTGTTATAAAATTAATCGTTTTAAAAAATGCTAGAATGATGAAGCAGAATCTCCGCGAATATGCGCTCTCGCCACACTTTCTTCGGCCCCATCTTTCTGGATCCGCCCAAGGTGTTTGTTGCTACAATACAGATAACCATTGTCTCTCCTAGACCGTTATACTCTGCCATTTATTTATTCTATCCACTATAATTAAGTCTCTGTCCAACGCGCCGAGGTCACTCGCTCCCAATATCATCGCCGGTCCGTCTAAAAACCAAAACATTTTTATCACAATGGTTACACTATACATTCAGCTTTTTTAAAGCATTATTGACAAAAATGTTCATACATCCAGAATATCTTTACAATTTATATCACCCTGCTTCCTTTCAGGAATTATAGCAACAGAAACGGCAATAGTCCACACAAACCTGACAGCGTGCTCCCATGGTTTGCTAACCATACCTGTGGAACCCGTGAAGAGGGACTTGATTATTGATCTGTACTGGAAATACCGATTCTCTGACTACTCAGAGTGGATAGACGTAGTTTACTGTGAAAAGAAAATGGCCGGCTGTTGGGTACTGATACCAGTGTTATCAGATGGCACACGAATATCGAGAGGAGCTAATGATCAGAGCTTAACCGTGGAACGCCAAAACACCAGCAGGGACCACATCCAGTTCCAGTTTGAGGTTGTCTTGACGGACGGAAAAGACCGTAAAAGTATTTTTAAAGTGGATTTCACCAATGTCTGTAAGTCTAGTCAAACTGTTATGGTCTTCAATGTTTACTTAAGCTTGCTCAAGCTGTTGAAGTGTTCTTGCTGGACCCTTATACGACGGCCTACCAAAGGTTGAGTCCCTTACGAATGTTGAAAAATGACTTTTAATTAAGCCTGTACTTAAAGGAAGGCTCTAACTGGCCCTGTTCCACACACGTCAAAAGTTGTGAATTGTAGACTTATTGCCTGCCAAATGAAAGGGCAGCCTTTCTCAAAGTCCCGCTCTCCTGGAGTCTAGTTAGGCGCTCACTTTCAAAAAGTCTCTTTTCGGAAGTCCAACGACAAGATATGTTATGGGAAACATTTGCTAGGAAATGAGCGAGATCATTCTGCTAAAACAAGATTCAGATGTGTTGAGCTTCAAGAAGGGGTGACTTGGGGTCGTATAGCGGATCATCATTTGTAGCTGTAACTTGTCTTTAGTTTACTGTAACCCAAACAGTTTCGATTCATTTGTTTATTTAGCTACAAGCAACAGCAGCTGGCTGATAACACCAAATATGCCTTATTTTTTTTGGCAAAGCATAATGGAGATCAGCTTTGACCTTGCCTAATAATTTTACCTCTTCTCTTTTACCTTTAGGTGTGCCGACTAAGATAGATGGTAAACTCAACTTGACCAGGGTTTTGTTTGACATTTACCCACCGAAGCAACTGAAGGGAATATGGCTTAAAGACGAAAACAGAACAGGGTTCGCGTACATCAACACCGAAGATGGTGCAACTACGAACATGACTGAAAACAGCAACCGGCCAATGCCAGCTTTCTGGAGCAGGTTGAAGGTTATAGATGGCTCTTTGATGCTAACTGGAATACAGAAGAAGGATAACGGCATCAAGATGATAAGCAAGGCAGATTTCACAGACTTGTCGCCTAAGAGAGCAACGATCCAGATTTTAGTTCATTCTCCAGGTAATTGCTATTTTGTGGTATTTTTTAATTCAGCGAACTCTTTCAAAGTAGACACCCCTGTAAGGAAGACAACCCCTCCAAGTCCGACACAATCTGTTCGGCCGGACGATTTTCAAATCCGCATTCAGTCTCTTGTCTGCCTCTTACTACATAAGAAGCGACTCCCTCTAATTCGAACTCCTCGAGCCTAGCTGTTTTTGTTCGCCCTGAGAGGTGCCCGGGTAGAATTCGGCGGGGACCAGTAAAACTGATCCTCTGTTTGAATTTGCACCAGTCAAGTTTAACAGCACAAGTCAAGTGTAAACAGAACTCACAAGTAGTACACTAATGATTAAATCCCTTTTAACTGTCACCCGTAGCTCTCTCGTTGATCCACTGATGACTATTATAGCTTCAGCTGAGAAACAAATGTAACGTACAATGTTTCAAGCCACTGTATTTTGCGTTTCCCACAGGTTCAGGGCCGACCACCCGCCCTCCTTTGAAACCGTCTTCACATTCAATGACTGTGAGTGCATCGCCGTCCAATACAACTGTCAAACCAGTCCCGTTAGTCGGCAGTACATCAGCTTGTCAAGGACAACTTTGGACAGTTGTTCTGACTGCGGTGGCGATATTTTTTGCCTCTATCTGAGGTGACGTGAGACGTCTTCGCCAATCAATATGGCCTGTTTTCTACTTTTACTTTAATTGTACGTGTTCAGTATTTTGTGACTTTTAGTTCAGTGTAAATTTTGCACCCTTGCCGTGAAAGTTGTTATCAACGAATGAAGTCAGAAAATGAGATATTTTAAGATTTACTTGTGAGACTTGTGAAATGGAGAATTCACAGCGTCAGAAACCGTTGAATTACATATTGTACATTGTAGGTAGTTAAAAACGCACAGTATAAATAACAAAACGATGCTAGTTATGTAAGTGCACGGGCGTCATTCACTGTTATTTAACCTTAAATAATTTAAACCAAGAAATGGAATATGTTTTCATTCAAGTAATTGACGTGTAACGTAAATCTACATTTCATTGTTATGGGTGAAGTAAAAAAAACAAAAACACATTTTTGGCTAAATCCTGTTGTTTAATAACTCAGTAGACTCTAAGATCTGTAAGATGCTAACCTGAGTTTGTAAAACGTCTCGTGTTGAACCGGGGGAATTGGGAGGACAGTCTTGGTTTGTAGGTCTACGGCTATTCTTTGGCTGGCATTCCTTCTGGGCATGTGTCCAGTGTTTGTACTGAAGTTACCGAGAAATTTTTCCCTTTCCCATCCCTGCAGTAGACCAAGCATGCAACCATACGATAAAAAAATGATAGAAAAATGATGATGTTTAGAACTGGAAAACTTATGAACATCTCGAAAAAATGAAGATAAAAATGTCAACTTTAAGAAAATAGGTTACCTGTGTATTTCAAGAGTTAAAAATAAGGAAGTGTTTCTCTGCTAGGAACCTTGTTGTCATTTATAATCCTGACTGTATGGGCGGCATCTAATTTCACTCAATGCCTTGAATTTGTTTCAATCTTATACCTATAGTGGCATTCTAGATTGTGCGGAGAGGCGCGAGGAGGAACCCCAAGCAAGGAACCGCACAACAAAAATGCTGCAGGTATAGGCAGGATCTGTAAACGCAGAGTCGATAGCTGAATGGTCCTCTTAGCCCAGGCCCTGTTCGGCCTAAGTGAGGAAGATTTGTTGAACTCAGGCCACACGTCCTCCATCCAATACTTCCAACCTGACCACCATCTTCCTCCATACAGCACACACACGGTATTCGTCGTCCAGTTGACTAACATTCTCTCCTTCCAGATGAGTGTAAATATATCAAACATATATTTTGAACTGCGGATGAAAGATCAAATAGAAGAAAGATCCTCGCAGTTACCGTGTAGCATGAAAATTTCGCGGGTTCTATTTTTGGCGGATTTTGCGGAATGACCGCGATCCACCAAAAAATACGTTCCCGCAGAAAAAAAACTGACCCGCAAAATAAAACGCCGCAAAAATTAACTGCCTTCAATCAAATTGAAAACTCCCCTTTTAACAGACTTGTGCCACTGGGGTGATATAGTTTGGACTTTAACGTTTACGTTGACATGATTTTTCATTGGAGAAAGCAACCAGAGCTTATACGATAGTCTGTATCGCAACCAAAAAAATGTGTAAAGCACAGAAAATGTCAAGCCGTACAGCAATTCAGTACATTATATTGGCACGAATGGGTCATCTGAAGGAACACCATTTTTATTAGGGCGTCTGTGATGCCACATTTTTTCCATCCATACTCGATGATTGCTGGGTTTTTCTGCATGTACTAATTAGCATCGATCAGGCAACGCCAGGTAAGCTCACCCATAAGTACTGGAATGCCCACCTCAATTGCAATGTCACTGGTGTTTTGCCCAGCGTTTATCTTCTTCTAAACTTCTTCAGCATACCATCCTTGAAATTTTTCTCTCATGAAATGTTTACCAGGGGCACCCAACGGATCGTTTAGGTAAATTATCTGTTCGGAAGGCCCTTAATCCGGGAATTTTCCCCTCCAACGTTCGCGATATTGGAAATTTAAGGCCTGGTGTTTTCGGATTGATGAAAATTTGGTTTCGGATACCGAAGAAAGGTCAGCTAAGATTTTCGGAAAGGAAATAAGACCTAAGGTTTTCGTGAAATGGACAAAAATGCCCTAGTAATTTCGAAAAGACTCAAGTTCTCCTAGAATGACTGAACAGATAAAAATATTATAGCACGGCCTGAAATGAACCTACAGAGCTCTAAAGGCACTCCAGATAGCCTAAAACAGCGTTTTAAAGGATTTGAGAGAAAACTGTCGTTGGGTGCCCCTGTGTTTACAGGGACGATTAACTGATACATTAAGGGGTTGGTTAAACGCAGCAGTATTTGCTGGTACAACGACTTCAGTGATGTTACGCTTCTCTAGTATACCTCGCGCGTCATCATTATTCTGCCCCTTAAAGGTGTTCCACGCTGTTAAGGTTTCTTCCACTTAAATGTTCTGCTCCTTGAACAGAGAATTGCAAAAATTAGTTCCCAGCAGAAATTTTAGTCATCTTGAACCGCAAAAATTTGTTCCCGCAAACCACAAAAAATAGCCAATCCGCAAAATAAAACTCCCGCAAAATTTTCGTGCTACACGGTAGTACGCAAAGTACTTGAAAGGGATATGAACCCATGACCTCTGTGATGCTGGTGCAGTGCTCTACCAACTGAGCTATCAAGCCAACTGGGAGCTGGTCATATTGTGAATTCGTAATATACCCGTGAAGGATGAATAAATAAATAATAATAATAATAATAATAATAATAATAATAATAATAATAACTACTTATACAGGGCTTATCCAGTTCTGGCCCCAGTTGTTCAAAGGGCGGATAACTTTATCCGCTGGATAAGGCACTATTCATGCTCCAAAATACAGCTATTTCAATTAACGTTGTCGGATTAAAATCAAGCTAAAAGACAAGACCGCAATGTTTTGTGGGATTATTTTTTATGAATAATTTCATCAAAATCATTCCTGCACGTGCAGGTCATTGTACTGCTAATTACAACCTATTGTTTTCTCCAGGCATGACTAATTTTGATTAATTTATTCATAAAAACCCCACGTAAACTTTCGGTCTTGTCTTTTAGCTTTATGCTTTGAACCGACAACGTTAACTGAAATAGCTGTATACTTCACGTTAAACGTTGTCCAAGGTTTTCGTACACTTCCAAACTTAACTGTGGTTAGAGTGTGCATATTCACTTGTACTGTTGTACAAGAGGCAATACTGAAATCTTTGCACAGATTGAAACTGTCGGATAGTGACTTATCCACAGGATAAAGTTATCCGGCCTTTGAACAACTGGAGCCTGTTCTAAGCGCTTTACAAAGATGAAAAGAATTCATATCTGTTTAAAATAATTCGTAAAAAGATGAGTCTTAAGTTTACGTTTAAAAAGATTTAAATTGTCACAAGAACGGATGTCAACAGGTAGTTTGTTCCAGAGTTCTGGGGTCGAAACAGCAAAAGCTCTGGAGCCATACGACTTGAGATTAAAGTTGGCAGGACACCGTCGAAATGCGTAAGACGACGTTGAATAGCGACGTATCAGGTCATGTATGTAAATGGGGGACTGTTGGTGAAGAGCTTTGTGGGTGAGCAGAATTATTTTGAATTTAATTCTCTCGGAAACTGGAAGCCAGTGGAGGTCGAATAAAATAGGGGTTATGTGGTCATACTTGCGAGAGCCTGTGATCAGTCGAGCCGCGGCATTCTGTACTGACTGAAGCTTTTTAACTATAACATATCTCGGAACATTGTATAAAAGAGAGTTACAGTGATCCAACTTAGAGGTTATAAAAGCGTGAACTAGAGTCTCAGTGGTTTTAGTGGATAGCAATTTTCTTATACGGGAGATGTTTCGAAGATGATAGAAGGCAGATTTACAAACAGAATTAACATGGGGAAGCATCGACATAGTACTATCAAAAACGACACCAATGTTTCTGGATAAATGTAAATACATGAAACATATATTTTGAACTGCGGATGAAAGATCAAATAGAAGAAAGATCCTCGCAGTTTTTCAGGCTTTCTTTTCGCAACTGCTTGAGTTGCGTACTAACTGCGAGGATCTTTCTTCTATTTGAACTCTCGGCTCCTTCTCTTTCCCTCGATAACTTTGTTTGAAAGACTTCAAAAGTTACAAAAGTTATTCATGATTTGATCCCAAAAGACAACAAGCAAACAATCAAACAGTTCAATCCAAATGTCCGTTTTGTTAATTTTCGTTCGTTTCGCTTCCTCGGCTATCTGGGACTCCAGTCACTATCCCACAGCTTAACTGTGCCTTTCGAAACACATAGGCGTACGGTATACAGCCCCCCCCCCCCCGGAAATTTTGGGCAACTCAGATATTTTGGGCAGCAAGAGAAATTTGGCCAAAGTCAGCCGGTTTAATTTAAAGAAGTTTCCATGTTTTTTTTTTTTTTTCGAAGAGATAGATATTTTCTACTTTAACCTGAGGTCGGCGTGGTAAAGCCAGTTAATTCACACGTGATAGTTTGAGTAATAGCAATGATGTAAATAGAGGTAATTTTCTGGAACTAATTCACTTGCGGTGCAAGCTTGGCTGAAGGATAAACTCGATAGCCAGCTTCAGAAGCACGCGCAGTGGAACTGCTACAAATTATTGCTGCTCGCGAGCGTATCACAAACGATGTGCGAGCCAGCGGATCGATGGTATGGCCGGTGTCATCTTGGGCGAAACATCAGACATTAGCAGAACAGAACAAGTTTCACTTTGCCTTAGTTTTGAATGGAACGAAAAATAAAAGAAGCATTCATTGATTTCTACTCCACAAAATCACCGGAAGCGAAGTACTGTGCGGAACTTCACGCTGGTAAAATCTGCCGTCACTGAGCTCAATCTTGACCCGGCTCAAGAACATTGTTGGCGAAGCATTCGATGTGGTGGCTAATGAGAACGGTGTACACAAGGGACTCTAAACAAGAATGGAAGAGTGCTCCCCGGTCGGTATGTATGTCCACTGTTACGGACATGTACTCATCCTCGTCCTTCAAGATACTGCATGACACAGATTGAACCATTGCGAAACGCTCTGGAGACTATCCAGGCTCTGTACAACTTCCAAACGACACGCCCTGTTTAGTGACACAGAAGTACAAGGTGAGGATCTGAAACTCCGCCGACGCTGAAGTCATTCTCAAGTAAATTAAGGCATGGGTGTGGCAGATCTGTCGATCAAAAAGTCAGGGGGTGGTCTATTTTCTAAGGCTTTCGTCCTAGTATCGTAAGACTTAAGCAGACCTACAGGTTTGGAAAGCTTGTCATTTTGGTATGTGCGACGTATGCAATTTAGGTCACGTGACTCGGTACGGCCAGAAAATGCTGGAAAACTTCCCACCAAAAATGGGAACAGTTTATACTGATGGTGATTAACCTTTACTGGTACCAGGCAGGTAAGAAGGGAAAAAATAAAAATTCTGTGCTTGGAAATTATTGATTTTTTTGTTAGCTATGAAAGTAAACAACGTTTTGTACTAGTACCCGGTCTCCCATTAAAATCGTTGTTGTTTTCGTGCCTTTTATTTGAGTTGTCTCAAAGTCGCCAAGCGTGAACATAATATACGCAACACTTTTGACAGTATAAAACTTGTGGTAGCCTCCAGAAAGTAATAAAAAGTGTTCCCATTTAGCTCTAAAGAATTTTAAGCTAAAAATAACTCTGGTAGGTCACGTGACAAGATATGACCTCTCTAACGCTTTCATTTTCTATAATATATTGTTACCAAGTAGATCCTAAAGCCAGTTTGTGTTGTTTAAAATGCGAACAAAGTTACACCACCCCCTCAGTTTTTCGGGAAAGGAATGTAGGCCCAGGCCTCAAGGTGGTCTTCTATTCAAAAAAGTGAAGTTAGGTTGGAAAAGTCACTTTTTTAAAAATAACAAAATTGTAACCTTTAAACACTTGGGAATGCTGTCTTGAAATAATCTTACTCGATTTCCAGCGTTAAAGCAGCGAGATTTAAGAAATGTAATCCGCAGTATGCAACTTTTTCCATAGCAACGGCCATAGCAACAATTGTTCACATTTATTAAATGCTCACAAACAAGCGTCAATAAGAACACCCCCCCCCCCCCCGCTTGCCTCTCTGTAAAATGACATCTGGTACTACTGTGGAGAAAAACCTGACTGAGGAGAGAGTCCTGAGGTCAGAGTTTTAACCGACAAAAACATGACCCAATTCTTACAGAAACGATGATTTTTGCATCACATTACCGTTCAGCTTGTATTTTAGTGTGGCAGCTTGAATTTGACAAACGTTTTAGGATAATGATCGACGGATGAGCTGTCTAGAATCCGTTCCCTTATCTTTAAGACTGTTTTTCTCCAATAACAGAATTTCTCGAACTGAATGAACTTTTGAGAACGATATCTCGGCCGCTTTGTAACTTAGTGTTCTTATATTTTCAGCAAGATTTAAGGATTTAATTTCCTAGGTCGTAAACCTAAACAATGCTCACGATCTTGAACTGCTTCCCAGTAAGTGAATCCTTGCCCTCTTTTTTATTTCCTTCTACCTTACTTTCTGGAAAAAAAAAAAGAAATAAATTCTAAAGAGGCCAAGCTGGTTAATTTTCGAGGTTTATCCCCTAAAGAATTCATCAGTGGACAGATCTAAGTTGATTTCATACTTATCCAACTGTGCGTTAGTTAGATATCGTTCTTACTCTATTTTTTACTCAGAAGGCTGTGACCTGAAAAGACTCATTTTGAAGCCAGGGCGTGAATCCCTATGAAGTGATAGTAAAAGTTTCTGGTAAAGTTCTTTTCTCAAGAAATTAACTTTTTGAGTATAAGACCACCTTAATTCACCTGAGTTGAGTGCCACGCGATGGTCATACCGGTGGGAAGCCGTAAAGGCTGTATATAATGGAACGCATTGTAAAAGCCCTGCTCACGCTGTCTTCAGACTAAGATCCGAAAACCTACTCTGAGAGAAGAGCCTTATTGACTGCCATTTGTGACTTGGAGTTTCAGTTTAGTTCAGTTTATTGTTTTGCCATAAAAAGTGTACAAAGCAGGAAGCCCAAGGGAAGCCACCGCGCTTATAAGAATGGGCTCCCTCAGTTAAAAAAATTGAAACAAAGTATTATAATAGTTATACATAGGACCAAAATGGCAGAGCTATAGCTTCGGACTGTGTGCCCTGAAAGTAATCCTGAGCAACACTTATAGTCTGTGCCGATATCTTCAGGGGAAGACGGTCGGCAACAACGTCGGTCAGTAACATCGCACTAGCTTATTAACATTGAAAGGGCATATGCTAACTCTGTAGTCAACAATGACATGGATCGTATCATTGATATCTTTGGTCGTCGAAATGGCAGAGATGGCTATTTCTTTTTACGTGTTTTATGAGCTTATATGATAGATTCATATGTAAGAATATTTTCACTTTAAGTGTAGGCCCATGTTCCGGCCTATGTTAGTGCATCGTATAACCCTCATTTCGTTTCGACTGTTTCGTAAACATTCGGGCAACTTGCGAGAGTTTTTTTGGGCAAATGGTTCACCGCCCCCTCCCCCCCCCCGCTGGCAAAAAAATGGCCCGTATGCCTATCCCCCGTCGAAACGTAACGTTGTACAAAAAACTCGCAATTCATGCCCATCCACTTAGTTCCTATACAAGTATCACCTGGAGCACGTTTGGACATGTGACTCGGCAAATGGCTTCCAGTCGAGAAAAAATAAACTATTCTCTTTACTGACCCGTTACTTTTAAGAAGCTAGCACTAGCTGAACTCAGACTTGCACCTTCAGATGTTTTCTACTTTCTGTTTTTTCCTGACTATCACCACTACGCCCCCCCTCTCGCCTCCCCGAGGGGGATTTGCCAGTTACCCATATGTAGAACAGGAGCCCTGCGTAGATGTCATGTGGATGTCAGCACCACTTACCATGACTAAAAAGGAAACCAGTAAGCCTGCAAACACGCGAGCGCGAGTGCGAAGCCGAGCAGCGTCGAACGCAAAGCACGGAGCGCGAGACGAGGAGGAAAGGAAACTAGCAAATTTAGAAATTTACATTGAAAATCTATTTTTCTTTCCCTCTCGCTACGGAAAAGAAAGCAGGAAAACCAGGAGAAAAGAAAGAGAGATTCGAAAAGGGAAGAAAAGAAGAAAAAAACACGAAGCAATTACAGTGTTTTTACTTATTTCAAATTGTTTTTTTTTTTAAGCGTTTTTGACTGTTTTTTAAAAGGGCATTTTTCAAAAAACGAATCCAATAATTATTATAATTATGTTACTGTTTCGGCGTTGCATTGTGAGATTTGTTTTAATTAATATTAACAGACCTATGCCAGTGACAATATTTTCATTCAATCAAACACTTCACAACAATTTCCCTGTTTATTTGCTTCCGTTGAATATTTCCTTGTTGAATATATTATTTGGATGTTGTTTAACAATCGATAATTGCCAATTAGTTTTCAAATATCCCAAAGACCCGATTTGATCCGTAAAGTCTTCATTCGAGCCATTTTTTGTCTCTCAGGTGATTGAAAAAGTATTCCAGTAAGTAAACCAAAAGAAAAAAATCCTGTTGAATTTTCAATTGAAATGTTTGTATGTTTGTAAAACGCAAATATGTGTCACGAAATCCCGACCCCCGCAATTTGCACAACAAATCCTTAATGAACCAATGAAAAGATGGGAATCCAGACACGTGACGCATCGGTTACGTTAGTCTCTTGCCTAAACAATACACTTTTCCAGAATCCTTTTACATCGCGGTTCAGTTATCTCTCAAACGTGCTCTATCGTTCCTATTTGAAAGTGAAATTATGAAAGTAGCTCGTTAAGTATCTGCGACAGTCATTTTACTTTTTCGATGGCGGACAATTTGTTGTGTCGCAAGCTACTTATGGACAATTTTAACGGCGTGAGGAGATAGCTGTGCATCAACGAACGTTTTTTACAAATTTGAGTTTCATTCACGCGTAAGTACGTGTCTTCGGTTTTATTTTCCTTTTGGCGGTGGACTTTCGGTTACGCTAGAGATCTTCTTTGGTGGCATTTGTATGGTTTGACGAAGAAATTACCACTGCAGTGATTTCATATGAATATGTGGCTTCCCACAAGCAATAACAAACTTTATGTACAAAGTATCGTAATTGGAATTTCTTTGCGAAATGCAACCGTCAATTGATTCTACCAAAGAGGGCCTTGTTCGAACGGTAGATTTATACCGGAAACCGGGAGGATTTGGCTTTACACTTTCCAGCCAGGGACCATGTGTGCTGAGCTGTATTTTAGCGGAAAGCCCCGCTCACAGAGCTGGTTTGAAGCCGGGCGATCAAATAATTGAAGTCAACGGATCTTCTGTGGTACAGGCAACGCATGAGCAAGTTGTCAAATTGATTGCTCGTTCGCCGGATGGGATGGTTCGACTCGGTGTTCGAAAGCGAGCCGAGATTCAGAGACCACCGTTAAACGAGGATAAAGTGAACGGCGAGAATTCGGAAGAAGCAGCGATCAAAGATACGATATTGAATAGAGTGGATAAAGTTGTGGAGGAATTAAAATCGGGACAACTTTTCGGAGATACTCCTTCACTGCGCCGGACTCTTTCCAACGGAAAATTTGTTTCTGAGGAAGAAGTTGTGAGCGACGAAGATTTGAAAGCGTCGTTTTGCGAAAGTGTAAGATCAGAAAATTCTCTTCCAGGCTCGTCTCCTGCACAAAGCTATTCAAGTAGCAGGCGTTCCAGCGAAGGAGATGTCGCATCGATTTCGTCTTCGCCAAAGTTATCACGACTTTTGTATCCAAAGATGACGCCTTTGAAGAGCCTTATTCAAGCGGATATCGATCTTGAACCAGAATTACGGTCGATTGTCGGCTATTTAGGTTCAATTGAGTTGCCGGCTGCATCGAGTTTGCCCGCCGCCAGTTTGACCGCAATTCGTAATTGCGTACGCCGTCTTCGAGCTCAGCAGAAAGTTCATGTGTTTTTTGTGATGGAGATTTCGTTGATAGGTATAAAACTTGTTGACAACGAAAAGAGGACCATTGTTACTTATCCTTTAAAGTCTTTGGCTTTCACTGGGCTCTGTTCAGATGACAAAAGAGTATTTGGTATTGTTACTAGAAAAACTAATGAGGCCTCCATGGATAAAGTTAATAACCCACAGAGCAGCTGGCATTCTCAAAATAACCACAAAATCGATGTGCAAAGTACTGTCAACTGTTCTTGCCATGTGTTCTCTGTTAATCCTGAATTGAGAGCTCATGAAGCTCACCAGCGCATTGCTGTGAAGTATGGAATACAATGCACTCCTCAGGTTGGGGAAGGTGGATGTGTTGAGTTTCCTGCATCTTCCAGCAGTATCCTCAAAACTATAACTGGAATGTTTAAAGAGAGAAGAGGTTCTGAATCAGGTGGAGCAAGTAGCGATGGGGAAATTTTTACGAGTTTAGGACAACAGTCGTCATTGTCGTCCAGCCAGTCAGGTTCTGATGCATCTGTTAGGCAACAGTACCACAACGATGTTCAAACAAATGAACCTCCGACAATTGACTTTGTCAACAGTCAGGTAGTGAATGGATTGCCGCAAGATCTTGAGTCATCTCAGTCACGTGAACAGAGTTCTCAAAAAGATTTCAAATCTCTGAAAAGAGAGGAACTCCCACAGTTACAGGAAGTAGTTAATGAACACCTTCACACTGCCGAGAGAAATGATTCTGGTGTTGGTTCGGATTCCTATCATCAGAATGACTCCGAAGCTGTTACTAATATCAGCGCTTCTCAGGGCAGTGGTTTTGGCAGATCTGCACCGCCTGTGGTAAATGTTTCATCATTTCATTCTCGTGAGAGTTCAGCTGATTCGCAGTTTTCTATGGGGTCACATCAAAGTTCTCTGGCGGGTGGCGTGGCAGTGACTGGAATTTTAAGAAAACCTCGGAGCAACTCGGAGGGGGAACAGATGAGGAGAAAAGAGGAGTCTCTAAGCAACTCTCAAGAGGTAAGCATAGTGTGTTTGTTTGTTTGTTTGTTTGTTCCACTTCCCAGTGGATTTAGGCAGTGAATGGAGGGTCTGAATAGGATCACCATTGTCGATTGATGGTAGTGTGGTGGACCTATTACTGGGCTTTTCCATAACATGTTAAATTCCACTGAACTAACAGCTACATTTCTCATTGCCATGCATCATCGTAGAGGATCTCTCAAGGAAAACAAAAAAGTTACGTTCACCTACTTCAAGAGTTCATGTTAGTGTAATGTGATTGGTAGATTTTAATCGAGCTGTTTTCCACAATCCATTGGTTAACCGCTTAATTCTGAATGATGACAGTAAAAACGGCAGTTGTTAGTTGGCTTTTGAAGTTCAGAATTCACAAGTTTTTCGAACATGCAGTAACAGTGTGCTTGGAAAGGCAGAGTTCCACAGTTATTAATCTGTGCTGAACAACCTCTGCAAATCAGAGGGGCAGTGTGGTAGGGACCATCCTGTTTTTGGGCAAAAAATTGCTAAATTTACATCTTGCTCATATGTACATGTAAAATGCATCTAAATCACTAGTGGGACGAAATCAAGTGAATTTTCAAAGAAAAAATGAACTACTGTAACATATTACCCATTTCCTGAGACACAAGGGAAGAACTTGAAAGCATTGGCACCACTTTCTCAAGTTCAATCATTTATTTGAAAGATACTAAAAAATATTAACATACAAGAACAATTTAGGGCTTGTCTCAAGCTAGGAGCAGAGAATATGAAACTGAAAGTTGGTTGCTACGAGTGCTCTTTCACTATGATAACAATTAGAGCTGTGTTTTTCAAGGCAACATGTTCCTATGTTGACAGCAATGTCACATCTTTTGACATGTGCACTTTCAATCTCTTTTACTTGAGTTATTTGTCCTCAGTATTCTACACGAATACAGAGACACCATATTTGTGCCCCTCCGAGGGACGCAAATACATGTATGGCAGCCAAAAATCAAAGGAAACATGTGCAATCCACTTTTGCTCTAAAGGCAATTAGTTTTTACCTGTATGTCATTGCATATCCACATCAACATTTATCCAAATGGTTAAATTGTTTGGACCTCTACAAATTGCCGGCAAATTTGCATTTTTTTACATCAGACAGCTTTGTCTCAGAAGTCATCTTAATGTCATGCTGGTTATGAAGTCGAAAATTCAAAATGTTCTATTTTCAAAGTAAAGAACCCTATCAGGCTGAAGACTTGTGAGAAGAGATGTTTTCAGTTCGTCTTATAAGGTGTGGATAGTAGCAGATATGTTGATATTCTAAGAAACCACACACCATTTTTTAAATTTGAAAACATGTTTCTGTGCTTTGTAATTTAAACTGAAGATGACAGAAGTTTCTGTCGAAACATGTTTTCAAATTTAAAAAGTGTTGTGTGGTTTCATCTTATAACTGATAAAGATAAAACTTCAGAAGGCTTCATGGTTTTTGTTTTAAGAATTTGATGACGTCACATTTAACTTGAGAATAATAAGGGTGGTAATGCTAAAAGTGGTAGATATCTATACAGGGTAGCCTCTTCAGTTACATGTATGCAATTGTTTTCATTTTTCGGTAAGAGAAACCTTTTACTTGTATATAAGTATAATGAGTAACTTTAAAAGTGTAAAAGAAGCAACTAACTAAAGGTTTTTCAAAAACATCTTGCTGTCTAATGAAGTAATACCCTGGGGTGCCAGGGATTATTTTTTTTCTTTTGTTTCTGAGAACCTTGGCGAAGCCGCAGGTGCTTGGCAGAAGGCAACTACAAATTCGTAGCCTTTGTTTGCGAGCCTGTTATTTGAAAGCAAATTCACACCTAATAAGTGAAATTGATACCTTATAAATTACATCAATTTCCCAAAAACTTTTATATGTCTGCCTTATCAAATCTATGTATTTTTATTTGGCTGTGCCTTTGAGAGCAATTGCAAATTTTCCAAACTGACTTGGTAATAAAAGTGACAATACTGCCATTATGATACTTCCTTGTTTGCAGAGACTAGTTTCATAAAATAAGTGCAATTAGTGATGTGATGCACATCAAAAGAACCTACCGGTAGTTTAATTACTTAGTCATTTCTTCATTAATTTAGTTTCCAAACAAGTAGTGTTTTGGTTGAAATCCACAGTGTCTGCAGTTTCACTGGACTCACTGAAACGTAGTTGATGAAGCCTAAATCTCGGTGTTAAGTTAAAAAAATTATATTGCTCTATCACCCTTAAATGTCATATTCAATGCTGATGTGGGCTGAGTTCAAAGACATAATTTTCAGACAGACTAAATCTCCTAAGGGGCCAAAACTCTGGGCAGGCCCTGGTTGTTCAAAAAGTGGATAACTTTATTCAGTGGATAAGTCACTATCCAGCTGATAAAATGTACTCCAGTCAACGCATTTTATCTGCTGGATAGCGATTTATCCACTGGATAAAGTTATCTGCTTTTTGAACAACCAAGGCCACGATAATCAAATTCACACTGTGAACCAATCACATTTTCTACCTTGAAATTACTGTAGTTTCATTGGCCATGTGTTTCTAGACTACCATTGTTATGGAAAATGATAGAATGCTAATTTAGTGCTCTACAACTTAATCCTGATGAAACTGTAGCGTTAGATTCTCTTACAAAGTGTGATTCACTGACAACGCCTTTTATTTAAAGCCTGGTTTAGGAAAATGTGTTAATATGATCTTTCACAAAGCGTCATATTTGCTGTTTAAAATTTGCGTACCTTTTATTCCATTAATGTATCACTTTACATAGGGTTTGTACATGAACAAGGTGAAAATTTTCTAATGGGTTTTTGTTTAAATAAAGCTGTTTTGAAAGGTCTGCCAATACTAGCTGTTTAATCTATCTGGTAAATGTTGGTTTTGTTAGCCAATGGATTCATGCAGACATAGTGAAAAATACCATATTTGAACACACAAATTCACCAAATTGACATTGCCGTAATGTGCTGCCAGTTGTGCTTTTTGACAAAGGCAATTTAGAAGAAAGATTACTATGCCAACCTTTTGTTCTGCATTACTACACATTCCTAATTTTCTACCAAAGTGTACCATGTTTTCAGAGGTCTAAGGCTAATTTCTTAAAACTTAATTAACCAACGTCTTGCAAAGTGAACCATCTAAACAAAAACTTAATTAAATATTTTCCTTTTCACACAGCCATCTGTAGGCCTTGAATAATTTTCATTGCTGGCTAAGAGGGCCCCTAAAATGTTGCTAAAAAATTATCGGGGAAAATAGACAATTCAAGTAAAAATGCTTTGTAACAAAACTAAGTTACCATAAATAGCTTGCAACAACATTGTGTGATTTTCTGTTCTTTGTCATGTGACAACTGTAGCCTCTGTTTAACAGTTTTGTTTTGTAAAATTTTGAAAATCCAACATCACCATGCAGGAAGTTATTGCTCAACAGCTGGATTAGAGCTACTGTGATTACAGTTTTTGATTGAGTAATTATCTACCACTAGTTATTGTGTGCAATGGGTCTTACTAATAATCATAGAACATTGCCTTGTACAGGGCTTTTGATAGGGTGCGGAAAAAATTTGGAAATTATGCGGCACTTTTAAGTCTCATTCTGCGGCAAGAAAGGTCTATTATGCGGCAAATTATGCGATTTCGTTTAAGCTAATTTAACCTTGTTTTATTAGGTCTAAGAGCAGCACAATCCATTTTTTGCTGTTCAAGAAGCAATTAGAGCACGGAGAAATGAAGAAACAGCTGAAATAAATCATTTGTTGCCTCATTTCAAATTATTAAAAATCAGATATTGCTAATTTGGTCAAGTCAACGTTTGTTGCTTCCCATCCGCATTTTTTTGCGCAATCTGCTTGTGTGACTCAGCTTCAATGTGCTTGTTAACCACAAACGTTCGAAGATGATCAACTACTCTGTTGCACGAAGAGCAAAACATCTAGGAAGATCAAAGGAGACACTGCTCGCAGCGTAAACAACAGACCATCGTCAACATCAAACGTTCCTTTGGGTACTTTCTTGCCCTGTCTTTTGCCGAAATATTTACAGGAAGGTGCGATCTTTTTTTTCTCCTGCGAAGAAGCGCTCGGCGTTTTAACAACAAACTTATCCATAATGAGGATGTTTGTTTCAATTATAACAAAATAACTACATATTGCAAGCGACTATAAAGCAGTTTTCACGCTAATACCTACATCGCAAGTATGAAGGGATCGAGTGACATCTTAAAAATATATCAATGATTGTGATTGGTGTATTTACATAAAAGGATTGTTTATTCTGGGCCAATGATCACTTGTTTAATATTGAAAACCAGCACCAGGTCCCCAGCATGTAAAATGAAGCACAGAACGCCTGTTTGTTCGCTTAATCAGCAAACGAACGCTTCCGGGTGATTTTTGACGCCTTTTGAAAGAAAAAACTCCTTGAGATAACGCTTAAATTATCGGAGAACTTAACATAAAGCGAGATTTTTGCTCTTTTTTTTCTTAAATTGTGCGATTTTGTACAAATTCTGCGATTTTTCATGAATTATGCGATTTGTTGCGATTTTAGGTCAATTATGCGAAATCGCAACATCGCATAATATCAGAAGCCCTGCTTGTACAATATTTTTATCTCTTTTCTTGAATGTAAGGTGGCATGAATGCAAATTTCTACCACTTTTTTCAATTTTTTTTTTCACTTGGATTAAATTAAGTCCTGCTTAATCACTTTCATTTTAGTGGTGTCACTTCAGGATCAAGAAAGTGCGAAATGTGTTATGAAACAGCATAAGAAATTCTCCCAAATCACAGTAATTTAAAATTTTGATGTAGTCCTGGTAAAACAAAACAATTGCATTGCTGGAAAGAGACCTTAAAATTAGTAAAAAGGCCAAGTTTGAGAGTTTTGTCTTCTGAAATAGCAAAGATATAGCTTTGCTAAGTCTGAGGATGCTATAGACATTTGTTTGAAGATGGGCAAGTTTTGCTCATCTTGTTCATACAACTGTCTGCAAACCGTCCTGAATTTACAGAATTATATCTTCACTAGTTTTCCATTGTCCGGCTTACATGTACATCCAATTTTAAATTTCCCTGATAGATTTCTATAGAAGCACAGGAAGGTACTCCATAGTAATTTTCATTTGAGTGGCCTCACTTCCTCCCCGGAGATACAACATGGCTGAGTGTTTTGGGTGCTGGTTTTGAAATCTTGAGTTTCAAGGTTCAAGCTTTTTCTGACTGATAACTGGTTTTGTTTCTTTGTAGCCCCAAGTTCAGTCTGTGCTTGTGAATGTAGTCAGCTGGTCTCTCTCCTGTTGCTTATGTTTAATTTGATTATTATTTCTGGTTATTTGAATGGATTGTATGTATCGAAACTATCCCAGGGTAGCTTACTGCATTTCCACCATAAACAATGCATGGGTGCTCAAATTTCTTTTTAACAATCTCCTCCATAAACTCAAAAGTTACATGTACATGTAGATCTACTGTTATGCAACATTGATAATAAACATTACTATGTACAGCAAGGCACTGAGCGCTGCAATATAGCTTCAACATGAATAGTTACCCTGAATGATTCCATCCACATAGTTACCTAAACATTACAACAACCTTGTACAGCACAGTAGAAAGCACCACATGGAATTACTTCCAGTTCCAGTTTCTTTGATCTTAATTTCTGTACAAAGGATATGCTCCACAGACTGAATTTGCAGCACATTCATTCCTTACTTGTTATGCAGGGTATGTGTTTTGACAGGAAAAGATTAAGTAATGTTAGCATACGACTTGTGGGACATTTTTGTCAGTGAGTGTAGATAGATTCTGGTCTATATTTTTACTCAGAATTATGTCTCAAAAACTGATAAAAAAAAAAAAAAAATAAACAACCCTATCAAAATAAACACAAAACTGTTTGTGTACATGTCAATGTTCTCAGCATCTAGAGTTTCATAATGGAAGGCATTTTAGAAAAAAAATAAGCAATAGATTAAGTCAGTGGGATATACAAGACTGATAAAAGAACTGCCTTGTTCATGCAAATTTGAAATGAAATAAAAATGCAGTTAGCCTATTGAAAAGGACTGAATTTACACACGACTAGTACCAAAGACTTTGCCAGAAAAAATCTTTGTGCCAGTAGTCTGCTAATTATAGAGATGATATTTGTGTACAGCTGCTTATCTTAATTATGCAGAACCAATAATCTTGAGCTTAAGGAATTTAAACAAATTGAAGATCAAGATTGTAATAAATATTGGTGTTGAATTCGTAAAAAAGATTATCAGTATTGAGCTGGAAGTCTAAAGCTGAAATTGAGCCATGAAGTGTTTCTGTGAAGGATCCTTCTTGTGAGTGGTTTCCGGACTTTTTGTGTGCTTAAAGATGGGTTCTGTGTCCCTTTTCCAAGGTAACAGTCATTCAAGCATTAAATTTATGTTCAAATTCAATATATTTCTAGTTAGTTTGCATTTGTTTGGGATGCTTGTTACTGAAATTTGTAAATGCCACTGAGATACCATTTAGTTTTACCAAGAATATTAAAGATTCAGTGGTGTGATGTTCATAGATCCGTCAATGAGAGTCTAAAACCTGGTTTGTTGATGTCTTTATTCAAATTATGTCCTTTCCAAGGTCAGTTTCATTGTTGATTGGAAGTAATTGTGTTGTGAACAATAGCTCCATTCAATACAGTATTCTTTGGCTATGCAATGATGCAAAAGCAGTAAGCACTGAAATGTTCCCATCTGGACTAATTAGGTTTCTAGTTGGCAGCCAGAATTTCTTGCAAATATATTGAATTATGTTCACCTGCGGTGCCAAAGGTCTAAAATTCTTTCAAGGATTTATTCAAAACATCCTTTAATCCTCTTTGTTGCAAAACACTGTCTCTCTTTTTCTCTGCTTAGGTTTGTCAGAAAGGTGTCACTTTTCAATGAGTTGTGCTGCATATTAGTTCTTAAAAGACACTCCGTTGGAGTAACAGACCAACTGTTGTATTGTTTAAGTGTATAAAGCACTGGAATTTTCATTTAAAAAGCACTCATGCATAAAGTTAACAATATTCAGGAATCATTGATATAGCCATCTGTAGGTTTTAATGACATACCTTAATTAAATCCCCATAATATATCAAAGAGCCTGGTATCAGTGATATTATGCTAAT
The DNA here is from genome assembly GCF_977016875.1 of Pavona decussata. Classification (NCBI taxonomy): domain Eukaryota; kingdom Metazoa; phylum Cnidaria; class Anthozoa; order Scleractinia; family Agariciidae; genus Pavona; species Pavona decussata. The sequence goes on from NW_028145567.1 coordinate 3,676,252, forward strand.
TTTCAATAATGTGATGATGTCTTCATGCACTATACACTAGTAGGTAACCATGGTTATTTATTAACATATCTATGAAATCAGTTATTCTTTAAACCCAAATTGTGACCAGCAATCATTTGATATCTTATTTCTCTTTGTGATATCAGTATTTTGCAAGCAAAGGAAACAGCTCATGAAAATAAAAGGAATGACCACACAAGAATTTCTCCCAACTACAGCTACATACATGCACTGTTTTGCCTTTAATTCTGCAGGGCTTAAATGCTCAAAATTGTGCAAAATTTGGGAGTTAAATTTTTGTGAGTGAAATTTGATGTGCAATATTCATACAAAAACTGAGAAAAAAAAGACGTTAATTTGTATCTTTGGTGATCTTTTGCTTTATTTTCATGACCTGTGTGTTTGATTGAGTAGTGGTATTGTAAGGAGATATTGGATGCTGGTCGCACTTTGGGCTCAAAGAGGATAAAAGTCAGTAAATTTATGCACAGATTGTTGAGGTCACCACCCTGAAGCCTGCACTAAGGAGCCAATATTTTCAAACCATACAATGTATATAAAGGCATGGCTAGTTGGAATTAGTGAGGAGAATGCAATTGAATTTGTGGCTGCATATTTTTATGACTCTAGGTTTCTATTATTTTAAGCCATTAGATAAAAGAAAAAGATAAAAACTGATGAATAAAAATATCCAGCCATATTTCAGAATGTCCTGTTAAATAAACTGTTTATTAGATGAGCGGTCCTGTTCTGTCTGTTTTTTCTGCAAATCTAGGCTTTTAACAGTGTTTTTGTTGCAGGTGCACTGTAAGAGTGCATTTGCACTCATGATATAGTAAAGTTTATAGCTGTACAACAAAGCGTAACAGAGCTTTCTTTTTATCATCTCACTGCAAAAATGTTTACAGCTTTGGTCAGGTACTCACCCCAAAGTTTCATTCAAGTATATATAGCCTGTCTCATGCCTTTGATACTTTTTTGAACATAATTTTAATGTTTTTTGTTTTCTTAAATTTTTCAGTCCCTTGCACATTCTGATATAGGTAAGTAATTACCTAAACTCCTCTCTGTAGTAACAATAAATCTGTAGTAGCAAAGTGTTGGTGTGGAGGTTGACTTAACTTGTAAAAAATCACAGAAAGGAAATTTAGGATGCCATAACACAGATGTAGGCTGGTACCATTATCTATCCAGCATGTATTTATGTTTTCCTTTTCTTGTATGTCAATACGTTTGTGTTTTGTGGTTTTTGTACTTTTCTTTGATTTCGCCATTACTTAACCTGTTGAATATTGTGACCCTCCCGCCCCCTACGCACACACACACCTTCAAACAAATTTTGCGGGCCAAATTTGAATGATCCTTGCAAATATAAAATCACCTAAAAAATCCATTAGTTAAGCTTTTAAGCTTCACTAAACTAATAAGAGAGAATAAAGCATGTAGCAAAACTTCCCAGTAACTGTTTGATTCACTCCGTTGTTTTGAGATTTTGCTATATTTTGGCACAGCATGACTCTTCACAAAGAAGAGAGGTTATTGTAAACTTTGCACATTTTTTCACAGTTCTAGGATCATCCAAGAAGACGTTAAATGCCAGTGGAAGTATCAGTTCCAGCACACAAAGTATCCACAGTGTTGGTAGCATGCCTGGCGACATGTCGCAGGTGGACGGCAGAGTTGGACGCTGGGCTCTTGGCTTTGACAAGCTTATGGAAGATCCTGGCGGTCTTGGTTGCTTCAAGGTATTTGAGAGTGAGAGCAAAATTAAATTCATACTAGTTAAAGTGTATATAACAGAATCGTTTTTATTTGCTTGATCAAGTCTTTGTGTTTTTCTTATTATATCAAAATCAAAAGAAAAAATTTCCTTGTCAAATTTTCTTTTCAGCATTTAAGGGGTATAAATGCATCAAATTTCACTTCCATTTTAATTTACAATACTGCTCAAGATATGAGACTGGGGATAGTATAGCTGTGACATCAATACAGGAAATTATGCTACTTTTGCAGTCTCTTTTCCTCAGTTGTGTCATTTTGATTATTCAACATTCCCATTCATGATTTCATCCACACAGTTTTCTTCCTGTGCACTTCTCAAACTCATTAATAATTCATCAAGAGAAAACAAATCATATGTGTTCCTAATTACCATAAAATTTTGCCAACTTGAGCCTTCAATTTCTCCAAGAATTATTGACCATTTGAGAAGCCATAACAAACACTCGAAAGTGTGTTTCATCAGATACACTGTATCCAAACACCTCGAAGTCGTTTAAAAAAACTTGGCTGCGCCTCATTTTTTCAACCTACTTCTCAGTGTTTGGATATCTGATGAAACATGCTTTCTCGTGTTTGATATAAAATTATTACATGAAAAACAACTGAGGAAGAGAGAAACCACAAAACTAAGAGTTGCTACATGGACGTGACAGCCCTTCTATTCCCAGTTTCCCATCTTGCGTGGTAATTGTACCCAACCGGACGTGAAATTTGACACTTAATTATAATTATACCTCAAACGTGGGGAAGAAAAATCGATAAGGAATTTTTTTTATTTTTATTTTTCATGCAAGAACAACATACACATGTACACTTTCAACAATATTGACCTTACTCTGTTTAAAAAGAGTAAGTCAAGTACAGTACCTTGCAAAAGTAAGTTGACAGTCCCTCGAAGCTCGAACTTCCTGACTCGATCGTCGATACTCGAAGCTTTTGAGTATCCAGGTTTGAGTCGAGTGCGTCGAGTATCGAGTCAAGCACTTCGAGTTTGTACAGGGTTCGCAGGCGCTTTGAAAGTCCTTAAAAGTCCTTCAATTTGAAACTAAAAATTCAAGGCCTTAAAAGTCCTTGAAATATGTAGCTAATTTCATGCTACCTAGATTCTCGAGTGTCTGATATGAAAATATATGCTACTGGCCGAACAGTTTAAAATTGCAGTAGCAACACACAATAGTAAAAAAAAAAACAAATAAAAATGATCATTACACCCCTTGGAACGTTCATCAAGCACCCCGCGCACAACTATTGATTATTCCTGTTCTTGACTATAATCAATGCTCTGATTGGTTCAATATCTGCATTGCTAAGAGTCAATGAAATGTTTTGTACTATTCCCTCTTTCTGCGAAAAGTATGTGCTTCGCCTTCAAGTACTTCGTTGTTTGCGTGGGTGTCCCTGGTCGGATTGTTTCACGGGAAAAGATTTACAGCAATGGGCTAGTGTGTTTTCAGTGACTTATGGCTTCAGAAACCGCTGTATAAAGAATGGCTACGAAAAATCAAGGGTGACAAGCACAAGGCAAGATGCATTGTGTGCATGAAGGATGTTGACATTTTGAGCATTTAATGCATTAATGCTTTAATAAGGATACTCCTAAAACAGTGTACAGTGTACACTATACTAGGAGATAAAAATAAATAAATAAATAAATAGATAAATTGGAGAGTCGGCGCTCACAAGTCACTTGAAAGGCAAAAAACATCAAACACCGACATCACAGAAAAGGTCATTACCTGTCTGGCAGGCACACTCCCTACTATGGGGAAGTGATTTGTTATTATATTGGCTTGATTTTGCACTGTATGGAGTCCTTAAAAAACGGAAAATGTGTCCTTGAAAGCCCTTGAAAAGTCCTTGAATTTTAAGTCCAAAAAAGAGTACGAATCCTGTTTGTATTGTCTGGAATTTCATTCCACTTATCGCCTGGTAACATGTTTTGGTTTTTCTTAATAGGAGTTTTTGAAAAAGGAGTTCAGTGATGAGAACATTGTTTTCTGGATTGCATGTGAAAACTTCAGGAACCTCACAGATTTTGAAGAGGTAAGGGTTCATTTTTTTGAGAATCACAACAGCTGATAAGCCCTGTTTGCATCTGGCTTTACCTGACGTAAATGTCAGTTGTTGTTGTTTCTTTGGGCAAGCTGTAACTTCAAAAAAATGCAAGATATGGGAAGAGCATCTAAAAATGTTAGCAAAGTTTGAGTTACCCTATATGGTTTTAAGGAAACTATTGTGGAGGTACAAAATTTAAACGATAGAATGATTTTCCTTTGGGAAATAAATTTTATTTATATCCAAAAATAATTTTGGAATGTTACTCTTCTGTATCTCCAACATGGCCTCTGTGAAAATCCTCTATTGTTACTAATTTTGTGTTCAATAAAAAATTTTCGTCAAGTGGAAAGTGCCCCAGATGTACCAACCATAATTTAGAGAGAGGTAGCTCGTGTGGTGCGTTAGATTGAAAACAAGTTTGCAGCTTCCCAATCACCTTAAATTTATGGCTTCTGTCTTAAAGGGCATGGGACAGGAGTCAGAGAGGGGGAGGGGGGGGGGGGTTATGATATTTGCTCCCAGTTGCCGAACTCAATTCCAAATTTTGGTTTTATCAATGGTGTTGATAAGGTAATTTGGCCATTGTAAATGTATTGAACTACTGATGTTTCGAACATTAGCCATTTGTGACCATAATAATAATAATTATTATTACAAGTCTGTTGATACATGTGAAACCAAACATTTATTTCTACTCCCTCACTGATGTAGCACTGCGGTTTGTTAGAAACTAACACCTTTATCCATTTGTATCTCATAAAGACAGGGATTTAGAACATCTGAAAATAGGCCAAATGGCCAATTTTGGGGGCCCAGACATTACAGGATAGTACCACAGTTTCTTTAGCTATCCCTTTAGCTAACTAGCCCTCTTTTCTACAGTCAAACCTCTTTATTACGGACACCAAGGGGACTGGAATAAGTGTCTATATTGTAGAGGTGACCGTTTTAGAGAGGTAGGCTTTATATGGATTTCGGTCACTCAGGGACCAAGTGAACTGTCCGTAATAGAGAGGTGTCCGTATTACAGAGGTGTCCGTAAGGAGAGGTTCCACTGTATTTCCATTTGCTCGGACATTCAGCCACAGATCAGACCGCTGAATGGAATAATAACTAGATTGTGTAATATGAGGCAAGTCTATTTAAGATTGTCTTTTCTTTCTTTCATTAGTTGAAGATTGAAGCTGAAAACATCTTCCACAATCATCTTGATGTCAATGCTCCCATGCCTGTTAATATTGACAGTAATGCTGTAAAAGATGCGGAGGCTCAGCTGCAAAATCCAAACAATGACATGTTTCGTCTTCAACAACAACAGGTTCAAATACAATAAAACAAATAAATGGCCTCATTTAAGTGTCAAAGTATTTAGCCATAATTGTGGTTCTAACTGGGGACACTATAAATCAGTGAAATAAATACACAATCTGAACATGGTTTGAACAAACTGGTTTGCCTTCCACCGGCTGGGATCCTTAACAAATGTTAAGGATTCGAGCTGGTGGGAGGCAAACCAGTTGGCTATTTACAAAGAGAAGCCTTGGATTTCAAAACAGGGAAACAAATCCAAGCGGTCTGAATGGGGCTTGAACTCAGGACCTCCAGGTGGCTTAATCACTAGGCCATGCACCCTCCCCTTTTATTCTTTTATTTGGTGTTACAGTCATTTTCAGATAACTTTAGCGTGTGGTGTTGTGTAATTCAGAGATTTCACTCAGGCTGAATTTGCCAACTAATTAGTTTGGGTAATCTGGTCACTCAACTTTAACTGCTCTGTACAAGTTTATTACCAGTAAACATGCTTGAGTTTGCAGAGCTCCGAGGCCTCCCCTATAAATTATTTACTATATGCATGTAGGTATGTGCCGCACCAAAGGGTATGACTTTTGAGCAATTTTAGTCTGAAATAGGGTAGAGATTTTACCTTGGAGAACCGAGCCACACACCTTCCCCCACCCCCACCCAAAATTCAGAGAGGTATTGCGGGGAGGTGAGGGGGGGGGGGTAGCTTACTTGAGTTGATTTCTTATTTTGTTTGTACAGGTTTATACACTGATGAAATTTGACAGCTACCCTCGCTTTCTGAAGTCTGACGTGTACAGACAGAGCCTTGTGGCCGACCTGGAAGGGGTGCCACTCCCTGGGGAGGAGGGAGGAGAGGAGAGAGAAATCAAGAGCAGGGGCAGCTTCTTCTGGAAGGTAAAGTAAATTCACTCATCAGTAGCAAGTGGTAGCTGGCTAAATAATTATTATTGTTTCATATTTTTACTCTGTGCATTTCTCATTGACTGAGAGCACACAACTTATTCATGCTGGCACAAAAGGGAACCTCCACTCCGACAGCAAATTGACGATAAATTGTCAGAAGTAGTGTCTTAGTTCAAAAATTAGTTTAAAAAGCAGAAGTGACATTAAAAAGTGGGCTAAAAATTAGATGATTATCAACTCTTTTCGATTTCATATTTCCCGGGGCGCCGCCATTGTCGATTTTATGATGTCATGCAGTTGCCGCTATTGTCAGTAAGCAGAAGTTCTTTTGCGTGAAACAAATGAGCAACCGTATTACATCATGAAATCCAACATGGTGGCGCCCGGGAAATTTAAAAAAGAAATTAGGTGATAATCAAATTCGGTTTTGTCCGGTTTTCCAAGGAAATTTGAAATTAGATCTATTTTTAACAATTCAACGTTGATTTATTTCAAGAGTGGAGGTTTCCTTAACCTTGTGACATCATACCTACAGAATTATATGAAGATATCTGTCTTACATCTGTATATTTGTAGACAGCCAGTAAAAAAGTAATAATATAATGCTAAAAAGATTACTTTGCCGTTGATAAAATAAACTTTAGTCTGTACGTTAAGAAACCAACCAAGTGCCACAGTGCCAAGGACAGTTTTTGAACCAGTTGCAAGTGATTGTAAAAGAAATCTTTAAAGTTTTAATAAATTGTTATGCTAAAAAGAAAGATAGAATAATAGAAAAAATAAATCAATAATTGCAGTTTATTAGAAGCTCCTACACTGTCCTTCAAACACGCAATAACTCTCTTTAAATATACAAAATAATTTGATTTTTTTTAAGCTGAATGGTTGATATGCCCCGGATGGCAGAGGTTGCGGGTTTTTTTCTCCTTCTGTTTAATTCAACCGTCATCCGGAGCCAGGGTAGAGTTGAAACTGTTGAGTCTAAATGTTTCGTTCAATTTTCTTTATCAAAACAGAGTGACAGACTAAACTTTTGAGCGTGATACTAAAGAGATTTTGAATGTCTAACTCTTCTTGAAGCTCTTCAATAACTGCACAGCACGTGTCTCTGTACTGCTGTAAGTAATGTGTACTGGTGGGGAGAGTAGGCGCCTTACACTTGTCTGCGTGTCAGGCGCGCGTGGGAAGAGGGGAATGATCAGGCACGCGCGTGAAGCGAGGGGAGCTTCCTCACTTCATGCTCCGCGCTCTCTTCATGTGCGCATGCGATTCCCGTCTTCCTTTGCCCTTTCTAGCACCTAAATGCAGACGAGTTTTGCTCTGGCTATAAAACACTAGATACAGAGATTTTGGCTGTGTAGTGACTGTTCCTTTTCTTACTCAAAAGCAGCGTATAATATTTCTTTCTAAAAGAAACTAAACTAAAATATAACCGTGAGAATAAAGAGCGTAAACGTTAACTATAAAACTGCTTGTAATATCAAAATTCCAGGTCCCTTTTCTCTATCCATCCTCTGAAGAATCTGAATTCTCCAGTAGCAGCGGTAGAAGCAGTTTTAGTCTTGAAGGACAGGTAAAAATAATCTGATACAATGTAAAAAACTGAGATAAATAATTACTCTTCAAGTGGATTTAAAGCTGAAAATGTTAATTTTAACTTTAAAGTCTTAAAACAGTACTGTATTTCTTGTCCCTGTGGTATAAACGGTTTTTTGCAAATTGCACTTAGTCCAATTTCAAAGGGGAAAAAAGACACATTGTCATGGACGTTGTGGTCACGCACTCGATAGTCGGGAAGGATTTTCAAAAACTAATAAATAAATTTTATGTAAAGTTTACAAGAAATAACAATAAAGTTAAAGTTGAAAGTTGAAAAGCGCAAAATACCAGACCGTTCCTGGTTGTGAATCGCAAACCTCAATATTAGCCTACGTTTGAACAGAATGTCTCACTGTCTTTCGCATCGGCCCACAGATGGAAATTGTTTGTTTTATTTGTGCTGCATTGCGATATGGCAACGTGTGTTTAGTCGCTAATGCAAGATGGTGAGTTAACACACGCAGTGTTCGTCCACCAAGAAAAGTCAGCCTGTTTTAGGCGTTCAGATAATGGGAAGGAGCGCGAAGCAAATTGCGATGCGTCGGAATAAAAAAGACGAGGAAAAATATTGTTCGCTTTCATCGCAAGTTTCTTCGCACGGCTCCCTACTTTCCGAACGCCTGGATCAAGCTAAAAGGGAAAAATGCACTACTACTGCATGCACTACAGCCTAAGGTAACTGACTGAAATGTCATGGGGAGGACAGAGGGCTGTAGTGGAAAAAAAACAGTCGTCTATATTTACCAAGAAACAAAAGGTGAATCACCTCTGATTTGATTCATTCGTTCATTCATTCGTTTGTTCGTTCGTTCGTTCAATCAATTAATGAATCAACTTAATCAATCAATCAATCAATCAATCAATCCCACATGCATGCATGCATACATACATACCTATATACATACCTAACTTGTTTATACATTCGTGCAAATTAACTTGCTGCATTTAAAATATATCGCTGCAACCTGCATATAACGTAGGCTAATCGTTGCGGGTCGCTAGTTGGATAACAAATTAGCGGGAAGTGAATAAAAACAGGAATTGGTAGCATTTGTATTCAGAAGAAATTACTAAAAGGAACAAAGAAACAAACCATATGGTTTTCCGGCAAATTACAGTGCGACGCGCCTTACCGTGGCCACCCAACAAACGTTTTTTACAAGTTAGCCAATCAGGATACGTGAATGTCATTAACGGTCACGGCTCCTTGCAAAGTCCAACAGGCAAGTGACGCAACAACGAATTATTGAAAACATGTCGTTTTGTATTTTATGGCTAACTTGTTAAAAAAAGGTTTGTTGGGTGGCCACGGTAAGGCGTGTCGCACCGTAACAGCTAAAGAGTTAAACAGATCTGTTAAAATTGAGCAAATCAACATAGTTCTCCCCTCTCAAAATCGGTTACATAAGTTTTCATTTCTATCTTGAAGATAGATTCTTTACGTGTTCGAAGGCTCAAGGGGATTTCGTTCTAAATATAACACAGGCTTTTGCTAAAATGAAAACAATATTAGCTTCTCAGACTGACCTGTGTTTAATTAAGTTTAGCGTAAGGTTCTTAAGGACGGTGCCTACTATTGCTATTGCGCATATGTTCTGCGCATCTCGAGATACTCGGGTTTCCTATGGGTGGTGCCTACTAATACAGGGATAATTTTGCGCGGTTTAAAACTATACGGAGAAAGCAGAACTTAGCAAGTGCTTTTGGTATCTCAAAGGAAAATTAGGGGTAACCATGCATTTTTCAGAGATAATTAAACTTCAATTTAGGAAAAAAATCCCATACATTGCTTTATATTTTGGCGCTTTTTAGAGATATTATTGCTTAATTATCTCTGAAAAATGCGTGGTTACCCCCAATGTTCTTTTTGGATTCCAAGAGGCCTTGCTAAGATCTGTTTTTCCTGCATGGTCATAAGACGCACAAAAATACTTCGGTATTAGTAGGCACCGTCCTTAAATTAATCCGCTTTTTATGTTTATTTTCTGTGTTCAGCGTTCAGGGCGCGGCTGGGGAAGTAAGCACAGCAGTAAAAGATCAACATCAGGAGTGGACGGAGATAAGAAGAAATCCTTCCTTCCTTGGAAAGGTGAGTTGGTTAATTATGAAGAGGTTTTCAATTGAGTTTCGAAAGTACTTACGGGTTTGCTTTGGTTCACTTTACGACGCTGTGATTGGTTGGTAAAACTCGCGCCATTTTGTCAACCAATACGAATTTAAAAAACCAATCGTGACTTACTCGCACGTGTTTTCCCGCGCTTGGCGCCGCCGGTTACATGTATTTGCTTCGAGTTCTGATTGTTCCATTGCGCTGTTTATGTCGCTCGTGATTGGTCAGACTAATTGTATTGGTTTTGGTTTTACGACACTCAAGTGAAAACTGCTACATCCAAGACTACATTCAAGACTAATATTGTGTACACAAAAGAATCCGGCAGAAATTGTGATGTGGAAGTCAAATGGCATGAGCCATTCTGGTTGGAAAGTTTAAAAAGACTGAAAACGGCATCACACTGTCGCATTCCCTATAGTATAGGGAATGTGACAGTGTGGAGTATGTGAGTTTACTAAATCATTTTACGATTTACTGAAAAAGGTTTCATTTAATGATTCCTGAAACATTTTTAGTATATGGTAAAACTTATCGACTTTGAGCTCTTAAAGTGAAAGGCATGTCTTCAATGGGCGTTTCTTATTTTTGAGCATGGTTAAGAGAGGGCGTGTATTGAGTACGGCGCCAGTAGGTATCACGATCTTTTTGTCTGGAGTGTTAGGAGTGGCGTGTCATCTCATTGCGCTCTAGAGGTGATAATATTACAAAAAATTGACAATACTATTGAACCTTGTTGTTGATAATACTACAAAACCTCCTTCTGAGAATTGCGCCGGTATAATCGCCATCGTAGACAGTGTAAAGGCCTATTTTTTTCAAGTTCCTCCCATGTGTATCAGAAAAATCGCTATAAACTGATTGGTTTTTTTTTTCTCCTTTGAAAAATCACTTGATATTTCCTTCTTGGTACTAGTACTGTAAGAGCATTGTCATATTTGAGGAAAGGTACTTTTCGATACTTTGGTAAATGGTTTTTTTTGCAGTTTTGTCGAAAATACAGCAAACTCCCTGTGATAATGCCCGTTTAAAAACAAACTAACATTTCGAGTGATCCCTTCAGGCTTTGCCGATCGTCAACGGCCATGCAGCTAGTCTGTTTGCAGACGCCCAATTTTGTTCTTGCGCCGTAGGTCTAAAAGCCGAAACGTTGCTTCACACAAAACGTTCACTTGTTAGTGAAAAAACAAACTGATTTCAAGTGGTAGTCATTTGTCAGTTATTCATCCTGGCAATGTCGCCGTGCTGAGGTTTTGGGCCATATTCACACGCACATTTTGAGTTGCACTGGAAACTGAACGAATATTCTGTGCAGACGAAAGTCGATAATATTTAATGTAGGCGGTATTTTGAAAGACCTTATATAAAGAATGTCTAGAATTGTCTTTATTGAAGACCATTCTAGGAATTCTACGAGAAAGGAAAACAATATTAATTCAAAAGAGCTACCGTATCAATAAGTGTGTAAAAATGAGTGTTATTCCGTGATTTGATACACTGTTTTGATTATGCTTCTTAAAATCGAGAGAAGGAAAAAAAAACGAAAACGGAACAAGACTTTATAGGGGTATCCTTTTATCCTTTATCTTTTGCAGGGGGAATCCTTGACTTAAGTACTCAAACAATTTCTGACGTTTTGTGGTTTTTCTAGTGTCACTATTCAAATGAAAGCTACTGAGCAGGAATTTTTCTCTTGTATTGTTTGTTTTCCTTTAAAACCACTCGTCCCAACTTGAAATTTTCGAGAATGTGTCCATGAATTTGTTATTTTCATTTACATTCTCGGCAATTAAATTTCACTTTACACACTTGGGGTTTTGCATGCATTTATTAAACATTTGAACCTCATTTCCACAACGTTACCATGTGTAAAAAGTACATTAGATTGCTATTTTTATGTACACCAGTTTGGATCTCGTAAGGCGTTGAAAAGGAAAAGAATATTACCCAATACAATTAATCATATCACATGCGCTGCACTTTTCAAGGAAAAAATATTGTGTCCATTATCAGTGCACATTCTTGCAGACTTATCATCGCTTGTCTTTTCAGCTCAATCGAATACCGAGTTCTTATTGTTTTTACCGAATACATCTAATTTACAAATGAAATTCAATTTCCTCACCGTGATATTAAGTCCAAAAAGAGTTTGATAATTAGAGAAAAAACACGTTTATTTGAAGATCGTTGTACACTAAAAGCATCATTTCGATTTCCTTTAGTTCTCTTTATCCGTTGAAATCATTAGCGTTCACTGGTAGAAAAGAGCCCTCTTTGTTCGATAGGACAATCACAAGCTATTTATGAGTATTTTAATGGAGGTCGTTAACTACCTCTGAAAGGATATTGCTTTTGTTTTAGGGTACTTGAATGCTAATAATGTCCCTCCCTCTATTTTACAGGCAAACACGTCAAGAAAGGTCAGTATATTGGTTGCTCAAATCAACGTCCGTTTCATTGTATTTTGTTCGTAATAGCGCCACTCATTTATTTCACTGCCTGCTACAAAAGATCATTTCACGGCCCTTGTCGTGTGATTTTTTTTTATGTTGTGAAGTTTGTCTGAGATGCTGAAGTTCCAGATTACGAGACGGGCTGAAAATCTCTATGTTGGAAACCCTTTGGGATTTAATTTCTGTAATCATAGTAAGTTGTGTAACTGATGTTTTGCGAAATAGTGTAGTGTTATTCCTTGTGGCATTTTGTCGTCACCTTAAATTCTCACCGTAGATATAGAATTGCGATAAATTCTCAGTTTATTTTTCTAGCTTAGAACTACACGAATGGCTTTTAGTGAACTTACCTGAGAAAATATTGTGGTTAAAAGATTGCCGAGCGTTTTCCATTTTTTAATTTATTTTTTCTTAATTTGTTTTTTTTTAGGTGATCGGTCGTTTGGAAGTCAACCAGGCAGTGCTCGAAGTTCGCTTTCATCGCTATCTGATTCTATACAGAACATCAGCTACTCGTCCGAGGTTCGTTTTTTTTTTTAATGTCTCTTCTTTTCTCGTGTCACGCAAACGGGTGACACGCTTGTTATATGTAAATGAGCGTTTGTCGCGCGTGTTACACATTACGCGTGTTTAGCGATACTTCGTCACACATATACCTTTGTTTTAACCTGTGATAAGGCTGGTCATACTAATTTTTGCTTGATAAACTATTTCCATGTGCTATTAAGTTCAAAATCATGTTAGGTTTCGTCGATTTTCCTCGTTTACAAGATCCTGGTATTATTTTTAAGCTTCAATTCGATAGTTTGACAAAAACAAGTATTTTGAAGATGGGAGAGGATTACGATTTCGAGAAATGAACCGTGAAAATTTAAACCTGTTTTGCAAGTCCCAGATGCTGACTCTCGATAAATCACATGAAACTCGTTGCTTTGATAGAAATGGGTTCAAATCAGTTGAAACTGAAGGTTAAAAATATTTCAGAGATTTTCAACATCCTGTAGTCCAGGACATCGCACAGTCCAACATTTGTTTATTTGCAGAGAAAAACTTGTTCGTTAAAAAAAAAAAAACGAACGATGATTTTGTTAAGTAATTTTTTCTCGATGTTGACTCCATGACAAAGGAGCAAATCCAGCTGATGAGCGTTTTTGTCGGAATAGAACCTGTTTGTTCGTGATGGCCAACGTTTAGACTTGCCTCAAGTCGACTTATCATGTGCCGAAATACATGTAGTGACCGTTTTTCGCCCGACTGGGCTACCACGAAAACGGGCTTTGAAAAAGCCTAGCCAACGTTAAACGTGATAACAGAATACGTCAGAAAGTTCAACTCAACATTTGTTGATCGACATACAGCAACTTTTGTTGTGCAAAAAAAAAATGCACAATTTCGGCTCATGTGCCATTGGTTTTTAGTCCACAACTCATAACTGGAACGTGTTTGGCAGCTCTCCATACATTGAATGACATGGTCTTTATAGCGCCGTAGGCTCAGTTTATAAGTCGCGTTTTAATTTCAAGCTCAAAAACCGTGGCAAAAATCGGCGTAAAACAACACGTGTTATCGTCGTCTTTCTGGCCAAAGGAAGTACAGTTTAGTCCAGTTTGTATCAAAACGTATTCATTAACACCCAGCAATCATTTGTTTGTTACACAGCGAACATTTCAGTATCGAGAATGTTTTAAACGTACTTTCCTTGAGTTTGGACCGCGTTCTTAATTGATATCGTGACCTTAGCTCATTAATGGATCTGCGTATAACGGAAAAACACTTGTTCAATATTGTCTCTGATTGTCCTTTCTATTATCTGGGTCTTTATTAAATTAATTTTTGTAGTGTTTTCGTGTTGTTTTCCGCTCAAAATCTTCCAGCCATTCGTTGATCGCTGTAATTTTTTGGCGTAGATTGAATGATTGATTCTCATTCTATTTAGTGGACAATTCTGGACATTTCTTTGGAAATTGTCATTGTTTACCATTAACCAAAAAATTTCGGTTGGGAATTTCTGTCCCGGTAAAACGTGTTCTTTACACTAAGAAACTGCAATTTCGATTGCCGAGACACATTATTCGGCATGGCTGTGAAAGGCAAAGTTCTGAAACATGTAAATTGAACAAGAATTTCCATTCGCAATGTTTCACGAACCGGGAAAACGAGACTAACCTTTCAAAAGTTCCGTTTCTCTCGGAAATTTTAGTTCACCACGTTATAACAGGGTAACAGATTGTGGAAGATCATTCTTAGTTCAAGCTGTACAAAGGTGGAATAGTTTACCTTCTCACATAAAGAAACAAGCTTCTTTCTTTTTCTTTTAAAACGCGCCCTCGGGGATAATTTTTTTAAAGTAACAATTAGCCTTGCCGTATTTTTATCCGTAGTTCTCAATATCAAATGATTTATTATCGTTATTATTATTATTATTATTATTATTATTATTATTATTATTATTATTATTATTATTATTATTATTATTCAGAATATTGTTGATCTTGTTGTACATAGTTTTTACGTACTGTAATTTTCTAGTTTTATTTAGTTTTAGACAGAGGACTACAAAACAGTGTTTTGCACTATTTAGTGTTACCCTCTTTAAATAAAGGATTTACTAACTTAATTACTGTCCACTCCAAAGACCCAGGAAGTCGTATGCCATTTACATTCCAACCGGAATTTCCGGAATTTTTTGGGAAATGGTAAACAACTGATGAAACGAAATGCATGTAATCAGGTTCGCCTCGAAATTTCCTTGACAAAAAACTGAACCCGCATCTTACAAGGCCGACCTTTAAATGTCGGACCAACGCAAACAGACAAAAATAAGTTGTCGTTATTTTTGACCGATACCTTTGTTCAGAAGCGCTTTGTACAGATCCAAGAATTGGGAAAGAATGGGAAATGGTTTGAGTCACGTCACTCGGTTGTAGCTTGGATATAGATACTTGTTTTTGGTAAATAAAAACAAAAAAACTGACGCTCCCTGTTAGAAAGATTGTGTCGTGCGGCCGGTTGAAGACCTTCAGCGTCGAGGCTAACTCGATTGCTAAGATTTTTGAAAATGGATACGATCGATTTGCAAATGTGTTTTTCTCTCGGAACAGTTGGCCAAACCGGTCGATCCAGAACTGAGTATTGTGTCCCCTTTTAATTGCATATCTTCCTGTCCCTATCATGTTGGATACCATGAATTTCTGAGTCTCCCAGATATTCTTTATCCTTTTTTTCTTTTTTCACTAAATATCCTGTATGTCGATCAACCCGTAAGGTAAACTTTCCCAAAACCCGGCTCCCATGGTGTTTGCTCATGGTTCCAGTTAAGACTTTGTTAGGTAATTTATGTTTACGTCTAATATTTTGTCAACACCAAATTCCATTCATCTCTTCAAGTTTTTCTTAGAGAATAGAGATTTGTGGTTTGATTGCACTTGACAAATCCATTAAGCTATGACAGTTAGGTTGAGTGTTTAAGGGTGTCAATTATATGGCAACTTGGTTATCCTGTTTGTTTGCGATATGGTTCCCATTTTATACACTAAGTAAATATTCCATCGTTTGGAGCTTGTAATTAAGAATCCTCAAAATAGTAATAGTAACATCAGAAACAACAACAACAACAAGTTTTGTTGGTATTTGATTCTCTGTCCAAAGGTAGTTATCGTTGATAAAAGGTCGAGGCGTGTAGACTCCAATATTTGCCCAATTGACCGTTTTTCCTGTTCACTCTCGTAACCCTTCCCATTGCTCTCCAGTCGTAACCATCCATGTCCCTTTGTGGTCTAATATTACTCCTTTGTTGTTCGTTTACCAAGTGATAGTTAACAGTGATAAGCATCAAATTTCTCCTTGTAATATCAATACTTGTTCAACTCCCCCCAGTACTTTTATAAGAAAAGTATGGGGACAATATAAGAGAATTTGTTCTTTAATATTAAGGGTTAAGGGGTTAAACATTATTTCGGCCTGCCTTCTTTGTTTAGAATAATAATAATAAAAAAATGGATGTCTGAACATACAGTGCTTGCAAAGAAGCGAAAGTAAACATTTTAGGCGTCTCCTTGTTTCTAAGGTGTTCGCCTTTCTTAGACGCTTAAAAAACGATTAAACGATTATTGTAATGTTTGCTTTGATTTAAAAGCAGTTGGAAAGGCGCTTCGCTTGCTCAGACTCCCTTACGAACAATCCGAGAACGAAAAATTTGGCACAAAGATTGAAGGAAATTGTTTCTGTTCTGAACAACGAGGGTCGAAACACGCCACCCACAGATAATCAGATTACATTAAACTAGTCGAATCCCATTTGATGAAGCGCAACAGTAAACAGCGGAGATGCCATGAACTTCATTAAAGTTACTATAGTGTTAGGCTTCATTTCTCGTGTCCAGGATTCCTCCTCGGGATGAATCAGGGAGGAGCGCGGGCTCATTTCCCTGATCAGCGGCTGGCAATACAGCCCAATTATATTTTGTGATAAACGATGCAAGCAAGCTGTCGCTACATGTCTCGTTAATGAATAAATTTTTTCTCAAATCAGTTATTAATTATAAGTTTAATTCTCTTGTTGTTTTCAGTCTTTACATGCGGACCAAAGAAGGGAAAGCGAGTCATTCCAGTTCTGTAGAGTTGTGTTACCGGACCACTCATCCACCATTCTCCTGTGCAAAGAAGGACAGACCCTGCGCCAAGCCCTGGTATACCTGTGCGAAAGGAGACACTTCTCTTTTGTCGCGCATGAAGTGTTCCTTGGCGGCGGAGACAAGGTAACGGAACGCAAAGATGTTTGCCCGACTTATTTTGCCGGCGAATACATGACGAGCAAAATCGGACGACGGTTTTGAGAGGAGATATTAATCGTCCGATATTAGTTATCGCCGAGAACAAAACCAAGAAAGCTACTATTATCGGTTGCTAATACCTTTGGATGAAAGGCCGCTCTCACAATTTTACAGTTGCCTTAAGTTTCGCTTCATGACCAGTTAAATATTTACTTTTTTTTTTTTTTTTTTTACAATCTGCCAACGTTGGGAATCAGTCATCCTCTAATATACCAGCCGCCTAAAGGGAATATTTACCGAGTCATTCATACAGTGGCTGGTTTTAAGTAGGTTTTAGGCAGAGATCCACTTGTAAACAGGCAGTTTTAAAATGCTTTAAAAACGTCGAATTTCTTGTTCAATAGAGTAGTTGGTTTTAACTATTTCAGCCCCGGTATCAATATTTCTATTCTCCTTACTGTCCTCATATATTGGTTATGGCTCTAGTTGGGAGAATTTGTTTCAGCATCAAGGAAATTTTTCTTCGGTGATCATTTGCTTCATTCTCATTTACCGTAAATTTGGCAAAGTAGTGATCTTGTGGGGAGAAATTCGATACTGGTCACTCTTGGGACTTAAACGTTAAGTAGGTTTTAATGCAGAGATCAACTTGTTACGTTCGACGTAGAAAAACGTACTCCTAATAAAGATTGGAGTCGAGATTGTATGGGACAACGTTGATTGCCGGAATGAACGGATCTTGGGACCCGTATCTGGCATCCCCGCAGATTTTGCAGGGGCG
The DNA here is from genome assembly GCF_977016875.1 of Pavona decussata. NCBI lineage: Eukaryota > Metazoa > Cnidaria > Anthozoa > Scleractinia > Agariciidae > Pavona > Pavona decussata. The sequence goes on from NW_028145567.1 coordinate 3,694,014, forward strand.
AATGACATCATCACCAACTTGGCAAAGGAGAGAGAGCCTGGGATCGAGATCATAGAACGCACTCCCTAATCATTGATTATAACGAGTAAATAGTTCTTGAATTTAAGCTTTTAATGTTTTCTAATTGTAATGACACACTGCCAAATCAGCTCTGCAGTTACTAATACCGTGTTTGTTAAAATAAATGCTATTATTATTTCCTTATTCACAGCTTGTGCCTCTCGAGGAACTTGACGAGGACATGTCGATCATGGGCGGCAGGGAGGTAGTGCTGGAACACCGAACACTATTCAGGTGAGCCGATAAGGGGAGCTTTTCGTTTTGTTGAAAACGCAGCGAAACGCTGCAGACAAGGTTCGTTGTAGCGCTCGGAGAGCAAACTGGAGAGCGAGGCAAGAAGGCGCTGGTAGGGAGACAAAGCTTATTTTGGACTAGAGCCTATGAAAACGTAAAGCGGGCCGTTGGAATCCAAAAAGAAAACTGGGAGTAACCACGCATAATTCTAAAGATCGCTAAAATACAAAACAGTGTATGGTATTTTTCCCCAAATTGAAGCTTAATTATCTCTGAAGAATGCGTGGTTAACCCTGATGTTCTTTTTGGATTCCACAAATCCTTGCCAAGATCTGCTTTTCCTTTTCCCGCGAAGTTATTAACAGCGCAAAAATATCTCAGTTTTAGCAGGCACCGCCGTTTAGGTGTTATTAAGAAACGCGCGACTTTCTCGGATCATCCCGAGATGCAAACACAGAACTGACGTATGCATTTTGAGTGTATTTTTTCCTTACGTAATATCTTACAGATTGGAACTCCCGGATGCTGTACCGCTCTGCGTCAAAGTCAAACCCAATCAGAGCGTCAAAGCGTGTCTGGAGCCCATTCTCTCTCGTCGAGGCTTGTTATCTGATCAAGTGGTCGCACATTTGGTAAGTGTTCACTATAATGAGCTTCATGTCGTCGAGTTGGTTGGGCAAAGCCCAGCTTCTCAACAAGTTTGCTATGCGTGTATTGTCGTGCAACTTTGCGGTGCTATGAGTATCGTTTCAGCATCCCTGAAATCTAGATCATTTTTTAACGAAATCAACGTGAGTATCGTCCTTTTGGGTGTGTACGGGATAAAATCCTGTGTACAATAATTGTTTGAGTCCCACTCCTTGCTACGAAACTAAGTTAACTTGACCAGCAGAAATTTGCCGTGCTTTTCGTTCTCAATCTCATCCTTATTTGGGCTCCTCCGTAGCGTGCGCCGCAGACGAATTCAATCGCTTGATTCCGTCAGTGGCGCAGGCTGGCTCTTCAATGGCTGAGCTATTCTTCCCTTCGCTCGATGATCTTCTCTTCTGTTCGTCTACCATTTGAATGCAGTGCGCATGGGCTGGTGCCGCTGACTGTAATACTAATCCCATGTACTCATCCTTCTGTTTTATTGTTCCAGGCGGGATGTGAAGTACCATTAGATCCTGCTATCCCGGCAGCCTCTATTGAGCATCAGCATGTGGTAGTGGAGACCGCTGAACAGTTTGCAGGTACGGATGCGCGTAAAGCAAGGAAATTCGTATAACCTACAAAGCCTCGTTTAAAAACCGCAAAACCAGTAAATCCGTCATCTTCGAGACGGCTTATCAGACGAATTGTTTGCTTAGGTTTATGTGCCACTTTTGGATTAAACTGACCGAATTTATAGTTAGACAGCTGTTGATACAAATTAATTTGCTACGCCTCTATTGGGAAATTTATCCCTTGTTCCGTTAAATTTGACTAGTGTTTCTTAGCAAATAGGTTTATACGTTTATATGGCAAAATTTCGATGAAAAATATGTCCGTTCATAGATGTGAGCGGTTAGGACGAAACTACACGTCTATCGCTACGATTATACTTTGCAAATTATGATTTGTAAATAACGTGCTGGGGCCTTCTTCTCTTAACAAGGCCAAGATCGAGTTTAAATGAAATCTCTTTTTCACTGCAAAAGAAGAAATACGCGCAGCTTGACAGGAAGCTGATTGCTGCTCAGCAGCTTGCGTTAGCCGCATGACCACACTCAGGCTTTCATCCTGAGTAAAAACCACGATTCATTGTTTCCACTCAAAGACTGACAGTTTATCTGGAGATAAATCGCACCTACAGATATAGATTAACCTGCGACTAGTGACATTATTGACTGAAAAATAGACAACTTCATTAACGTTTTTGTCAGAGCTCGCGCTTGCAAGAACTTTCTTTAAGGCCATTCATTCTGAAACCTAAATGTTTTTATTAAGTGTGGACATCCCTGGGCGCTTTTTTCCCGCAATTGCATCCTCTTTGTTGGCACTTCATGAATCGCCAACTGCTAAGATAGATCCAAATTGCGTGTGGCGCCCACCTAAGTGAGTCATCTGGCGTGTTTTCCGGCGGCAAATTTCCCATGTCTCGGTTCGCTTCCTTGCGTATTCCTCGTCATTTCTTGAACTGGACGAAGATGGTCGCGTTGTTAGCGATTAACATCAAAATTTCCTACCGCGCGAGCTGTTGGAGACTTTGAAGCCCAGACTGATGTTAAAGTTTGCGGTGAATGGTGAGTTTCACCAACCGAGGGTCTTTCTTTTTGTGCGTTTCATATCCTCGGTTGCAATTTTTACTTTTATTTTTATTATTAATTTTTTTTTTTTACCGAAGTAAAGTACTTCATTTTTCAACAAATAATTTGAGCATTTTGAAACGTTTTTGCCGTACCTCTGGTGATTTTTTCGTTTTATTTTCAGGATTTTTCTCCCTTAGGGTGGGAACAATGAAATTTGTTTATGTAAAATTTTCGAAAATTATCGCAAGAGAATGGTTTACATTTTGATTGAAATTATTTCATTACAAATTCGACTATTCTGACCCGTCGCCTGGTGTATTGGAACGTTTCCTCGTAAACTTTGCTTTTAATTTCGTTCTTTGTTCGCCGAACGAGGCCTTCTTTGTTCCCGGTGTAGTTCTGTCAGTTTTGTAAGCGTGAAGAAAACAGGTGGCCGTATTCATTGGCAATCGCCTTTGTTGATTTTCAAATTGACTGTGTCTTTTCATGGCACCAATTTGTTTTCAAAACAAAATTTGAATGTTCCACTAATCTTAGTCGTGGCTAACGAAGTCTTTGTTCTGTTAAGGTCCTTTTCATGACCTGTCTGTAGATTCGAGCTACTCTAATTTCTTTTACTTTTGTGTTGTTTTTTAAGTACTGTTAACGGTTGGCATCAATTAGATCGAATTCATACATTTCATTTCATTATCGACTTTAAATCCATTCACTTCTCTAAGTAAATTTTTCTACTATTTTACATATGTTGGGGGGTCTTGAATCATATTCTGAAATTGAAAGCCTAAAAATTGCTGTTACTCGTTTCTCACAACAGAAATATTGGGTGGCAATACAGCCGACCCTATCTTTGGTCATAAAAGGCATTTAGAATCGCGTTTACGACAAACGGCAAACGCGAGATTCGCGTTTGTTTTCTTGAAAAAAAATTATTACATAGATGAGAATAGTGCAAATTAATTCTGGCATTTAATTCTACTCAATTTTACTCAGAAACTAAAAACAGCGAGCGGCAAATATAGGGTCAACATGGTTACGTGGTCATGTCGGCCGTTTACCGTAAATGTAATTCTGATTCTCTCTATTTGCCACTTTTTTTTAACGCAAGTGCGTGTCACTGACAATAAAACTTTGTTGTTTGGTTTTTTTTGGTCGAGAATCGTTACACTCACAGAATATGGCGAAAATTGCACCGTCCGTCCAATCTCGTGTAATTTTCGCGAATTCTAAGCCTCGCGGTCATGAAGTATTTTATGGTAATTTTTGCGGATGCATTAGGATTTCGTATTCGCAGATTCGCTAAAACAAGTTCTGTAGATTTACAATCTCTATTGCTCGATAAACGATCCACAGATCAGATTGAAAACGGTCAAGTTAAACCAGTAACTCTTCAATCTAACAGTACAGTTAACAAGTCATTTTTCCATTTAACAGCTGTATATTAAGTTTGTTTCCTTAACTCTCGGGAGCGTCATTCATGTTATAACAATAATTCTGTTGGTTTTTCCTTCGAAGATTTCCTAATTCTCCGCCAAAAGTTGTTCTTCATAATCTCAGTAATTCCTAGTTTTTATTCAACCCATTTATTACATAGTTATATCCAGACAAAAAGAATTCACTTGTTCGTGATCAAAGTGAACTTTTCTATGCGTTGTTCTAGTTCAGTTTGTCCGCATATAAACAGCTGCGTAAACAGGTCTTTACTATCTCTTTCCGCCCACTGATACGATAAAAGCAACTTCAGGCTATAATTTTCTTTAACAAGGCGTGTTCGAGGGCGGCGTAATCGAAGAGGCGAATCGTGTGAGGAAATTTCTTATTGGAGTAAGGTTTGCTTCTTGGAAAGGAATGGGTTATATTCATTTGTTTACTATGAAATAAATTCCTAGTGCAAATACGACCGTGAGTAACGTGCGGTGCGTTGTAAGACGATCAAAGACCTTCGCTCTAAAAATTTGGGACACCAAAGTGGGTGAGGGGATTTTGCGGTATTGTGGTCTAAACTTCTCAAATATTTGACGAAACACCTTTTTGCTAACATGAAATTCCTCTAAGAACACAAAGAAGAAAATGTTAAGGGATTTCTCCAATGAACAACAAACTCTGATCAGTTTTTAGCGACTTTTCTAAAGTACACAAGAAGAAGTAATTTTTTTTCAAGTTGCAATCCCTTTCCATCCTAGCCGTCCGCAGTCAAACATAATTAACACTAGCTTCTGTGCATTAGTAGGGTTATTGTTAACAAAACTGAACCATTATTTCGGCGATTCCACCGATTCAAAAATGTTTTTTGGCTACTCAAAGTGACACTAAAATAGGTGACCTTTTGCCCTTTGTTTTAGCCTGTAAATAAGCCCCAAAGAGAAAAATGGCCCGTCGAGCGCAGTTCCCACGTGGGAACCTGTTCACAGGCTACTTTGTTTACGCATACATGACGGTCTTTTAGAGACTTGTTTGGCTTCCAACCCTTTTATGTTACGTTTGCTTCAAATTCAAGATGCTGCCATGGTTTGGTCTAGCTATTGATAGTTTCGATTCCCCCTCACTCCCGACTCCCGCGCAAACGTCTCGTGAATAGGAGATATGTGAAATCAACACAGCCCCCTCTTTTCCAACCCTTTTACGTAAATGTAAAGAGAAATTAAATACTGATCGAAATCTTTTTTCTACAGGAAATGCAAACACTCAGACGTCCCCTCCTCTTGACAGGACATCGTACGGCCCACGTGGCTCTCGGCGCAGCAGCAAGAAGAACTCGTTTGACGACCTCGCTTTTGAAGAAGTCATGCGCGGTAAGCGGCAGACGCTCGGCAATGGACATTTCGACGAAGCGGGGGTCTGGGTACCAGCGTTGAGATCGTCCCGAAGCGAAGAGTCGCTGAAGGACTTGAGCCGAGGCGAAGGCAGCTTTGGAAAGAGTTTACTTAAGGCTCCGGGTTTGTTTGCCAGGAAGCGAAGGGAAGCTAGCGAACAAGATAAGACCGTTCCAGTTGTCAACAAGAGCGGCCGCTTTGCCAACGACAAGCCGGCTGATGTCAAAGGTGAGTCGTGTTTGTCTGAGTAGATGTGTGCAGTGTTTGCTGAATTTAAGAAACTTCTTTTTAAGTCTGTCCACCAGTGTCGGACACTTGTAGAGACCTTTAAAGTTGTTTAGGGAAATAAAAAATAGGTTCTTTATAAGTATAGTGAGGAAGTATAGGGTATAAAAGTGAAGTTAAAAGTCGAAGTGTTGGAGATTTTTCAACATAGCAACGGCTGTTATTGTTACAGGTGACAAAAACACAGATGTGTTTACACATCTCGTGACTCACCCCCGATAATAAACCGACTGAATGTATGAGGGTATGCACTCCAAAATAAAGTTACTTTAACTGATCTTGACTCACACAAGTGCCCATTATGAAAACGAGAAAAGAAGTACGAAATATCATTTTGGCTTAATATTTACAAACAAACAGAATAGATTGAAAGTGTTGCTTTCATCTGAATAGTAACGCTTTAGGTTCTCATCCAGGCTCAAAAGTTAGAACCACCTTTGTACAGCACACGGAATAGCAGCGCAGGAATGAACTGCTCAGTAGCTTTTATTTGAATGGTCACACTTTAAGATTTCTTCCACAGACTCAAAAGTTAGAACCACCTTGTACAGCCAAGAGTCTCTTGGTACAGCATAATAAACAGCACCACAGTAAAGTGCTGCTCGGTAGCTTTCATTTGAATGGTCACGCTTTAAGATTTCATCCACGGACTTGTGTGTACTGCTCAGTAGCTTTCATTTGAACATTAGGTTTTTCGTCCAGACTCAAACGTTAGAACGACTGTTCCCGCCGATAAACAGCACCACAGAAAAGTAATATTCAGTAGCTTCATTCGAATGATTACACTTAGAGATTTCCTCCAGACTCAAAAGCCAGAACCGAAATACACGTCTCGCGGTTTGGCCGAGTTGTGGTAGCGAGCGCATGCTAATTGAATTAAGTGCTTTGGAGGATAAAGTTGTTTGCTTGGCTGTGCACAGAAGGAACGCGTGAATTGAAATCGGTATTAACACTTGTTTGTCTCATATTTTAACCTGAAAATCCCATTCTCCTTGCCATAATTTCATCGCGAAATTCTTACTTTATTAGCCTGAAAATAATAGTTTCCTAAAGGTTTTCCTTAGTATGAATAACTGTCCAACTCCTTAACGATCTTTTACGCTGAGGTTCATACGTTGTCGTGAGTATTGTTCATCCGTCATTGAAAGGACATGAGTTTTGTAATAATGTTATTGTAATCTTTCGCACAGGTTTGAATAAGAAATTTGGAAAATAGTCGTGTTTTTATTTTTTAATGTTGTCTAACTCCTGCCATTGAAATGTCGTACATTTTTTGCGTTCGAGATAAAAAATAAGAGGGAATTTTGGACAACTGCCATCAACAGTATAACTAATGTGTTCTCCGAGTCCTTCACTGTGGCGTCGATTAATTTGAATATTTGTAGACTTCTTGACGTCCAATTTATTTGTAACTGAGGCGATAGCCATTGGCCAGTCAAGTTCAGCTTATTTTTGGCTTGAAAAGCTTAAGCCACTTTTTTTCTTGTTTACCTTCTCGCCATCGCGACAGGTGCAACTTTTGTGATCCATTCTAATTCAAATTCGCTTTCCGCTCCCGAACAGATGCGTTTTCTGTCATCTTTGAATTATATTCGTCCTTAATCTGTCAGAATTCCGCTTCGCTTTGTGTGGTACGAATTCGCTAGCTGTTTTGTTCAAGGCCGAAACAGTCTACAGCTTATTTCGAGAAAATAGGCGGGTGACAAAGGCAAGTTTTTAATTTGAACTTTTCAATACTTGGTAACAGTTTCCATTCCCTGTAAAATGTGTAATATTTAACGCGCTCTTGATATTTTCGTGGTTTGTCCTCGTGTTATGGTTATACAAATATACTGCTTTTGTCTCGGTGGTGATATGAATGTTGTTGCAAGGGTGTAAATGAATTTTCACGTTTAGTAAGCTAATTACGTTAAATCTTCTTAAATAAGTTCGCAGTTGGTTAGCATTACGTCCCATAACTGGGTCTAAACAGTAAAGTCAGCAACCTTGGCGCTCACCTCAACTGGCTATAACATCGAAGCAACTTTCATTGACCTTGTCTGTATTTTGAAAAGACTTCATAGCAAAATTTCGCTTTGTATTGTAAGTTTTTTTCTGAGAATCTTCACTTCGTAACCGTCGTCAAGGTGGATTTCAACTGTCGTGTAGTTTTTCCTTGCGCACGGGCGTTAGTTTGACTCGCTTAAAAATTAATTCAGACGCCGCCGGTGCATTTGAAGCGCGTCACATTCATTTTTAGTTTCAGACTAGAATTACTCGAATCTGCAGTTTGTTCTACTCTCAGAAGTAAGGTGTGTTACTTGTCTGTGCCGTTTTTAGGCTAATTCTCCCTCGATTTTTGTTCTGGGACTTGAGTGACATTCAACGTGTCTAACATGCGACATATAAAGCAGGCCTTAAGATGCGTAAATATAATTCAGACTCCGTATAAACAGCTTGCGCGAACGTAAAACGTTTAGCCACGCTCAACGTTTCATGTTAATGCCAGATGTTCATTCCTTATCTCTCATTTTATTCACGTACGTAAATAGAGTTACCTCTGAACGCACGCTCAAACAACGCGGCAGTGAAATTCTTCTTTCCGCTTATTGTCTATGAACAAGTTTAAGTTTTGCTTCTGTGTTGATTTGCAGATTTCTTCGAGCTGATAAGCAAAGTTCAGGCGAACAGGATGGACGACCAAAGAGGTGAACTGAAAGGTAACTTGGAACTTCCCGACTTCCTCAAAATCTCGAACAGCAAGCCAGCTCGCACCGATGACGATTTCAAGGTCCCGTATGCTCCTCCGCCCCCTCCAGAGTTTAGAAACGCGGAGATGGACTTCAAGAAAGTGGCATTAAAGAAAACGATGTCCACGCCTGTAAATCAGGTTCCTGAGAAAATGGATCTCATGCAGGAGCTGGCTGCGAAGTTATCAAAGCGATCCGATGCTGCCAAAAGTAATTCACCTTCGTCCAGAGCAAAAGTTGAGCGAAATGCCGAGCAGAACGAGAGGCTGTTGGACTATAATTTTAACTCGCGGACTCTTCCACTGCAAGAGCGAAGCACGAGGCAAGCAAGTGTGGGGAGCGCACAAGGAAATGATACTCGTCCCGCGAGACCAAGGTCTTCAACAGACGCCGTCGTCTACACCGTTGATGTATCTCACGGGATGCGGGTTGATACGGGTCAACGCCCGCAACCGGTCGCTGAAGCTGAATATCGAAGGAACGTTGCTCATGTGCAACCTTCAGTTCGGACACAGGCATCCCAACCTGTCACTGTAAACAGCTTACGCGGGATGCACTATGCCACTAATCCGCGTCGTAACACTGTTGATCAAGGAACGTATTATCGCCCTATCAACGTAGGGAGCGCGAAACCGCATACTATTGGGAGAATTCCTTCAAAACCACATCAGAATCTTCAGGAGACCGCGCCGGCCATTTACGACGTGAAGCCGGGTTCGATTCGCGAAGCAATGCGAATGAAAGTTCCCGATGATTTTGCAAAATACTCAAGCGTCCCCGTGGAAATGCCTTCGCGAAAAATCGTGTCGGCGTACAGTTTGCCGGAAGTCAACTCGCAGAAGGCCGAGATACTCGTCCCTTCAGAGGGGGGACCCCCTCCAGTGCCCCGTAGAACAGTTTCTACTTTGGAAATGAGGCGACCAAGGCCCAAACCAATCACTGATCCAAAAGAACTCTTAGCAGGACTCGAAAGCACGCCGGTGCAGAAGGGTTTGAACTCATCTTCCTCTGAAAGAGTCGCACCACCACCGGAACAGGACGTAAGGCGAGTGGGAAGTCCACTTCCTCCCCCGCCCACTCCTCCCTCAGGATCATTGCATGAACTGCAAATCGCTGACTTCTCACCGCCTCCATCGATATGTGAATCTCCGGAAAAAACACCTAATCGCCCTGAATTCCGCCTTTCTTTAGACACTTCAAGGTTCCAGCACTCTTCAAGCAACACCACTGCTCCTGTTAGACCTAGTAGTCTGCCAAATTATACTGTCCCTGTAGGTTATGCTGGCGTACCAAACAAGGATGCACAGAGAATAGACGACAAATCAAAAAACTATAGTAAACAACCGCTTCCGACGCACGTCGGAGTAAGCAATTCCCATGCGCCAAGTCTGACAAACTCCACCCAGCGGGGGAGAGTTGAGGATCGCATGGACTCTGCTTCCAAACCAGTGAGACCGGCTGACAACCACACGCCTGGTTCTGTTACTCCAACTGTTTCGAATGTAAACAAAACGATGACACCTCCCTCGACTAACGAAAGAACACTTACTGAAGAGTCTCCGTTAGAAAATGGCACGCCCTACACAGGGCACAGGCCCTCAATGGACACTGCAGCTAAACGACTCGTACACAACACTGGCAGTGTTCCAAAGACACGGAGCACGGACCCAGAGAAACGACGAAGCCGGCAAGATAGTGAAATCCCCAAACTTGACCCGTATGTAACCTACGAGAACGAGGATTTGAGAATAACTTTTGTGTAAGAATTCGACTCTGAGATTGCATGCGTTTCGCGGCTTCATGGGGCTGGTTTTCGCCAGCCGAACAAATGCCCTTATTTCGTCGTAGACTGGTTCACAGTTCGCAGTCCAATTAACAAATCGACGGCAGTTTTCTATGGTCTATACTCTTATAGACCATAAAATGACGTCAAAAATTTTCAAAACTCAAGTGGAACCACGAGCCGCAGGCGAGTGGTTTCACTGCCAAGTTTTGGACATTTTATGGCGTCATTTTATGGTCTATAAGAGTATAGACCATAGAAAACTGCCGTCGATTTGTTTTTTACAATAACATGGAAAAAGTACGAGCGGAATTGACTATTTTTTTCGTTGAGAAAGCGCGCGCGTTACATCTGACGTCATTTTTATTGTCTGTACTCTTATAGACAAGAGCTACGAGCCAATCAGCGCACGAGAATTTGGACAATTATTGTAAAATCTGTCTTGTTTTTACATTTTTTACATGTCGCCTAGGAAACCAGGCTTTTCGTTCATAGGAATCGGTTTAACCTCGAAACGCCTGTTTTCTCAGAGTATTGAAAAATAAAATAATTTTATCTTTGCGGTTCCCTGGAAGGTAAAAAACTTTAATTCAATACCGATATTTTCCTTCCAGCCCTTTTGATACTAACGTGTCATCGTGAGGCTTATTGGCTGTTGAATCAAATAGTGCTTTTGTTCTAATGGTTGGGACACTTTCAACATCAAGAAGAGTGTTTTTAAACAACAAGCATTGCTTTATTTTCTGGGTTTTATGGTTTTTGTGAGGAATGCTCCAAATTAGACATTATAGCTACAGTAGGTATACTTTTCGCAGAATACAGAAATTGAATTTCTTATGTCAACATTATCTTGCAACTTAGCAGGTGATGTATTTTTTATGCAGCAAGAAATGAAAATAATGGTTTGTATTTTTGTTTACGAAAACTGAACGGTCATTGCATGTTTATTTTAAAATCTATTTATGAGATATTTGACTAGAGAAATTTTTACTTCAAGGTGCCGTTACAGTAAATGAGATGTATTTGGCCTTTTAATAAGTTTTTTGAGACACGGAACGAAGGCCATTGAAAAGAAATGCATATAATTCGAGGGGAGGGGATTGCAAAGCGGAGCATGTATTTTAATCCTTGGAGAACGAAAATTATTGCCCCTTGTATGCTTATCACTGTTGTAACCGAAAGTGCTTGGGCTACAAGCCGATCACGCAATTATGATTTTATAGTGTGAACATTTTTAGATACGTCATGTGCTTTCATGAATGCCCAATCAGAATTGGAGGACAGCTCTCGCTATAATAACTCAAGCGCTTACGCTCGGTTCACACATTATGAATCTCGCACGCCATACCCTGAGTTGCTTTCGTGGCAATTAGCCTCTTATTCTGGGAAGATAATCGGCCTTGCGAAAATTTGCGAATTAACTTTAATGGCGAGTTTTCGGAGCAATGTAATTGCTCTGTTATTGGTTAAAAAGAAACGTGCAATATGCTCTAACCAATCAGAATAGACACGCTTATTTTAACCAATCATAAATGAGTTGTCTGGTGGCACGTTTTTGCCTGCCCTTGACACCAGTTATTTGTTTCACTTTGAGTTCTGACAAGTTCATTGCGTTTGAATGCTGTGCGGTTTCCTTGTATGTGTTTTAATAGACACTACAATACTGTCCTCGCTGTTGGTTTTTTCCTTTTTTTTATTTTTTGTAATTTGATTTGGTGGGAGCCTGGTTACCGTCATGAGATTCTTAGGTTATTGTTTATTTATGAGGTGAACAAATTTCAAGTGAAGGCGGTAATATATTCGGTGGTGTTTCACATTCAGGTAATCATTGTATAGTTTTGTATCACAGAAGAATGTTATATTATAAAATACAATGTGTGAAAATGTACAAAGTCGAACACGTGAAGTTACCCAGAGAATCAGTAAAACATGCAATCCTTTACTTGGTGTGGTAGCTTTGATCCGAGAGTAAACATTTTATTGCGGAACCTTTACTGACGTCATTGTTTTCATTGCGTCATTAGCATATATCAGGGAACTGCCCTTGAATTGCTAAATGGACACCATATTAAAACTGCAACGTCATGCCAAACTTGGTAGTCAGGGGGAACATCAGTTCAGTTCGACGTGACGTTGAATGTTTTCGGAGAAATTAGCTTTCAAAAAGTACGAAATCTACCAAGAATGTATTGCTTGTAGCAAGTTCAAATTTTCAGAGAGTACCAAGTTTACCGATCTCTTTCAGTTTATGGAGTGTATTTATTTGTAGCTAGTTTCGTCTTTTGAGGCAGTGTCTGCTAACAAGGCTAAACATGTAAGCAAAGATACTCCTCCATCGTAAACAAAGCAACCCGTTTGGAGGTCAGATTTTTTAATGTTCTGCTGCCTCCCCCCCCCCCCCCCCTACCCATGCTCGAAAACATGAAAGAAATACCTCAGCCGTGCCAATCGTCAAAACAACGGTCAGCTTGTCAACAGGAAACCTTAACTTGGTCTTCAATATGAAGTATTATTTTTCTTAGGTTAAAATGAGTATGTGTTTTATACACAACCCATGTATGTTATGTTTCAGTTATGCGTCGAAAATTTGTTCAAAACACATGAACTGAATTAAGCTCCTCCGCTTCACGTTTCCTGAGGGCTGAAGATGAGTAAGTCCTCCGGGGACTTAATCGAGCTTTTACGGTAAACTAAAGAGAAAGGAATTTCCATTTCCTCTGCCCTATCCCTTCCTTTTCGTTTTCGTTGTTTTCTGTTCCCCTTTTTCGACTTCGATCCCCATCCGAGATTGACAGGCGCACAAAACCTTGGCCGTTTCATCGACTTACGTCAGTCCCACCTCGAACAATTGTTTAATAAATCGCAAGTCGAAAGAAGCAGATCAAAATGTAATTCGGCCAACAAATACAAAAGTCATTTTTATCAACCGATATCAATATGAATATTTTAATCAGCGCTTGAAATAAAATATACTAAAATAATTTTAAAAATGTACTTTTATTTATATGGAACTATATGAAACCTACTAAAACTAAGCGAAAATGAAACCAACAAAGAGATTACCAGCAGAAGGGCTTCCGGAATAAAGGCCTTTATCGTCACCAAATATTCGATATCATCAATACTGGGTCTCCCTTGAAATATCGATATTCGACAGAAAGATCGGTTGTTTCGATATTGCTCACGTGACCACTGTTAAATGTTCTGTGGGGGTGTGTGCTGTTGATGCGCTTTTACAGTCAACCCAGGTCACGCGTGAACAGTATTTCCAAGAATGAAATGAACATTCGAATTTCTCTTTGTAATGTCCGACGTGTGAATGGAATGTTGGACATTTCTCTGGAAATCGTTCCGGAAAAGACGCATTAACTGAACAAAAAAAAAAAAAAGATTCAAAATACTTGGGAAACAATTGTTATTCTTGAAATATTCAATTTTGCAGTGTAAAGAAAAATTCATAGCTTTATACCGTCAGTAAGCTAGGGAAATTTATACGGGAACTCTGAAATCTCGTTGGCGACTTTCAAAACTGACATGTAAATTTCAAAACTCCGTTCAAATTTCAAAAATATCGTTCACGCGTGACCTGGGTTGACTGTTGACTGTAATACTGCCACTGTGCTGTAGCGGATGCTAGATTGCTAGCAAGAGGAGTCACAGATCTTGGACGATGACATCCATGATATCGATCGGCAAATATCGTACTCATAAGACATGTGGATCGATTTGTCATCGAAATTCTCTTGGAAAAAGTTTGCCCGCCAAATGAGTGTGTGAAGTTAGAAAGTTTTTTGACCGGCCAAAACAGCGAGATAAATCATTAATATCAGGGCTTAACTAGCAGTTTACTAGGACGTTAACGTTGATTACTCTGAATTTAGCAAAGTTTGTCGATTAAATCAATCTCCAGAAAACTTGCAAAGAATCACAAATTTAGATAAGTCTGAGTTATTTAAATAAAACGATGAATTAAATATCAGCTTGTTGGTCATGAACTTTAATGATATGTGGTGGCTCTTAAAAGAGCCGTTTTTGTGTTTTTGCTTCTCTCTACTTGCTGCTGGTGTACTTGGTCACTGCCTTGGTACCCTCGCTGACGGCGTGTTTGGACAGCTCACCAGGCAATAACAGTCGAACCGCTGTCTGGATCTCGCGAGAACTGATGGTGCTTCTTTTGTTGTAGTGAGCGAGACGAGAGGCTTCACCGGCAATTCGCTCGAAGACATCATTCACAAAGGAGTTCATGATGCCCATGGCCTTGCTCGAGATACCAGTGTCGGGATGAACTTGTCTGAGGACCTTGTAGATGTAGATTGAGTAACTCTCTTTTCGCTTTTTGGACCTCTTCTTCTTGTCACCCGAAGCTCTCTTTCCGCTAACTTTCTTCGCTTTCTTTGCTGCCTTAGGAGCCATTGTTTTCTTCAGTCAACTTCAACGCTTTCACAAAAACCTTGGAAATCTTCGACGGTTTTTGGAATGTTTTGATGACCAAGAGTTCAAAATTTATAGCAAAATTTGATCGGATCGAAAATGACACGGATCGAAAACAACGATTTCTGATTGGTTATCAGTGAAGTAGCTGGGCGCCTGAGGAAGCAGGGATAGATTTCAAAGGGTTTTTTCCGCTTTCTATTCTCTCTGATTGGCTAACTCTTGCATAAGTGACGGCAAATCTCATTGGTTCTTTTCGATCCTTCTGCCGGCATAAAGACGGCTAAAAGCTACACTATTTTATCTGTAAGTTTTCCAAATCCTTGTCTCAGGAGTCAAAGTTTAATTCGAAGCTTACTTTAGTGACCATGACGGGCCGTGGAAAAGCCGGTAAAAGCCGCAGCAAAGCCAAAAGCCGTTCATCTCGAGCAGGCCTTCAGTTTCCAGTTGGCAGAGTTCACCGCCTTCTGCGTAAGGGAAATTACGCTCAACGCATTGGTTCGGGCGCTCCAGTGTATCTGGCTGCTGTTCTCGAGTACTTGTCCGCTGAGATCCTTGAGCTCGCTGGCAACGCTGCCCGGGACAACAAGAAGACCAGAATCATTCCGAGGCATCTACAGCTTGCCGTTAGGAACGACGAAGAATTGAACAAGTTGCTCTCTGGAGTGACCATCGCTCAGGGAGGCGTCCTTCCCAACATCCAGGCTGTTCTTCTTCCGAAGAAATCCGAGAAAAAAAGCAAGGCGTAAAGCTAGCTGCTAACATCAAACAAAACGGCTCTTTTAAGAGCCACCAAAATCACAAAAGCAATGACTAATAAAACAATATATTTTTTTAATTTTTACAAACACTGAGCTTATATAAACTTTCTTAGTTCGAAGCTGATGAAACTATTTAGTCTAAAGAACGTTTTTGGTCTTTTTTCCAAGCTAAGTGAGAAAAACAATGAAAACCGAACGCTTGCTTTCGTTCTTTACCGGCAGTATTTGAACTATAGCTTTCTTCGCGAATGCAAAAAGCGAATTCGAAATATACTCGGCTTGAGTTTTCGCGGGAATAAGTTTAATTTCCGCGCCAGAAAGTCACCGCGATTTGTTTGTTGATCTCAGTTACCGAGGAACTTGGCTCTATATGGATTAATTTTCGCTAGTATACCGGTACGTTTTTGGCCATTTAAAAACAATTTAACAATTTGAGAAACCGAAACTGGTTGAAACCGCTCAAAACATCATTTTAAAAAGCTGAAATGCTCTTTCCTTGATGGTTTTACAGTTAATTCACCTCACATGTGACCAGTATTTCCGAGAATGAAATGAACATTCGAATTTATCTTTGTATTAAATGTCCGACATGTGAATGGAATGTTGAACATTTCTCTGGAAATCTTTCCGAAAAAGACGCATTATAAACAGAAAAAAAAAGATTCAAAATATTTGGGAAACAATTGTTCAAATTTCTCGCGTGACGTGAATTTTCGTGAATTGACTGTAATAGAGTTCAGCGACTTCTTACAACCACGTGTAAGAATGGAAGACTCGATCTTCTGCGGAAAATTTGTTATCCGTAAAACTTCCATAACTCTCCTTGATAAATTTAATTCTTTCGCAAAATAGTCCCAGATTTTGTCTGCTGATTTCAGTGAACAAATTCATTGACGGAATAAAGAAGTGTGGACAAGATTTATCTTCAACGAAGGACTCCAAAAGTCTAACGAGCCCATAGAAACGCTCGCAAAGCTTGTCAGTACTCCATTGCTTTTCGTCGGAGAATTTTGCGCTTTCGTATAACAAAACAGTTTCCAAATGATAAGGTCTGAGGAAATTGCAGCTAAGCTCACTGTAAACAAACGCTTTTAAAAGCTGAAAACATTTTCGTCTTTGAGGAAATCTGTTAAAATTTAGCTCAAACCTCTCTGCTTTGCAAAACCAAATTTTCCAATGATATTCCATCGGGGTTGGTTTGGAAACCAGTTGAATCCCGCAGTTGATTGGCTTTCCCTTAAATTGCGTGTTCGAGAAGTGTTTGCAACGTTTTTCGCGTTTTCTTGAAAAATCTTCAACAGGCCACAAGCCCTCGCAATCAACCGCAGTGGTCAAATCCACAGTGAGAGCCAAGCCTCGGATTTCTATCTCTAGGGTGATTGTATTTTCGGATGAAATGTTTCTGATTTCAATGCCTTCCATTGTCTTGTCGTGATAGTGCTGTAAATACAACATATCTGCCAACAGTTTTGAAAGAAGGTTGGAAAGTTCACAGCGTAGCATTTTAGACGACAAATACTCTTTTTCCGACTCTGATTTCCTGCAAAGCCTTTTCCACGTTTTATAAGTATTCGTGTCCTTTTTGATCTCGATGAATGCGAGTCCCTGGCACATTTCATCTCCTTGAACACGGATTTCTGATGGTCGAAGGCTCTGTGAGCTGACAAAAACCAGCAATTCAAAATGGTTTGTCGCCTTTCCAGTGAAGAAACTCGAGGAATCGACGGGTTGAAAAGTAAACTTGTCGTCGTATTTTGCAACAGCGGAGAGCAAAATATTCACAACCGATTTCACCAAATTAAACCTTTCTTCAATGCTCGCTTGGGCGTTGTTTTCGGCTTGCAATTTTGATAGTAGATTTTCTATCCACTGCGGATTTGACCGCAAAGAGCAAAACCTTTTCAGCCTCTTGTTAACTGAGGTCTCCATTTTCGACAGAATTTCACGGCGTTATCTGAGGTTAAAAAAAATTATTCTGTGCCAGTAATGAGATGTAAAAGCCACTACAAACAAATAAATTAATAACGTGTTTAAGAAATGAGTGCCCACAAACAATGGTGGTTTGTATCGTAATGCAGGTACCATTGTGATTTGTGAGCATCAAACTTATGTGCGTATAAGCGCTGATTTTTAGATGATTTTTAGGGCGTTGCAGAGCCTTTTTTGTTCAAATATGCAGGAAATAGAAGAGACCGACACACAGGAACTGAACAACAAAGGCAAATTCTAAAGACGGAATATTTTAATATTGCAAAGTTCTTAATTGGCCGTGTCTATTATTCCCTAATCCTCCGACAGCCGGACAATGCATCCGTTAAATAATGAGAATAAATATTATATGAATAATATAAACCCGAATTGAACTGAGAAATCACGGATATTATTATTATTATTATCATCATCATCATCATCATCATCATCATCATCATCATCATCATCATCATCATCATCATTATTATTATTATTATTATTATTACTATTATTATTAATTTTTTTTAAATATTTTCCATGCTTGCTTCAAAACAAAGTTAGACACCTGATGTTGTTTAAACAATGGATTATTCTTAATCCTCGTCCTGAAGAAGACGAGAACAGAAGCCCATCTTTTTTGGCAGAGAACTGAGAATAGAGCTCCATTTTTACAGAAACAAGCGTTTTGGGGTTTAGCACTGATCTACACTATTTAGGCCTAAGCACTGCTTTAAAAACAGTGAGCTGTCATTTGTTCTCTGAAATAAATTAAAAATTACCTTTTTTGTCAGCTAGCCCTCCTTGGTGTAGTGAATATAGATAGCAAATTTGGTGCGAATGACCCGGGTTCAATGTGTAGGATTTTAACTATTCTTTTTGGGTGCTTTTGATTGATCCTATTCTGGAATAGGATTATACATATAAAATGATCTTAACAAATCCCTTATAAGTGGTTTTTGGAATTACTGGTCAGAGTACGAAATTGTTCTTAAATTATCATGCGTCAGCGAAAGTTTACAGAAATGTTCCCAACTTTATGTAAAAAGAGAACTGAATCTAACAGCTATTCTGTTTATTCTTATTCCAGAATACAGTCAATCGCACGCAACCTTATTGTTACAAGTTTAAAATAAGTTTTATGTTGTGTAAACATCATGAGGTGTCCCACTTTCTTTTGGAGTGTCCATTCTGGTAACAATCTATTTTCCATGAGACCAGCTTGTTAATTTATATGTGAGGGGATGTCCAGAACAACAAGACATCCACCCAAAAAAGTACTGTTTATGTAGTACTCTGCATTCAAACATTTTGTATTACCTTGCAAATCTACCTATCAAAAACTAACTTTAAATATTTATATTCCACATCCTCGGATACCTTAGTGTACACTGCCGTTATTTTCCTTAGTAATTTAACCAAAATTTTACAACCTCCTTGGCTCCTAACCACTTCACTTCATAGCAAATTTTAGCAATCCCTCAAACAGGCTTTAATGCAGAGTCTCCCAGTATTATCCAGTGTAGGAAGTACTACCCCCACACCCACTCCAAATTTGCGTATTTGACTATTTTTTATAGAAAATGTGCAATGTAAATATTAAAATAATATTATTAATAATAATTATTATAATTATTATTATTATTATTATTATTATTATTATTTTAATGATACTTAATTAGCAAGAAAACTTCATTCCTCCTTTTCTTTCTTCACTCTGCCCATCAGATAGAACTCATCATTCGGCCGCATGTTCGTCAAATGAGCCATTCTGTTAGACAATGCAAAAAGCCCTGCAATAGCTCCAATATCCCAAGCATCCTCACTGTTCAGGCCATGCTTTTCTAAAGCTGTTATATGTTCATCTTTCACTGTTTTAGATTTACACACATGCATCGCAAACTCAAGTATGGCCCTCTCTCTTTCTGTCAGATCAGCACAATGCCAATTAGCAGCCACCTGAAAAGAATGAATTATTTTTGTTATTGAAAACAAAAATATCACCAAAAGCTGTTTCCTAATAAAAAATTCAGAATAAATTAATAATATTGTAAGGCCCAGTTCAGGTGCCATTCTTCACATGAGCCAAATTAAATTCAAATTTAGACTGACCCAAATTATTAATCCCAGCTGAATTGATTCAGATGCTGAACTTACCGAATCTGAATTGATTCAGATGCTGAACTTACACTGAAACCTACTATGACTGAAGAAAATTGTGGATTTGGATCAATTCCTGCATTTGATTTGGCTCATGTGAAGTATGGTGTCTGAATCAAAGCCGGTCCACACCTGTTATAATTTCCCGGCTGAGCCAGGTAGGAAAAATGGCTGAGCCAATCTGAATTAGATTGGCCATTCTGAATTGCTTCAGACGCCATACTTCACATGAACTTAATTCATTGAATTCATTTTGGCTCATGTGAAGTACGGCGCCTGAACCTGGTCTAAGAGACGAGTTTGGGATCAAGTGTTCTGTAAGTGTTGCCTGATTGACAGCAAGTTTACCTGATCTCCAAGTAATGGGTTTTTGGAGTAGATCCTTAAGAGTGCTCCATGAGCCACAATACAATACATGCAGTCGTTAGCAGCACTTGTTGCAACGACAATCATTTCCTTCTCAGCTTTGGTGAGGTTGCCCTTTCTTAACATCAGGGCATCGTAATACATGAAGAATGCTCGGAATTCATCTGGTCGATGAGCTAGAACTTTGAAGACATTAGGTAGAAAGCCACCCTAGGAAAAGAAATACAATATTTTACCACAATTGTTTCTAATCTCGAAATCTGATTGGCTAATTTTCCGTTGTCGATAAGAGTATAGACAATGCTGCTCGCGTCAATCAGCGCGCGGGAATTTTGACAGTTATTGTCAAAAATTTTCTTTGACGTTGATATTGTGGTAAAAAACAAATCGAATGTGGTTTAACATTGTCTGCACTCTTTATCGACAACGATATTCGTCATCACAGTGGTCAAAATTTGTTGTGGACTCACGAGGCGCACAACATTTTGACCACAGAGATGACGAATATCATTGTCGATAAGAGTACAGACAACGCCAAACCACATTCGATTTGTTAAATCTACTTGTGAGCTAAATAAGAAAAGAAAAGGATTTAGTAGGAACTAAGCATTTGCAAAGAGAGCCAGAAAAAGGAAAAAAATTAAGTCTCATGCAAATAGTACTTATAAAGTTATTTTGCTAACGTCCTACAAATGCAATATGATAATTGAAGGGCTGGGAGCATAACCGCCTTATGTCGAATTTCAGCCCGTTTTTCGATGTAGCTCGGATTTGTGCAAACTTTTGCATGTCAACTGCAATGGGATTGAAAACCATTGTCCAGTATTTTTTCACGCCGCTTTGTGTTTCGTATTAATGCTATTGAGAAATTTTACCATCTTGTAAAGATATATCGGTAACATTATAGACACTGGATGACCAAAAGGACAATGCACTGAGGATTAAATACTTGTATTCAATATACACTCGTTGTCTTTGAAACACGGCACACGAAAGCGGTGTTGTTCGCGGGAGGAACGAAAGGAATGCTGTCACGCTTTTATTTGATTCTGTTACAAACTACTACGTACGTGACAGGAATGTCCGAAATGTCAACAGTTACATCCTCCAAGAGAAAATGTGTCCATTTCCTGGCGTAAAATCCAGCTTTGTCCCGTTTGTCGACATATCACTCTTTATAACGCAAAATACTAGCATTCTACACGATTAACAGGAAGACATGTAGCCATTTCAACGATTAACAACGATTAACAACGATTAACGGCAGTTCTATTAAAAGGTAAAGACTATCTATTCTTTTTTACGGGCAGTCGGTGTTAACCGTTGAAAATCTATGTTAATCGTACTTTTATTGAATCATTGCCTTGAAATTGTCAAGTTAATCGTTACATACTGAATTTCAAGCCTGGCAAACCACAACTAAGGCTTGCAAAACACCTTGCACATGGCGGGATTTGTCTCTGATGCTCCCGCGGGATTTGATAATCGAATTGAAAAATTCATCACGGCACAGTCATCACTACCAAGGAAGGATTCTTTGGACAACATTTCCGCCAGTTCCTGTGAACTGCATTCCTCAATTTCATAACCTTTCAAGAGATCCATAGATGTCGGTGCGTTTACAAACTTCACCAAACAAAAGCGAAACCAACTAGCCAGTACGATACGCAAGTTGTTTATCCCGACTGCCTTGATCTATTTTGGGCTTGTTACAACCCGCAAAAGCAAACCATGATATCATCTCAAACGTTACTTATAGAAACAACAACTGGTGCGACTAAACACGGCTCGTGGACAGTGGAAACTTTTAGCCTACCGATAATTTGGAAAACGAGTCTGACGTGGACAAAACCTATAAAAAATTTGCCTTCCAAGCGCGTTCACTTGTAGACAAGCAAACTACCAAATACCCCTCCCCCTCCCCCTCCCCCTGACTCAATGTTGTCTTTTGGGTCACGAACAGTTTCCTGGCAAGCATCACTTCCCACATCAACATTGCATAAGGGGGAGGGGGGAAGGGAGAAGTAACAGTTGTAGAATTATGAAGGGAGAAACAGTAAGTGAGTGGTTTTTTGGCTGTCTGTGTTCGGTTCTCATTGCATAGGGGGAGGGGGTGGGAGGGAGAAGTAAGCAAGTGGTTTTTGTTCTGTTCGTGTTTGGTTTTCTCAAGGAGTTTTGTCCACGATTGTAAAACCGCGAAATGTTTTCCAAGCCAGGGAGAGCCAAAATTAGGACAAATCCGTGCGAAATCGAAAGCCGCGCTAAAATTCGACATAAGGCGGTTATGCCCTCGGACCTTCATATGAGCTATTCCCTACGGGGTTGAGCAAATGAATATATGAATATAATATTCATATATTCAATAAATTATGAGCTATTCCCTACGGGGTTGAGCAAATGAATATATGAATATAATATTCATATATTCAATAAATTGAAGGGCTGGGAGCATAACCGCCTTATGTCGAATTTCAGCCCGTTTTTCGATGTAGCTCGGATTTGTGCAAACTTTTGCATGTCAACTGCAATGGGATTGAAAACCATTGTCCAGTATTTTTTCACGCCGCTTTGTGTTTCGTATTAATGCTATTGAGAAATTTTACCATCTTGTAAAGATATATCGGTAACATTATAGACACTGGATGACCAAAAGGACAATGCACTGAGGATTAAATACTTGTATTCAATATACACTCGTTGTCTTTGAAACACGGCACACGAAAGCGGTGTTGTTCGCGGGAGGAACGAAAGGAATGCTGTCACGCTTTTATTTGATTCTGTTACAAACTACTACGTACGTGACAGGAATGTCCGAAATGTAAACAGTTACATCCTCCAAGAGAAAATGTGTCCATTTCCTGGCGTAAAATCCAGCTTTGTCCCGTTTGTCGACATATCACTCTTTATAACGCAAAATACTAGCATTCTACACGATTAACAGGAAGACATGTAGCCATTTCAACGATTAACAACGATTAACGGCAGTTCTATTAAAAGGTAAAGACTATCTATTCTTTTTTACGGGCAGTCGGTGTTAACCGTTGAAAATCTATGTTAATCGTACTTTTATTGAATCATTGCCTTGAAATTGTCAAGTTAATCGTTACATACCGAATTTCAAGCCTGGCAAACCACAACTAAGGCTTGCAAAACACCTTGCACATGGCGGGATTTGTCTCTGATGCTCCCGCGGGATTTGATAATCGAATTGAAAAATTCATCACGGCACAGTCATCACTACCAAGGAAGGATTCTTTGGACAACATTTCCGCCAGTTCCTGTGAACTGCATTCCTCAATTTCATAACCTTTCAAGAGATCCATAGATGTCGGTGCGTTTACAAACTTCACCAAACAAAAGCGAAACCAACTAGCCAGTACGATACGCAAGTTGTTTATCCCGACTGCCTTGATCTATTTTGGGCTTGTTACAACCCGCAAAAGCAAACCATGATATCATCTCAAACGTTACTTATAGAAACAACAACTGGTGCGACTAAACACGGCTCGTGGACAGTGGAAACTTTTAGCCTACCGATAATTTGGAAAACGAGTCTGACGTGGACAAAACCTATAAAAAATTTGCCTTCCAAGCGCGTTCACTTGTAGACAAGCAAACTACCAAATACCCCTCCCCCTCCCCCTCCCCCTGACTCAATGTTGTCTTTTGGGTCACGAACAGTTTCCTGGCAAGCATCACTTCCCACATCAACATTGCATAAGGGGGAGGGGGGAAGGGAGAAGTAACAGTTGTAGAATTATGAAGGGAGAAACAGTAAGTGAGTGGTTTTTTGGCTGTCTGTGTTCGGTTCTCATTGCATAGGGGGAGGGGGTGGGAGGGAGAAGTAAGCAAGTGGTTTTTGTTCTGTTCGTGTTTGGTTTTCTCAAGGAGTTTTGTCCACGATTGTAAAACCGCGAAATGTTTTCCAAGCCAGGGAGAGCCAAAATTAGGACAAATCCGTGCGAAATCGAAAGCCGCGCTAAAATTCGACATAAGGCGGTTATGCCCTCGGACCTTCAATTATCAGATATGGGGTCTGTATCTTTATAAGCTATTTTGCTTTCTATAGACTCGTCACATGCATTTTCTTTTCATGCACAATTTAAATTTAAATCTCAAAAATAACTTTAAAATCATAAGTGGCAGCCCTGGTCCACAATATAACTGTCCTATGCCTGTTATCTTCTGATTATTTTAAAACATTGGGTAGTCAGCTATCTTCACTACAGGCTGAATGTCTACTGAAAAATGATCTTCCATTTACGGGCCAGATTTGAAAATGAGCAGTGAAAACTGCAGCCAGTATTTGGGTTGAATATATACCTATTCAGGTTGGAAAAATCACACAATTTATTTGGTGTGCTAAGGTTGCATGAGAGTTGTGAGTAGATCCATGGGCTGCAATAGTTCTTTGCTGGTTGCTAATGACAGCACTGGCTGGGTCAGTGGTAGTCTAAAGTTGTAGTTTATAGGTACTAACAGTTCACTGGTATGAACAGATGAACTATAATCTGAAATGAAACTTGAAAACTAAGCCAATCCCTCACTCCCCCGACCCCGCCCCCCACCCCGCCACACGAGAATAGCGTGTCAAACCTTCCAGCAAACATTGAGAAAAATAGTAAAGTAGTGGTTATATTTAAATGGTTATATATCAGGAAAACAACAAAATAATAATAACTTCGATACCTTTTCTTCCACTTCTTTCATTGTTTCCTGTATATCTTGTGGCAACGTGTCCATGTTAGGAACAGGAAATCGGCTTATTGGCTTTTCTTGGCTAACATACCTTTTCCCGGCTGCAGCAATACGTATTTTAGCCAAAGCATTTCCTTTTAGAGGAACAATCGACCTTAAATATCTAGCTTTGCCTACCAGGAGAGACGCCATGACTAAAAAAAAAGCGCTGAGGATTTACACGAACCATGTAATGACATTAGTAGAGTCCGCTGAATGTATGGTTCAAGTGTTCAGGCTATGACGTCACGCTTAGCAGCCTTGGCTTGCTACACAATATTCAAGCATTGTAAATCATATTTCGTGATTTCCCGAAAATGGTAAGTGCCTTATGACCAAAACTATCACTCACTTGCAGCTATAGTGACTAAGATTGTTTTCTGCAGGGTCTCTTATCACTGCTTCGCAAGTTAAAATCAAGCAGTAAAAAGGAATTAAAGATTCTGTTCCTTGGTTTGGACAATGCCGGGAAAACGACGATTTTGAAGCGTCTCGCATCTGAGGAGCCTGAAAACATCACGCCGACACAGGTATTTGACCGAATTACTGTTCACTGCAATGGTCAATGCTAATATGCTAAAGTGAACTTGTTTTTGCACAGGGGTTTAATATTAAAACAGTCGCATCGGAAGGATTTAAGTTGCAAGTATGGGACATTGGAGGTGAGCTATTAAGAGATCAATTAAAACATAAGTTTAAGCTTAACTTGCTGCGTGTTTTTCCTTCTTAGTTAGTTCTTAGTTCATTGGCCAATCTCTTATAATAACAAAGTATAAGTCTAATCTTGTATCATTTTTAGTTTGTCATCTTCAAGTTTAAGTACTCAAATATTGTCTGTTTTATTTAAAGGGCAAAGAGCCATTCGTCCCTACTGGAAAAATTATTTTGAACACGTTGAAATTTTGGTAGGTCTTAATGGTGTTAATATGATGCTTTTAAAATGACGTGCACCGGCGTTTTAATTGATTTGAGATCATGGAATTAAAAAAAAGCTTTTAAAAGCTTACTTTTGGATTTAGCCTTTGAGCACTGAATTATACCATGGACAGATATGGTACAATGCTTTAAATCTTCTGTGGGATTATATGCTCAAGATTTTTTGTTTTCTCAATATATTCTATAGGTATATGTTGTAGATAGTGCAGATCACAAAAGACTTGAAGAGACTGGTTTTGTAAGTATTAAACTTAAAAGATTTTAATGTACTTGCCTTGAAAACAAAATGCATCTTTTTAAATGTATTAAAAATTGTAACTAAATGAGCCAAATTGAATGTTAGGAGATCAATATTACCTTCAGTCATTTACTGCCCATCAAGCAGAGATCCCTTTGATCTTCCTATTGACGGGATCTTTGCTGTTAGTGTGATTGGCAGAAATGGCAATGATTGGCAACATTTGAGTTGCAACAGGCACTACATGCACTGAGTGGCAAATCACTTCATCACTTCATTTAACGGCACAGAACACTAATTGGGGACACTTTCCAGATCAATTTGGAATTTAGAAGTGTTGGTTTTTGAGGAGAGGGGAAAACCAGAGTACCTGGAGGAAAACCTCTCCAAGCAAGGATGAGAACCAACAACAAACTAAACCGGCAGTTATGCTCTTGTTGAAAATCTGGCTTATGTTTTGCTTGGTGACAAAGTATTCAATTGTGGTAGCTTGTGTTGACTTGTTGACATCTGTTTGACAGCTTTAAACCTGGGTTGGTGTGATAATTTTCAAACCAGTTTTAGTGCTTTGTGCTGTACCATTTCCAGTAGACAAAGTTTTTGAGTACAGTAGCGTGTGACAACTACTTGGCAGCCATTTGAGGCACATTTGCTTACGTAGATGCCAACTACTTGAGGTCTAACATCTGGAGATTTTTTGTTTTGTACCACCCACCCCCTTCCCACACCTTCATCAACCCACTCCTCTTCCCAAAATGACCTAGGCAGCACACTGTTCTTTACAAAAGCGGAAAAATCCTAAATTTGTCGGATTGCAAGATTGGAAACATGTGCAACTGATTGGTAATTTTATTATCCGGGATATCCACACCTGTGATGACGTCACCTAAACTGCATGTGGAAAGAGATCTGACAGAGTTCCAGTACATTTACATTACTCTTTGCCCATTGAGGCGGAGCATTCACAGTATTCTTTGCTCGTTGAGTCAAAATCTATGCCCATTGAGGTAAATAATTTGACCTTTGTGTCAAATCATAGATTCAAAGTTGAAGCTAACAAGTCAAACCCAAATGGCTGTCTGTACTTTGTGGTGAAATATTGGAGTTGTTCTTACGCGCTGAGATCATCCATTCTACAGTCAAGTCAAATTGTTTTTCAACCATTAAGACGAAAGAAAACTTCTCAAGCACAGTATAAAGTTGTTGTTTGTTCATTGATGCTGAACATTCTTCGTAATGTGTTTGTATGGCTGAAAGGCACCTAGCGATTGCTGAAGAACTTAAGTATAATTGATGAGACATTTAGAGCATAAAATATAGAAATGCTGACAAGGTTTCATGAATGACACCCACTATCTTTCATTTCTTGTGGGCTCTTATTCTACGTTATCCCATTTCATATCGTATCATCAGAATTTTCTTCCAGCTCCAATGCCAGCACTTACTTTCGCATAGAAACTCTTAGTATTATAATTATTCTTCAAATTTCTCGCTGTTGCTCTGACTTTTGCTCTTTCTAAGGTCAAGAACAATGGGTTTGAAGTTTTCACACAATGTTCTTGTTCTAGAGGAAGTTGCTAGTGGGCAGCTGGATGTAAATGAGGCTAAAATTCTTTTTGATGTATTTGAAGGGCCTTGTGTTATTGTTATCTTTTGGTCACAAATTATTATCAATCCATTTATGCCTTAGCACCATTGTACTTTGCATCATTGTGAAAATAAATGCTCTTTAGAAAAGAATAGCAGAATGGGGAGAGAGTAGGATGGTGTGATTTGACTATGGAATCATGGAGGTGGGCCACACCCTGCTGTGTTCTCTGAGTAATTTGCAAACTACCTGACAGGAATGTACACACCAGTGAGTGTGTAATAATTGGTCTCCCTGAAAAATGTCTGTCATTCTTTTTTCAGGAATTAGAGGAGCTGTTAGAAGAGGAAAAATTGAGTGGTGTACCTGTACTAATTTTTGCAAATAAACAGGATCTCATGAATGCCTTACCACCAGATGAGGTAAAATTGTGTTATAAATGTTATAATAAAGATACAATGCATATTATATTAATTAAATAAACACTGGCTGATGACTCAGCTACACTGACCTGATAAGCCATACCCTAAGATTAGGAGATCAAATTGTACACGAAAAGGAGCTGAGAAGTCACAAGTTGGGTTGGCAGAAAGGTTGAGTTGACCCCCCCCCCCCCCCCTCCTTCCCCTACGGGTGGGCCTAGGCCCTACAATCTGGAATGAAATTAAGTAATCACTTATTTAAACAAAAAATTAAAAGCAGAATAGTCCAGTTTCGAATTCACCAAGACCACCCGATGAAAAGACAAAAGATACATTTATACAGGGTTAGCCTCAATCTGAAGTAAACTATTCACAATTCACAATTATTTTAGGATTCAGCACTTTCCTGCTGACATTTGTGAATATTTTGTTTCAGGTTGAGGCTAACCCTTAATAAATGACTTGTGTCTTTTGTCTTTTTATCCAGCTGTCTTGGTGTATTCGAAACTGGACTATTCATTAGCGTTTATCAATAAATGTATTACTCATTTAAATAAATATAAAAGAGTAAAAATCAGGGCCTCCATTTATGAAAGAGGTCTTATGGACTAAACCTGTCTGGAATAGTCTTTTACTTTCCTTTAATTAAATTAAAGTACTATTAAATAAGGAGACCTAGTTTTTAAACCTGAATAAAAGAAGTTGCTTTTTGAAATTCTCAAGACCTAAAATGACTATATTGGAGTCTCCCAGTTTGAGTTTTTCTTGATTGGTGTTGTGCTGTGTTGACTATTCTGCACACTACCCAACAAGATTGTGACAATCAAACTGATTAAACATAGTGGATTGCTTCAGTCTAGAGTTTTGTGCTCATTTTTTTTTTGTTTGTTTAAATATCCTTTTCTTTCTTGGGCCTACTTCAAATAGCTCAAAAGGTACTTGTGGGTTCTCAAGTGTTTTCCTGTGAATGTTTTTTATTAAGAAGTGGGTGAAGTTGTTATTGTTGTTTGTTTGCAGATATCCAACTCCTTACGACTCCATAGTATTAAAGATCGGTCATGGCATATTCAAGCATGTTCGGCTAAAACAGGAGAGGGAGTACAAGTTAGTATGCCTCTTTTTACCCTGTAATATTTTTATCAAGATTAATTTACTTTAGATATGTAGCAGTGTCAGTGTTCTTGATAGCATTTTCCTCTTGTCCAAAAATGCAACTGAAAGTAATTCTCTTGGTAAGGTTGAACTGCCATTGGATTAATTGAAGGACTCGGGGCATGACTGACCTGTAGTGTTTTTTAGGCCCCATCCACACTAATGCATTTTTTTTTTAACTGTATCCTTTTTAACTCGTGAATGCGCGCATGCGCAATGAACGAGTTATAGCGATAGCTGACTCTCGACTTGGTCGATCAGTCGATCAGTCGGTTTTGTCGTTAACTTTCGGGCGTGCGCAGTGAATGAGTTTTAAATTCAATTAGTGGAAAAAAACACGCGAACATTTGTTGTTCATGGCGCATCAGGAAATTCTTATTCAATATGTAGAGAATAATTTGACGATCATTTAGTGCAAGAATGGCGATTTTTCGTTCAATCTGAGCAAAGTTTCAAGTTTTTTCAGTTTTTCAGAAAGTCCGGGGTCGTAAACTCAATTAGTGAAAAAAAAAAAAAAACTTGAAAATTTGTTTCACGACGCGTCAGAATTCTCTCATTCATTCTGTAGAGAATAATTTGACAATCATTTTAGTGTAAGAATGGGGATTTTTCGTTGAATCTGAGCAAAGTTATAGGATTTTTTCGTTTTTTTCTACGAAGTGCGGTTTCTTTCAAGAATTAAAAATAATTTAATTTAAAAATAATTTAATTAAAAAATAATTTAATTTGTCAGTTTTCACGCGAAAGCGGAACGTGCCATGTCACGCATCATTGACGTCGTAAACAAAATTATGCAAATTTCTGGTGAAATGAACACTTTTAAGATCTTGTCAGCTTTCATAGAGGTTTCAAAGGGAAAAAATGTTTCATTTTCGAAATTTACAACTGGTAATTTATGGGAAAGCAAAAGGACGCGGTCGATAAATAATTCTTATTTAGCAAGAGCTTGTCATAGTTCATTATTTTTACTTGAGGATTGCGTGGACTGAACTCCAAAGGAAAAATTTCACGCATTTATGTCGGGCATGAATCGTAATGCGATACTTTGTTGAACATATTTCCCTTTGTGAGATCGGCTTGCCCTACAGTAATTTTGTAATTTTAATTCCCAAAAAAACTTCACTTGCCCATTGGGCAAGTGATGGTTAGAATCCACTAGCCCGATCGCGAAATCCAGTAGCCGCGGACTATCACACGAATTTGCATGACGTAGCTGCACATGGCGTGCTCCTATAAACTTTGAATAAAAAAAACACGTGATATTTTTTAATCGGCGCATCAGAATAATCGGCTTATTCAATCTGTACAGAATAATTTGACAATCATTTTAATAGTACAAGAATGGTCATTTTTCGTTACATAATCGGGCAAAGATATAATTTCTTTTAGCTTTTGAGGAAGTTTCCGTAGCCGTCTAAATTGCAATTACTATGTGTCATCTGCATTCACGAGTTGGCTCACAGGAGCCTTTGATTGATACATTTTCGCCTATCATCCACACTAAAACCCCCAAAAATTTCAATGAAAATGGAGACTGTGGAAAAAGGTTTCAAAAGTGGAATCTTTTGAAAACACTCGGTTGTGGACTCTAGTGTGGACAGATGAAATGGAGACTTTTGAAAATGGTGACGTAAAAAGCGTCAGATGCCATCGGTTCCAGTCCAAATCGGAGCATGTATCCAAGATGGCGGATGGTCTTACGATGTTAACACATGCGCAGTCCCAGGTCCCAGTCGTTTCATCGTTTTCGGGCATGTTAGTATGGATAGGTGAAAATGATATGAAAACGCTAGTGTGGATGAAAATATTTTGCTTCGTTTTCACTGCGATGAAAACGGATACTTTAAAAAAAAAATGCATTTGTGCGAATGGGGCCTTAAATCTATTTCTTTTTGTTGTAAGTTTTAGCTCAGATTCACTGAATTTTCCCCATTTGTTTATGTGGCCTTTAATTCCTTCAGGAAACATTACCTCAGAAAGTGATCTAAAAGCACTATATACATTTAGCAGAGTTCATGCAGGTCCTGGAAATCCTGGAAAGTACTTGAATTTTAGTCTAGCATTTTCCAGGAGTGGAAAGTTCCTGGAAAATCCTTGACATCTGTAAACTCAAGTAATAATTTGAAACAAAAGTTTTCTTGAAAGACATTAAGAAGCAGCCAGATGGGAAGACCCAATAATTAAATTTTAATGTGCATTATTGGTCCTGGAAAATAAAACTTTCTGGGAACTGGAAAAGTGCTGGAATTTTTGTTCTGAAAAGGGAATGAGCCCTGATGTAGGTTGGTCAGGCCCCAAAGAAAAACCAAAACCAATGCTAACTCACTTGAATGCATTGATTTTAATCCACACTTGATGCCATTTACATTGATTTGCTCTGAATTCTGACTGGATCATTGTGCCGCTTGTGTGTGCTGTTATTGGCCAGATTGATTGGCTTGGTTTTGGTTTATGACTTACAGTTGAAAACTGTTCAATAGCCTGAGAACAGGTTTCTTTGGGGTACCCCTCTGAAACCTGTTGGCTGGCTAATTGCTCCCTACAGAATCAACCAACGCTTTTCAATTTTTTCACATTACCATGTGCCACCAATAATGTACCTCCAATGCTCACTATTTATATATCTTATTTGATGGTTTTACATGTAATACGTACAGATATTTTGCGAGTTGTGTAGTATTTTTGTGAGCCCCGAAGGGGCAACGAAAAATACGAGCAATGAGCAAACCGGGACACTGCAGTGTATTACAGTCTTATATTTTGCACATTCTGTTGACCTTATTTGGTGAAATAACATAATAGTGAAATAATAATAATACCTACAACCCACAGTTGCTTGATAGTCGCTCTTACGAAGAGCTAATGCTTGAAACATTAGCACTCAAAACTCTTTACAGTTGCCAATTTACCTTTAGTTATCAACTCTGTTGATAAACCAAACATTCCTTTCCACTGCCCACTGATTCAGGGCCACAGTTTCTTTAGAAACTAACTCCTTATCCATCTGCTCCATGACTAGTTTCTAAACGACTCTTAAACAGTCGTTTGACTGAACTAAAGACTAAGTAACATGGATTTCTTTTCTTGCAGAATGGAATGGAATGGGCGATGAAGAACTCGAAAAAGCCTTGAACGTGGCAGTAATTTATCATCACTTTTAATTAAGTTTTACTTTCAATTCAGGTAGCATTTCACCCATAAAGAAAAGATGTGCATAATTTACATGTATGGTTGTAGCTACAGAATTTATAGCCCCACAAGTAAATTAGTGCTCAAGCATAGGTTAGGCTCTTCTTGCTTCTTCTTGAGATGCAACAATGTCTATTGAAGGCATCACTGGGTCAGCAGTTGAAGGCTTGCTGTATGAGGGGTGTAAACTGCTCCAAATTAGCACTGTTTCCACACACATCTTCTGGTTATTATTAGAAACTTAGGTTCTTATTTATTCTTTAACTTACAATCATTAATTCTAAACATTAGTTTAGTACTTAAGGACAGTGCCTACTTTTGTTACTGCACATACGTTCTGTGCATCTTGAGATACTTGGGTTTCCTATGGGTGGTGCCCACTAATACAAGGATATTTTTGCTTGGTTTAAAACGTTGCAGAGCAAGCAGAACTTCGCAAGTGCTCTTGGTATCTAAAAAGAAAATTTAGGGTAACCATGCATTTTCAAAGATAATAAAGCTTCAATATGGAAAAAAAAGCCATGCATTTTTATGCTTTATATTTCACTGTATAATTATTGTTGCTTAATTATCTCTCAAAAATGCGTGGTTACCCTCAATTTTCTTTTTGGCTTTCAATAGCCCTTGCTGAGATCTGCTTTCCCTGCATAGTCATAAACCACACAAAAATACTTCCTTATAGTAGGCACCGCCCCTAATTTCCTGAAAACTTGACCATCTCAAAGAAATGAGGTGCCAGTGGTCAGATCAAGGAATGAGAGCATAACTACCTTGTGTTGAATTTTAGTTTAATAATTTTTCGTTCTGCTCAAGTGTCTGAATTTTCACGTGACCTTCAATTTAATCAGAGAACAGAGCTCTCTGTGATTTTTTTTTCTGTTGGTTTACACTTCTTTTTTGACAAAAAGCAGGCCAAAATATCAAGTTAGCCAAAGCAAAGCAAAGAAATAACTGAAAAAACAGAGCAATGTTATTTGATTAAATTGAAGGCTACATGGCACTTTTGAACAAAACAAAAAATTGATCTAAAATTTAACTTAAGACAGTAGTACTATATATACTCCCAGCCCTTCAATTTCCTTTGGTCTGGTTCAAACAGAGAACAAGAGAAATTGTGTATGCTAATTTGCCTGAGTTGCTTCAGTCTGTGTTAAAACGTTCAAGAGTATACTTGATGGGGCCTCTGGCAGGTTTTAAATAGATAAATCGACTTTGTTTAATGAGGGTGACGACGAATGACCATTGACATCCCTCTTGCTCCAAGCCCTTTAATACATAGTGAAATAAATTACTCACGGATTATCTTGTGAGTCAGGAACTGATTTCTTGATATTGCTACAAGCTGGTAACCAGTAACCACGATTCTAAGAATCTGTCAAGGTTTTGTGTTCAACAATTTAACAATAATGTTCTAAAGAAAGGGGGGCTTTCTATAAACTTCTCATATGGTTGCCAAGAACGAAATAACATAATATAATAATTTTTGTTATTATTACTCTGTTAAGGTGTACATTAATGTTGTTCAGTACATGTACTAGGGGTAAAGAATGGTCCTTGAAAAACAATAGGTCTCTGCAAATTTTTGGCGAGTCTCAAAATCTTGGCATCTCAAACTAGATTCTCGGTATGTGAAGCTCGTGAATAATGAAGCGGGTCTCGAAATCTCATATTTTGAAATTTGAATTTCGGAGCTGCCTTGCAAGCCAAGTTGAATGAACCATCATAAACAACAACAATCAACAAAGAATATAATAATAGTGAAAAGTGGTTCAACATCGCAGTCACTCAGGCTCTGAAAGATGTAGGCTTTGATAAATTCTAAAAAAGAGCAGGCTGATTTCATGGCATCTCGCACTCGGATTATTGTTTCACAGAGTCTCAGGCTTGGATTTGAAAAAAATACTTAAAACATCTGGGTCTCGGAATTTAAATGAGGGTCTCGGCAAGTCTCAAATTTTGCCATACTATACCCCTTGTACTGTTGTAGTAGTTTTGTATGAAGATCATCTAACCTACACAGGCATAATTTTTAGAATATACCTTCACAATTTTTGTAAGTGCTGACTATAGAGCTAGAGTTGTGTAGATTTGTCACAGCTATTTATTTTTATATGTTTGATTCAGTTCAGCTGATTGTTGAGTGTATTATATTTCACATTGTTTTTTTGTCTGGGTCATCATTTGACCATTTTACCACATAATGTAAGCTCTTGCCTTTTTTCCCACATGAAAAAAGTATTACCAGCTGAAAAATGAAAAAGTATTACCATCTTAAGTTAATTCACACACTCTGTGAACATGGACCAGCCAGTGAAATGTTTTGTTCCAGAAAAATCCACACCCTGTCCCCAGAAGGTGTATTGGTTTGGATTCCCCTATCCCTTTGGAAATTCCAGGTTAGCTTCCTTTAAAAACTTTGGCTTTTTAGACTCCCTCCCTCTCAGAATTCCAATCACCTTCTGTGGTGGAGGTGGAGACATTTTCTGGAATCACACAGTTCCACAGAGCCGACTTATTGCACTTTACAATGTGTTTGCAACCTCTGAAATTTATGGCTTGATGTACCATTAGTTATACTTTCGATGGCTGTCAATCATTGTAGCAATTATATGTGTCAGAAAACATACGATTAGTATAGTGTGGTTAAAAGGTCACATTTGTAAGAATAACATTTAATTGGTAGTGAATTTTGATCCACCTTTTTGCTGTCTGTTTTCATGGTCCATTCTCGATGCAGTTATAATATTGAGAACAGCAAAAAATTCAGTTGCTTTATATTGCCTTGAGAGTACATTATATTTATTGATCTTGAGTTGCATGCACATTTTCACTGTTGGTTACAAGAAATGGAAAAGAGGACTTAATTGAAGCTTTGTCAACCCTTTGTAAGCCCCAGTGGTGATTAACATCTAATTTCTCCTTACAATGTTTCTGCTTGATTGGACATTTAAGTCAAGAGAATTGAGGAAATGATCACCCAAGATGAAATGCCTTGATTTTTACAAATTCTCCCAACTAGTAACAAGGAATATATGGAGGACAGTTAGGAGAATATTGATGTTCATATTGTGGCTGAAAGGGTTAAACAGTCAACTCACAGCTTGTTCCAGGCATTCAGTTTGTGGAGAATTTAAAGCAAGAAAGTGGCACACAAGGAAAAACCACTGGCAAAATATGCATCCCTCAAAATTTTAACCAATTTTTTCATGTCTTGTTACCTCGAAATTTGTTTCTGCCAAGGCATCTCATCGTCTCATTTTCTTTTAATAGGCAAAGAAAATCTTTTTATTGGTGCTCATGAAAAAAAATGGCTTCATACATCTCTCCTTATCATTCTACACAATTCGGATGCCTGGAACTTCATTACTTGCAAATGTGTTATGGTGGAAGTTGTATTCTGTAGTTTCTGGGCCTGGTTGTGCCAAAGCTAGTTAAATATTAAGAACCCATTAACACAAAATAATTTAAGTTGAAATAATACTATATTTATATTTAGTAAAATGGTGCTTTGACCAACTGGTCCCAGAGTAGTGTAGTAATTTCACCACACTCTGGTTTACCTGTAATGGTGGAACGTGCCCACCTCAGGGCATGGGGTGCCGCTGGAACTCTGAAATCCTTAACCTTTAGCAAACCATATTCATCTGCATTTAATTTTTCAATCCTATTCTAGACTAAACACCAAAAACTAATTCCTATCTGATATGAAATTCTTCACACATGGGTTATTTTTCTGGCAATTATGATGCCCTATTTTAAACAAGTAAGTGCCCTTAACAACAAGGTGTGTGCATTAAGCAGTGGGGCTCAATATTTTCTATTTTCCTGTCTTTTTAGCTCCAGTCCCCCATCTTACTAATATGCCACTGTGCTGGTGTAGGTTCCTTGTAAAGCAAGAGTTGACTGTAAACAAGCTGGCATGGACTTTTAATGCTTTAGTCAGAGGGCTTTTTCTCACAACTGACAAGTGTATTGTTTTGTAAAATAAAGATGCAAGTGATTTTTAATGAACACATAAAAATTGTTTGCCTTTGATTGGTACATTGTGCTGTTTACATTTGTTGTAGTTTATTAGAGTGATTATCTTGGTTTTAGTTTACCACACGGTTGCTTAAGGCTTGGTCAAAAACTGTGCTTAGTGCAAATTTGGTTGTGAAACCTCAATTGTTGCATATTGGCATATTGGCGTTTTGAGCGCGTATTAAACGCGTTTTAAACGCGTATCAAACGCGTTTTAAACGCGTTTTGAACACGTATTAAACGAGTATTAAACGCTTTTTAAACGCGTTTTGAACGCGTTTTAAGCACGTATCAAACGCGTATTAAACCCGTTTTGAACGCGTATTAAAAGCGACATAAACGCGTTTTAAACGCGTCTTAAACGCGTTTCGAACGTTTTTGAACGCGTTAAAGTGCTTTCAAAACGCGTTAAATACGCGTGCAAACGCGTTTAAAACGCGTTTTGAAAGCACTTTGAACGCGTTTTGAACGCGTAATAAACGCGTTTTGATCGCGTTTTAAACGCTTTGTTTTGCTTTCTGAAAGCAACTCAAATATATCGGCGCATTTGGCGAGTTGTCACTTTTCAAAATGCGGCGATGTTACTGAAGCAGAGCAGATCTTGGGAAGAGAGCGGGTATTCGTGGTTCGTCAGCGACCCGGTTTGCGAGCTTGACTATCTGTCTGCGACATGGACATTTGTTTGGAAAATTTTAGCTAGCGGCAAAGTCGTGCCAGTACGCTTGCTGGGAAGATTGTAAGTGTGGCGGGGAGACAAGTCATAACTCAAGTGGTCGATGACATGATTCTTCTGTTTGGCAAAATCGAGGCTGTTGGTTCGCGTAAGTACGATTATCCTTTAGGCTGTGGTGTATTTTTCCCCGTCCTCCGTTTCCATTAAGGTTTATTTTCGGTTTCTACTTTCACAATGTTTATCTCGCCAGTCAACGTATAATTGCTAAGGAAAACCGAATCTCTGAAAAACACGTGATTTCAAGGTATGGATGCACCGAGTGTCAGAGTGCTTTTTCTTTTTGCCTGGTTTCAAAGGCAATTAGATTAGCCTTGAGTCAGGATTGCCGTTGGAGCTCATTTGAAGTGATTAGAGAGGATATGGAAGCACAAGAAAAGCTGTATCGATGAGCCGTCATTCTTCGAAAACTGTACTAATCAATTTGCGGTCGAGATTATAATTGATATACACAACGCTTAGGCAACACCAGCCCAATGTGGTTCCAATTACTTGACCTTAAAAAAACGTGTTCACCTGTACACTATCCATCTCAAGTATTACCTGTAATATTTAACGCAATTTGTGTTTTTCCTATTCTATGGATAAGAGAATTTATGTCAATGATTTTGTCGTTGCATCTATATACCTAGCTATCTGCACTTCTTGTTGCAAGAACAAAATCGCTCGCCAAAATGTTTCTAATAAATCCCGGGAATAAAACTTGGGCAGATATATAGGCAAGCTCGCAAACCGGATCGCTGACGAGCCACGAATACCCGCTCTTTTCCCACGATCAACTCTGCCTCGGTAATATCGCCGCATTTTGATAAGTGACAGCTCGCCAAATGCGTCGATATATTTGAGTTGCTCTCAGAAAGTAAAACAAAGCTCTCCTTGTCTCTGCTGAATCCACAACGAGTCTGTAATTTTTCATGCAGGAAACAACCGGATGGAATAGCAGACATTTTTAAGTAATGCCGACCTTTCGGTATATGCCAGGAGGGTTTTGACAAAATATTCAAATTGAAACACCTCTGGGTTTTAGACTGAAATGAACAACGGAGTCTTGATACGTTGATAAATAGGACACTGCGTCACAACGTAAAGAAACCAGTTCACATACTATAAGAGGGAGAAAGGAACTTTATCCCCAGCTGATTCATTGTCTTGGAGAGAATTTCTAACTACTGATTATATTCATACATACCAGAAAGGTGACGCTTTAAATTGAGCGTAGAATATATATTGAATATACACCTTGAAATGAACAACTGTCAGTCACGTAAAACAATCACTGCTATAGCACATAGGTTTCATTTGAAACACCAATAAAAGGATACATCTTCTCTAAAATATGGCTAAATGGCCAGAAATATTTACCTAGTGATTATTATTGTATTTCTGAAAGAGTTCGGTTCAGAAATGTGTCTATCGGTCTGACGGCTCTATGTTTAGTTTCGATTGAAATCCGTGAATATTAGGGAAATCGAGGGGCTCTGTACGGCACGCAGCGTAAAGTGCCCATAAATTTTATTCCATACATTAGTAGATTGGTGTTAGTGCTTTTGAGTTAAAATAGACTTGATCCCAAGTCACGTCCCACTTTTGTGAAAATAGGCTTTAACTACATGCATGTCACGTTTAATGAATTCTAAAGTATAGGAGCAGGTATTTTTAAAAAAATTGTAACTAAATCAAAATTTCACAGAAACAAAAGTTAAATATTTAAATTATCATTGACAAACGGAACTTCAATGTCTAAAATATTCAAGCTGTTTAAGGAAGGAATGACGTTTAAAACGCGTTCAATACGCCTTTAATACCCCTTTAAACGCCTTTTAAACGCGCTTTCGACTAGTATTCAACGCCTTTTAAACACGCAACAAACGTGTTTCAACGCGTTTTCACCGCGTTTTGCACGCGTATTAAACGCGTTTTACACGCGTATTAAACGCCTTTTTAACACGAATCAAACGCGTTTTAAAGGCGAATCAAACGCGTTTTGAACGCGTATTAAACGCGTTTTGAACACGTATTAACCGCGTTTAAAACGCGTATCAAACGCGTTTTGCACGCGTACCAAACACATTTTGAACGCGTATCAAACGCGTTTTAAATGCGTATTAAACGCGTTTAAAACGCGTATTAAACGCGTTTTAACCGCGTTTTGAACGCGTTTTAAACGCGTTTTGAACTAGTTTTGAACGAGTATTAAACGCGTTTTAAACGCGTATCAAACGCGTTTTAAACGCGTTTTGAACGCGTATTAAACGCGTTTTAAATGCGTATTAAACGCGTTTCGAAAACGTATTAAACGCGTTTTAAACGAATTTTCAACGCGTATTAAACGCGTTTTGAACGCGTATCAAACGCGTTTTGAACACGTTTTGAACGAGTATTAAACGCGTTTTAAACGCGTATTCAACGCGTTTTAAACGCGTTTTGAACACGTATGAAACGCGTTTTAAACGCGTATTTAACGCGTTTTGAACGCGTTTAAAACGCGTTTCGAACACGTATCAAACGCGTTTTAAACGCGTTTTGAACTAGTCTTGAACGCGTTTAACACGCGTTTTGAACGCGTATCAAACGAGTTTTAAATGCGTTTTGAACGCGTATTAAACGCGTTTTGAACGCGTATAAAACGCGTTTCGAACACGTGTTAAACGCGTTTTGAACGCGTATTAAACGCGATTTGAACGCGTATCAAACGCGTTTTGAACGCGTATCAAACGCGTTTTAAATGCGTATTAAACGCGTTTTAAACGCGTATTAAACGCGTTTTAAACGCGTTTTGAACTAGTTTTGAACGAGTATTAAACGCGTTTTAAACGCGTATCAAACGCGTTTTAAACGCGTTTTGAACGCGTATTAAACGCGTTTTAAACGCGTATTAAACGCGTTTCGAAAACG
The DNA here is from genome assembly GCF_977016875.1 of Pavona decussata. Classification (NCBI taxonomy): domain Eukaryota; kingdom Metazoa; phylum Cnidaria; class Anthozoa; order Scleractinia; family Agariciidae; genus Pavona; species Pavona decussata. The sequence continues at coordinate 3,733,778 of NW_028145567.1, forward strand.
TATTAAACGCGTTTTAAACGAATTTTCAACGCGTATTAAACGCGTTTTAAACGCGTATCAAACGCGTTTTGAACACGTTTTGAACGAGTATGTCGTTTTATGCGTTTTAAACGCGTTTTTAACGCGTCTTAAACGCGTTTGAAACGCGTTTCGAACACGTATCAAACGCGTTTTAAACGCGTTTTGAACTAGTTTTGAACGCGTTTAACACGCGTTTTGAACGCGTATCAGACGCGTTTTAAACGCGTTTTGAATGTGTATTAAACGCGTTTTGAACGCGTTTAAAACGCGTTTTGAACGCGTATTAAACGCGTTTTAAACGAATTTTCAACGCGTATTAAACGCGTTTTGAACGCGTATCAAACGCGTTTTAAACGCGTTTTGAACGCGTATTAAACGCGTTTTGAACGCGTATTAAACGCGTCTCGAACACGTGTTAAACGCGTTTTGAACGCGTTAAAAACGCGTTTTGAACGCGTATTAAACGCGTTTTAAACGAATTTTCAACGCGTATTAAACGCGTTTTGAACGCGTATCAAACGCGTTTAAACGCGTTTTGAACGCGTATTAAACGCGTTTTGAACGCGTATGAAACGCGTTTTAAACACGTTTTTAACGCGTATTTAACGCGTTTTGAACGCGTTTAAAACGCGTTTCGAACACGTATCAAACGCGTTTCAAACGAGTTTTGAACGCGTATCAAACGAGTTTTGAACACGTATTAAACGCGTTTTGAACGCGTATCAAACGCGTTTTAAACGCATTTTGAACGCGTATTAAACACGTTTTGAACGCGTATTAATCGCGTATCAAATGCTAAGTTTGTAATTATCTTTTGTGATTAATTTTTTTCTTCTAGTTATCCTGACTAAAAGTTTTAAGAAATGTTGGTTACCAGTTAAACAAAAGCTATGGGTGGTTTCCACCTCACACATCGTCACGCAGGTGAAAAAAAAAAATCCCCAGCCATTCAATAGATAAAGTCAAGAAATTTATATGTTGTAGAAAAGTGATACATAAACACCGTGTGAAAGCCCCAAGGCTGTGCGATATCTCCTAATCGAGTTATTCGAGAAAATGTACCACGGAAAATTACAGAGTTTAGTATGGGACGCCATGTTGGTGCCCCGTCTGATGGGCACCAACATGGCGGCCGGAAACCAGCAAAAACATCTGGAATTTACCTTCGCTATTTCAAAGCCTTTCTTCTCTCTGCTGAACTTTCACACATTGACATTAACGCTTCTATTACATTTTAGCTGATCAGACCTAAAAAAAACACGAGGCGAATCGATGTTTTCATGTACGTGACATGTTTAGAGCAGCAATCCTTCTGTCACGCACTGCGCAAAAATCAAAAATTCAAACTGCTCTATTTTCAAAACAAAGAATGCTATCCGGCTGAAAACAAGCAAGCCTATGGAAATTTAGATTTTCTTATATGTGATGAAGACAAAAACCCAAAATGATGTTTAGTTATGAATTTCAGTTTTTTATGACGTCATCTGAAAACCAAGAATTCTTTTGTGACGCTGTCATGGCATTTAAATGCATGACTGGTCAAGCTCCACATTATCTCAGCGATCAATTTACGACAAGACTTGCGGTCACCGGGCGTATGACTCGAAGTTGCCAACTTTTAAACATTTCTTTGTATAAGTCGAGTACCAGGCAGAGAACTTTCTACTACCGCATGGTCCATATTTGGAACAATCTAGACAGTACTCTTAAAACTGCAAAATCTATTTCTACGTTTGAATTTAACCTGAAAAATAAATTGCTCACTGATTTTTTTTGTTAATAGTACGTCATGATAGTATTTAGTATTTTATTAGTATTCATTTTATTATAATTGTATAGTATGCAGTGATAATATCTATTACATAATTAATTCTTATAGGCATGTTTGCATTGTTAATTGCATTGTCACTGAAAAGCCCCACCAGGGGAGTGTCAATAAAGTATTGTATTGTATTGTGTTGCTGCTTTTCGATGCCATATTTAGTTTGACGTTTTACTGACACGGTGCCTTCTTTTGTTACCGCGCATAAGTTCTGCGCACCTCGGACGTCTCTGGAGGTGCTTCCAAAAACAAATATATTTTTGCGTGGTTTCTGGCTATTCGGAAAAAAAGAAGATCTTAGCTAGGGTTATTGGAATCGAAAATTAGGGGCATCTAAGCATTTTTCAGAGATGATTAAGCTTCAATTTTGAGAAAACTGCCGTATGTTACCACGTATCGTGGTTACCCCAGTTTTCTTTTTGGATTCCAATATCCCTCGTTAAAATCTGCTTTTCCCACTGCACATTGCCATAAACTACACTAAAAATACCTCAGAATTAGGAGGCATTGTCCTAAAAAAGATATATCCTGAGCTCGGACTGACTACAAATGAAAACTGCGTGATTTTTTTTTCTTTTGGAACATTCCTGCGGCAAGTGTGAGCTTGCTAGAGTGGTGAAGAAAGTTCGCGAGAATCAGCAAAACTGGTCCCACGACTCTTTAAGTTCGTCTCGTGCAATCGAAATAATGGAGGTCTTTTGAGGGTGAGGAAGGAATTGAGAAAGCCGATCTTCAATAGTTCAAAGCAGTGATTTTGTGAGCGCTTTTGGGCAAAAACTGTACACTAAAGCTAGTATGCTAATCAAGTATTATATGCCCTATTATAGGAAATTAACAATGCCCTTTTTAATGCGATTTTACAAAATTCACGTTAATTTCATGTATCGTAATTAATGTCGATGTAAATTTAATGCACGCCATTTTACAACATTGTTATTTTAAAGCACCTTTATTTCATTACCAAACCTTATTAGTTCATGACTCCTCTATTGGCTCTTCAGAGTCACTATCTTTTGAATTGATGGGGTCTAGTTAGGCTTCAAAGCCAAGTTTTCGGATTTAAAAAAAACTTAGAAACATCCGTGCACTTCTCTTAGAAGGTTTTATTGACAGAAGCCAAAACGAAAATGTAAAGTGCGAAAACAAAAATGTAAAGTGCGAGTTGGCAGAATTATGAAAATCGCAGTAAATAAAACAAGATGCTTATCGAAAAATTCGCGTTAATTTAGTGTAACGTAAATTTTCTTCGCGTTGTCAACGTGCATTGATAATTTCCTATAATAAGGTAAAACGTCGTTTTCATTGGGTATTACGTGTATTCTGTAAAAACCTGTATTAAGCAAAAATAACGCCCTGACAGTGAATTTTCTTTCTAACTTTAACCCCGACTTCATCTTTTGTGGGCTATTTCTTTGTTGCTGTTCCCTTTGGGCGGCCTGAAAAGTGTCTCAGGGGATGTTTTCTGACACACTGATTCGATTAGAAGCTTTTAAAAGCATATTACTATTTCGTCCAGAGATCGACTTCTTTTCCAAGGAATACGTCCATGGTCTTCAGCCAAAAACGACCAAATTTTCAAGCCAGCATTGATCACTTGTTTATCTCCACAGGGTTCTCAGCGTGTCGTAAAACTCTCTTAGGAATCATTTTTAAGTGCAAATAACGCCCTGAAAAAAATTTTCTGTTTAATTCTCACCATGACTTCATCTTCAGTGGGCTATTTCTTTGTCCCTGGTCCCTTGGGTGGCCTAAAAGGCGTCTCAGGGGACGTTGTCGGACACACTTATTTGATTGGAAGCTTTTAAAAGAATATTTGTATTTTGTCTAAGAATCGACTTTTTTCTAAGGGGTTAGTCCAGGGTTTTTGGTCAAAAATGACCAAATTTTAAAGTCGACATTTTTTATTTGTTTATGTCCTTAGGAATCTCAGCGTGTAAAAAACGCCCTAAGGGATCATTTTAAGTGCAAATAACGCCCTGACAAAGAAATTTCTGTTTATATCTCACCCTGACTTCATCTTTTATGGGCTATTTCTTTGTCCCTGGTCCATTGGCAGGCCTCAAAAGTGCCACAGGGAACGCTTTTGGACACACTGAATCAATTAAAAGCTTTTAAAAGAACATTTGTATTTTGAAGGGTTTTTGGTTTGGTCTTGGGTTTTTGGTCAAAAACAACCAAATTTTGAAGTCAACATTTTTCACTTGTTTATGTCCCTAGGGATCTCAGCGTGTCGCAAAACTCCTTTGGGAATCATTTTTATGTGCAAATAATGCCCTAAAAAAGTATTTTCTGTTGATCACTCACCCTAATTTCAGCTTTTCTCGGCTTTTTCTTTGTTCCTGGTCCCCTGGGAGGCCTAACAAGTGTCTTAAGAGACGTTTTTGGACACACTGATTAGATTGAAAGCTTTTAAAATAATTTTTGTATTTTGTCCAAAAATCAACTTTTTTCTAAGGGGTTAGTCCAAGGTTTTGTGTCAAAAATTAACAAATTTTAAAGTCGACATTTTTCACTTGTTTATGTCCCTACGGATCTCAGCGTGTCGCAAAACGCCCTTTGGGAATCATTTCAAAGTGCAAATAACGCCCTGACAAAGAATGTTCTGTTCATGTCTCCACATGACTTCATCTTTTGTGGGCTATTTCTTTGTCCCTGGTCCCGTGAGTGGCCTAAAAAGTGTCTCAGGAGACGTTTTCGGACACACTGATTTGATTGGAAGCTTTTAAAAGAATATTTGTCTTTTGTCCAAAATCGACTTTTTTCTAAGGGTTTGGTCTTGGGTTTTTGGTCAAAAACAACCAAATTTTGAAGTCGACATTTTTCACTTGTTTATGTCCCTAGGGATCTCAGCGTGTCGCAAAACTCCTTTGGGAATCATTTTAAAGTGCAAATAACGCCCTGACAAAGAATTTTCTGTTTATCTCTCACCCTGACTTCATCTTTTGTGGGCTATTTCTTTGTCCATGGTCCCTTGGAAGGCCTAAAAAGTGTCTCTGGGGATGTTTTCCGACACAATTGTTCGATTGGAAGCTTTTAAAAGAATATTTGTATTTTGTCCACAAATCGACTTTTTTCTAAGGGGTTAGTAAAAACAACCAAATTTTGAAGTCGACATTTTTCATTTGTTTATGTCCCTAGGGATCTCAGCGTGTCGCAAAACGCCCTTGGGAATCATTTTGTAAGTGCAAATAACGCCCTGACAAAGAATTTTCTGTTTATCTCTCACCCTGACTTCATCTTTTATGGGCTATTTCTTTGTCTCTGGTCCCTAGAAAGGCCTAAAAAGTGTCTCGGGGGATGTTTTCCGACACAATTGTTCGATTGGAAGCTTTTAAAAGAATATTTGTATTTTGTTCACAAATCGTCTGTTTTCTAAGGGGTTAGTCCAGGGTTTTTGGTAAAAAATGACCAAAGTTTGAAGTCGACATTGTTCACTTATTTATGTCCCTAGGGATCTCAACGTGTCGCAAAACTCCTTTGGAAATGATTTTGTAAGTGCAAATAACGCCCTGACAAATAATTTTCCGTTTATCTCTTACCCTGACTTCATTATTTGTGGGCTATTTCTTTGTCCCTAGACCCTTGGAAGGCCTAAAAACTGCGTCAAGAGACGTTTTCGGACACACTGATTCGACTAGAAGCTTTTAAAAGAATATTTGTATTTTGTTTACGAATCGACTTTTTTTGTAAGGGGTTAGTCCAGGGTTTTTGGTCAAAAATGACCAAAGTTTGAAGTCGCGATTTTTCATTTGTTTAAGTCCTTAGGGATCTCAGCGTGTCGCAAAACGCCCTTTGAAATCATTTTTAAGTGAAAATAACGCCCTTACAAAGAATTTTCTGTTTATCTCTCACCCTGACTTCATTATTTGTGGGCTATTTCTTGATCCCTAGTCCCTTGGGTGGCCTAAAAAGTGTCTCAGGAGACGTTTTCGGACACACTGATTTGATTGGAAGCTTTTAAAGGAATAGTTGTATTTTGTCCAAAAATCGACTTTTTTCTAAGGGGTTAGTCATAGGTTTTGTGTCAAAAATTAACAAATTTTAATGTCGAAATTTTTCCCTTTTTATGCCCCTACGGATCTCAGCATGTCGCAAAACTTCCTTGGGAATCATTGTTAAGTGAAAATAACGCCTTTACAAAGAATTTTCTTTTTATCTCTCACCCTGACTTCATCTTTTGTGGGCTATTTCTTTGTCCCTGGTCCCTTGGAAGGCCTAAAAAGTGTCTCAGGAGACGTTTTCGGACACACTGATTCGACTGGAAGCTTTTAAAAGAATATTTGTATTTTGTCCAAAAATCGACTTTTTTCTAAGGGGTTAGTCCAGGGTTTTTGGTCAAAAATGACCAAATTTTGAAGTCGACATTTTTCATTTGTTTAAGTCCCTAGGGATCTCAGCGTGTCGCAAAACGCCCTTGGGAATCATTTTGTAAGTGCAAATAACGCCCTGACAAATAATGTTATTTTTATCTCTCACCCTGACTTCATCTTTCGTGGGCTATTTCTTGATCCTTGGTCCCTTGGGTGGCCTAAAAAGTGTCTCAGGAGACGGTTTCGGACACACTGATTCGATTAGAAGCTTTTAAAAAAATAGTTGTATTTTGTCCAAAAATCGACTTTTTTCTAAGGGGTTAGTCCAAGGTTTTGTGTCAAAAATGACCAAATTTTAAAGTCAACATTTTTCACTTGTTTATGTCCCTACGGATCTCAGCGTGTCGCAAAAAGCCCTTGGGAATCATTTTTAAATGCAAATAACGCACCGGCAAAGACTTTTCTGTTTATCTCTCACCCTGACTTCATCTTTTATGGGCTATTTCTTTGTCCCTGGTCCCTTGAAAGGCCTAAAAGGTGTCTCAGGGGACGTTTTCGGACACACTTGTACGATTGGAAGCTTTTAAAAGAATATTTGTATTTTGTTCGAAAATTGACTTTTTTCTAACGGGGAAGTCCAGGGTTTTTGGTAAAAAATGACCAAATTTTGAAGTCGACATTTTTCACTTGTTTATGTCGCAAAACTTCCTTGAAAAAGAATTTTCTGTTGATCTCTTAGCCTGACTTCATCTTGTTTGGGCTATTGCTTTGTGTCTGCTCCCTTGGAAGGCCTAAAAACGCCGTCAGGGGACGTTTTCGGACACACTTGTTTGTTTGGAAGCTTTTAAAAGAATATTTGTCTTTTGTCCAAAAATCGACTTTTTTCTTAAGGGTTAGTCCAGGGTTTTTGTCAAAAATGACTAAATTTTGAAGTCGACAATTTTTACTTGTTTATGTCCCTAGGGATCTCAGTGTGTCGCAAAACTCCCTTGGGAATCATTTTTTAAGGCTGGTTTCCATATGATCGCAGACCTTATTGCGATCTGCGATCATATGGAAACCAGCCTTAAGTGTAAATGTAAAAATGGCATCTCAAATGTCGTTGTTCGTTTCCCGAAATAACGCTTTGTAAAACATGGCACAGAAGAAGAACTAAAGACCGCGCGGTTCGAGACATTGCATCAAACTAAATGGGTCAAAGGTCGACTGGAACGAGACGGGAACGAGACAGTGACCCGACAACTAGTTTCCTTTTGTTTGAAACTTCGTAAGAATAAAAAGAAAAGACAGGATTGCAGCATTTCAACAAAGAACAAAAAAGCAATTCACAGTCCCATGTTTAATCACCATTCCATTATTCCTTGGGGATCATTTCGGGGTCGACAAGAAGAAAGGTGAGGATCATGTCGGGGTCAATTTGGGGATCATTGCAGGGTTGGGGATCATTTCAGGGTCGGGATCATTTCGGGGGCTGTACAGGCCTAAAAGTGTCTCAGGGGACGTTTTCGGACACACTTGTTTGATTGGAAACTTTTAAAAGAATATTTGTATTTTGTCCAAAAATCAACTTTTTCCTAAGGAGTTAAGCCAGGGTTTTTGGTCAAAAATGACCAAAGTTTGAAGACGACATTGTTCACTTGTTTATGTCCCTAGGGATCTCAACGTGTCGCAAAACTCCCTTGGAAATCATTTTTGAAGTGCAAATAGCGCCCTGACAAATGATCGTCTGTTTATCTCTCGCCCTGACTTCATCTTTTGTGGGCTATTTTTTTGTCCTTGGTCCCTTGGAAGGCCTACAAAGTGTCTCAGGGGACGTTTTAGGACACACTGATTCGATTGGAAGCTTTTAAAAGAATATTTGTATTTTGTCGAAAAATCGACTTTTTTCTAAGGGGTTAGTCCAGGGTTTTTGGTCAAAAATGACCAAATTTTGAAGTCGACATTTTTCACTTGTTTATGTCCCTAGGGATCTCGGCGTGTCGTAAGACTTTCTTGGGAATCATTTTTAAGTGCAAATAACGCCCTGACAAAGAATGTTCTGTCTAGGCCAAGGTTTGAGATTTTCCCGTAACGACCAAATGGTCGTGGTTATTAAGTCGTTTATTATATGGCTTTTTTATAAAAAAAAAAAAAAAAAGCATTTCAATTTAAGCCTAAGCCTAATTTGCATAATCCGTAATCGGCCTCTTGGGCATCAGGGGTGCGTAATGCCCACAGGCCAACCATAGCACGCGTTATAGCGGTCACCAGCCTTAGCCATATAATAAATGAACATAGTTTGTATAAAATTTACGTTTAAAATAATAGAGCCCTGGGAAAAATATAAATGAGCTAGGTTGCATGTAAAGTGGAGCAGCAGAAGATGCTTTTAACTTGTGAATGAAATTACAAGGTGTGGAGCAAGTTTGGGTGGTACCCGACCACCTGCTCACTAATCTTGAAGACTGCTGTTAATACACATTGTTAGCCTCATAGTGGCTCCACGCACTTGTCAACTGGTCAATAAAAACTCAAGTTCTATAATTTTTAAGTCAAATCTGTAGCCAGTATTGAACAGTTTTGTCATTGGGAGCAGCCATCAGGCATCACCTTTTTTAAGACACTAATTTTGAAGATGTCATTATGAAGGCTGATCTATATTTGTCAACCACTTTGAGATGAATTCAAAGCATATTAAACTTGGAAAACCCCAAGAAAAGGGAGTAGTCAATAAATATAAAACATTTTTTTTGTACTTTTTGATTTGATCATATTGTCATGGAATTATGCGCTATACAAATTAATTATTTATTAATTTGTTGTCAAGCAATATTGGAAAATAAACCATTTTATAGAGTGATATTCTGATTTTTTATATAATTTGCTTCATTGTTAATACTGTTTAACAGCCATTTTTGGAGTTGATGGTTTGGCAAAAAAAATTACTTGTGAGGGCAAGGTGATTTTCCACAAAACTTGTGCATGCGACTAGTAATATTTATTCTTGGCTGGAAGATACGATACACCAAATTATGTGATAGCTAGGACTGTCAGGGTTTACATTACTTCTATATGTGCCATTCACTGAAAAATGTATGGATGGCTGTATTGCTTTTAATAATTGTTATTGAATGTATAATATTTACAGTGAACCTTTTTAAAAACAACAACTAACAGAAGTTTTTAAATCTTTCCATCACAATGTTCAGAAAGTAATCCATTAATGTTATAAGCACATCTCAATATTTTGCACAAATTATAATTACGTTGCAAATTACCAACAAGGATTGGTGAAGCTCGCGATCATAATAGTAATGTATCATCTAAATTTTTTACAGTATGAATTTTTACTATTGCTACATTTTCTATTCGTACATGTTTCGAATAACTGCTTGGACAAAGTCTGTTGTACTTGTACTACCGCCCATGTCCATTGTTAAGGACTGCAAAGGGAAAAAAGTATAGATTTTAAATTAAGGACGGTGCCTACTAATACCGAAGCATTTTTGTGCGGTTTATGACTATGCGGGAAAAGCAGATCTTAGCAAGGTCTATTGGAATCCAAAAAGAGAATTGGGGGTAACCACGCATTTTTCAGAGATAATTAGGCAATAATATCTCTAAAAAGCGCCAAAATATAAAGCAATGTATGGGATTTTTTCCTAAATTGAAGCTTAATTTTCTCTGAAAAATGCATGGTTACCCCCAATTTTCTTTTAAGATACCAAAGGCATTTGGTAAGTCCTGCTTTCTCCGTATAGTTTTAAACCGCGCAAAAATATTCCTGTGTTAGTAGATACCACCCATAGGAAACCCGAGTATCTCGCGATGCGCAGAACGTATGCGCAGTAACAATAGTAGGCACCGTCCTTAATTGAGAGGACTTAGTCTGAAAGAGACATTGCTGATTTGGGTTATTTATCGATCATATTTATTTGATTTTGGGGTGAGTTGGGATTGCATACTGGGAAGTGACACAACCCATAACCCACCATACAGAAAAAGACGGCGGCTGTACATTTTACTGCAAAACCTAACAAACCTAACACAGCCAAGAGGCACATAGAAAGCCATATTTTTTTGCAAAATTTGCCCCTGTACTAAAAACATTGTGTATGCTAGGTTTGAAGTTTTTATAACTTGTCTGTGCATTTTATGAGCGATTTTTGTGTTTTTGTACATTAAGATTACGAATTTTGGGTAAATGTACCAGTTGCCACATTTTTCGGTACGATGAATGCTATAACACACCTCACTTTACTGGTCTAAAAGTCTCCCTTCGCTACAAAATCAAATGAATAATGACTGGGTATGAGTCAGCACCAGTGTGTGCCAACGTGTGGGTTAGTGCCAATTCTGACATCCAAATAGGGAGATGTTAGATGAGGGTTAAATAGAGGAGCTTCACGTAGGCTTTACAGCAAGCCAAAATGCTATACTTGCCATTTTTACACTATAAAATGGAGAATTATTTGAAATTGACCACTATTTAAGAGAAAAAGGTGGCCCAAAAACACCGAACACCCTCTCTTTAAACAAAATTTCATCCAAATGTTAGAATGTAATGGTCTAAACTTTGAATGTCATTTCATGAATTGCTGGGGTAATTTCTCTACATACCGTTCCTTCAGAGATCGTCTTTTCCAAAGCATCCTTGATCATTTTAGCATAGAATCCAAGACTGAAAAAAAAAACAAAAGAACAAATAATAAGTAATCAATAACCAGGTTCACTTCAGTTGTTAAAAACTACCAACTGTTTGAAAAATAGCCTTTCAAAACCATACGCTTTATGCTTTTTGGCCTTATTTTCATCCCAATACTATAGACCATGCTTTTCGGACTAATATTCATTGCTATGCTATACACTATGCTTTTGAGACAAATTTTCATACAAATACTATACACTATGCTTTTGAGACAAATTTTCATACAAATACTATACACTATGCTTTTTGGACTAATATTCATCCCTATGCTATCCACTATGCTTTTGAGACAAATTTTCATACAAATACTATACACTATGCTTTTGAGACAAATTTTCATACAAAAACTATACACTATGCTTTTTGGACTAATATTCATCCCTATGCTATACACTATGCTTTTGAGACGAATTTTCATACAAATACTATACACTATGCTTTTTGGACTAATGTTCATCCCTATACTATACACTATGCTTTTGAGACAAATTTTCATACAAATACTATACACTATGCTTTTTGGACTAATATTCATCCCTATACTATACACTATACACTATGCTTTTGAGACAAATTTTCATACAAATACTATACACTATGCTTTTTGGACTAATATTCATCCCTATGCTATACACTATGCTTTTGAGACGAGTTTTCATACAAATACTACACACTATGCTTTTTGGACTAATGTTCATCCCTATACTATACACTATGCTTTTGAGACACATTTTCATACAAATACTATACACTATGCTTTTTGGACTAATATTCATCCCTATGCTATACACTATGCTTTTCGGACCAATATTCATCCCTATGCAATACACTATGCTTTTGAGACAAATTTTCATACAAATACTATACACTATGCTTTTTGGACTAATATTCATCCCTATGCTATACAGTATGCTTTTGAGACGAATTTTCATACAAATACTATACACTATGCTTTTTGGACTAATGTTCATCCCTATACTATACACTATGCTTTTGAGACACATTTTCATACAAATACTATACACTATGCTTTTTGGACTAATATTCATCCCTATACTATACACTATACACTATGCTTTTGAGACAAATTTTCATACAAATACTATACACTATGCTTTTTGAACTAATATTCATCCCTATGCTATACACTATGCTTTTTGGACTAATATTCACCCCTATGCTATACACTATGCTTTTGAGACAAATTTTCATACAAATACTATACACTATGCTTTTTGGACTAATATTCATCCCTATGCTATACACTATGCTTTTTGGACTAATATTCATCCCTATGCTATACAGTATACTTTTGAGACGAATTTTCATACAAATACTATACACTATGCTTTTTGGACTAATATTCATCCCTATGCTATACACTATGCTTTTTGGACTAATATTCATCCCTATGCAATACACTATGCTTTTGAGACAAATTTTCATACAAATACTATACACTATGCTTTTTGGACTAATATTCATCCCTATGCTATACACTATGCTTTTTGGACTAATATTCATCCCTATGCTATACACTATACACTATGCTTTTGAGACAAATTTTCATACAAATACTATACACTATGCTTTTTGAACTAATATTCATCCCTATGCTATACACTATGCTTTTTGGACTAATATTCACCCCTATGCTATACACTATGCTTTTGAGACAAATTTTCATACAAATACTATACACTATGCTTTTTGGACTAATATTCATCCCTATGCTATACACTATGCTTTTTGGACTAATATTCATCCCTATGCTATACAGTATACTTTTGAGACGAATTTTCATACAAATACTATACACTATGCTTTTTGGACTAATATTCATCCCTATGCTATACACTATGCTTTTTGGACTAATATTCATCCCTATGCAATACACTATGCTTTTGAGACAAATTTTCATACAAATACTATACACTATGCTTTTTGGACTAATATTCATCCCTATGCTATACACTATGCTTTTTGGACTAATATTCATCCCTATGCTATACAGTATGCTTTTGAGACAAATTTTCATACAAATACTATACACTATGCTTTTTGGACTAATATTCATCCCTATGCTATACACTATGCTTTTTGGACTAATATTCATCCCTAAGCTATACACTATGCTTTTGAGACAAATTTTCATACAAATACTAGACACTATGCTTTTTGGACTAATATTCATCCCTATGCTATACACTATGCTTTTTGGACTAATATTCATCCCTATGCTATACACTATACACTATGCTTTTGAGACAAATTTTCATACAAATACTATACACTATGCTTTTTGGACTAATATTCATCCCTATGCTATACACTATACACTATGCTTTTGAGACAAATTTTCATACAAATACTATACACTATGCTTTTTGAACTAATATTCATCCCTATGCTATACACTATGCTTTTTGGACTAATATTCACCCCTATGCTATACACTATGCTTTTGAGACAAATTTTCATACAAATACTATACACTATGCTTTTTGGACTAATATTCATCCCTATGCTATACACTATGCTTTTTGGACTAATATTCATCCCTATGCTATACAGTATACTTTTGAGACGAGTTTTCATACAAATACTATACACTATGCTTTTTGGACTAATATTCATCCCTATGCTATACACTATGCTTTTTTGACTAATATTCATCCCTATGCAATACACTATGCTTTTGAGACAAATTTTCATACAAATACTATACACTATGCTTTTTGGACTAATATTCATCCCTATGCTATACACTATGCTTTTTGGACTAATATTCATCCCTATGCAATACACTATGCTTTTGAGACAAATTTTCATACAAATACTATACACTATGCTTTTTGGACTAATATTCATCCCTATGCTATACACTATGCTTTTTGGACTAATATTCATCCCTATGCTATACAGTATGCTTTTGAGACAAATTTTCATACAAATACTATACACTATGCTTTTTGGACTAATATTCATCCCTATGCTATACACTATGCTTTTTGGACTAATATTCATCCCTAAGCTATACACTATGCTTTTGAGACAAATTTTCATACAAATACTATACACTATGCTTTTTGGACTAATATTCATCCCTATGCTATACACTATGCTTTTTGGACTAATATTCATCCCTATGCTATACAGTATACTTTTGAGACGAATTTTCATACAAATACTATACACTATGCTTTTTGGACTAATATTCATCCCTATGCTATACACTATGCTTTTTGGACTAATATTCATCCCTATGCAATACACTATGCTTTTGAGACAAATTTTCATACAAATACTATACACTATGCTTTTTGGACTAATATTCATCCCTATGCTATACACTATGCTTTTTGGACTAATATTCATCCCTATACTATACACTATACACTATGCTTTTGAGACAAATTTTCATACAAATACTATACACTATGCTTTTTGAACTAATATTCATCCCTTTGCTATACACTATGCTTTTTGGACTAATATTCATCCCTATGCTATACACTATGCTTTTTGGACTAATATTCACCCCTATGCTATACACTATGCTTTTGAGACAAATTTTCATACAAATACTATACACTATGCTTTTTGGACTAATATTCATCCCTATGCTATACACTATGCTTTTTGGACTAATATTCATCCCTATGCTATACACTATACACTATGCTTTTGAGACAAATTTTCATACAAATACTATACACTATGCTTTTTGGACTAATATTCATCCCTATGCTATACACTATGCTTTTTGGACTAATATTCATCCCTATGCTATACACTATGCTTTTGAGACAAATTTTCATACAAATACTATACACTATGCTTTTTGGACTAATATTCATCCCTATGCTATACACTATGCTTTTTGGACTAATATTCATCCCTATGCTATACACTATACACTATGCTTTTGAGACAAATTTTCATACAAATACTATACACTATGCTTTTTGAACTAATATTCATCCCTATGCTATACACTATGCTTTTTGGACTAATATTCACCCCTATGCTATACACTATGCTTTTGAGACAAATTTTCATACAAATACTATACACTATGCTTTTTGGACTAATATTCATCCCTATGCTATACACTATGCTTTTTGGACTAATATTCATCCCTATGCTATACACTATGCTTTTTGGACTAATATTCATCCCTATGCTATACAGTATGCTTTTGAGACAAATTTTCATACAAATACTATACACTATGCTTTTTGGACTAATATTCATCCCTATGCTATACACTATGCTTTTTGGACTAATATTCATCCCTAAGCTATACACTATGCTTTTGAGACAAATTTTCATACAAATACTATACACTATGCTTTTTGGACTAATATTCATCCCTATGCTATACACTATGCTTTTTGGACTAATATTCATCCCTATGCTATACACTATACACTATGCTTTTGAGACAAATTTTCATACAAATACTATACACTATGCTTTTTGGACTAATATTCATCCCTATGCTATACACTATGCTTTTTGGACTAATATTCATCCCTATGCTATACACTATGCTTTTGAGACAAATTTTCATACAAATACTATACACTATGCTTTTTGGACTAATATTCATCCCTATGCTATACACTATGCTTTTTGGACTAATATTCATCCCTATACTATACACTATACACTATGCTTTTGAGACAAATTTTCATACAAATACTATACACTATGCTTTTTGAACTAATATTCATCCCTTTGCTATACACTATGCTTTTTGGACTAATATTCATCCCTATGCTATACACTATGCTTTTTGGACTAATATTCACCCCTATGCTATACACTATGCTTTTGAGACAAATTTTCATACAAATACTATACACTATGCTTTTTGGACTAATATTCATCCCTATGCTATACACTATGCTTTTTGGACTAATATTCATCCCTATGCTATACACTATACACTATGCTTTTGAGACAAATTTTCATACAAATACTATACACTATGCTTTTTGGACTAATATTCATCCCTATGCTATACACTATGCTTTTTGGACTAATATTCATCCCTATGCTATACACTATGCTTTTGAGACAAATTTTCATACAAATACTATACACTATGCTTTTTGGACTAATATTCATCCCTATGCTATACACTATGCTTTTTGGACTAATATTCATCCCTATACTATACACTATACACTATGCTTTTGAGACAAATTTTCATACAAATACTATACACTATGCTTTTTGAACTAATATTCATCCCTATGCTATACACTATGCTTTTTGGACTAATATTCACCCCTATGCTATACACTATGCTTTTGAGACAAATTTTCATACAAATACTATACACTATGCTTTTTGGACTAATATTCATCCCTATGCTATACACTATGCTTTTTGGACTAATATTCATCCCTATGCAATACACTATGCTTTTGAGACAAATTTTCATACAAATACTATACACTATGCTTTTTGGACTAATATTCATCCCTATGCAATACACTATGCTTTTGAGACAAATTTTCATACAAATACTATACACTATGCTTTTTGGACTAATATTCATCCCTATGCTATACACTATGCTTTTTGGACTAATATTCATCCCTATGCTATACAGTATGCCTTTGAGACAAATTTTCATACAAATACTACACACTATGCTTTTTGGACTAATATTCATCCCTACGCTATACACTATGCTTTTTGGACTAATATTCATCCCTATGCTATACACTATGCTTTTGAGACAAATTTTCATACAAATACTATACACTATGCTTTTTGGACTAATATTCATCCCCATGCTATACACTATGCTTTTGAGACAAATTTTCATACAAATACTATACACTATGCTTTTTGGACTAATATTCATCCCTATGCTATACACTATGCTTTTTGGACTAATATTCATCCCTATGCTATACACTATGCTTTTTGGACTAATATTCATCCCTATGTAATACACTATGCTTTTGAGACAAATTTTCATACAAATACTATATCCTATGCTTTTTGGACTAATATTCATCCCTATGCTATACACTATGCTTTTTGGACTAATATTCATCCCTATGCTATACACTATGCTTTTTGGACTAATATTCATCCCTATGTAATACACTATGCTTTTGAGACAAATTTTCATACAAATACTATATCCTATGCTTTTTGGACTAATATTCATCCCTATGCTATACAGTATGCTTTTCTGATGAATTTTCATCCTGTACTATACGCTACAACTTTTGGACTAATTTTCATCCTTATCGTATACACTATCCTTTTTCTACTCATTTTCATCCTTATAGTATACACTAAAATTAGATGCTTTTTAGACTTATTTTAATCCCAATACTATACACTATGCGTTTTGGCCTAATTTTCATCCTTATATTATACACTATGCTTTTGGACTAATTTTCATCCCTATACTATAGACTATGCTTTTTGGACTTATTGTCATCCCTATACTATACACTATGCTTTTTGGACTAATTTTCATCCCTATACTATAAACTCAGGTTGTAGGCCTAATTTTCATCCGTATACTATACACTATGCCTTTTGGCTTAATTTTCATTCCAATACTACACACTATGCTTTTTGGACTAATTTTCATCCCTATACTATGAGCCAATAACATCACGGCTTACTGACAAACAACCAATAACATCTCGACTTCGTTGACCAGTCAGGTTAACAACCAGAGACATATATACCACTTACTGATGTTCCACAATTCACTTGACTCTGAAGATGACTTCTGCTCAGGTTGTTGAAACGTCAGTCAAAGTCACCTCAAACAGTCCTTCTCAGGACTACACTCACCCGGATGATCATAATGTACTTACTTATGACACTATGCTTTTTGGACTAATTTTTATCCTAATACTATACACTATGGTTTTTGGCCTAATTTTCATCTGTATATATTTTTTACTATGCTTTTTGGACTTATTTTTATCCTAATACTATACACTATGTTTTTTGCTAAATTAGGCCAAAATGCATAGTTTATAGCATTAGGATGAAATTTAGGCCAAAAAGCATAGTGTATAGCATTGGTATGAGAATTAGGGCAAAAAGCATAGTGTTCAGTATTGGTGTGAAAATTAAACCAAATGATAGTGTATAGTATTATGATGAAGATTAGCCCAAAAACCATAGTGTATAGCATCGGGATTAAAATTGGGGCAAAAAGCATAGTGTACAGTATTGGGATGAAAATGAGAGCAAAAAGCTCTTGGAGATGGCCTATTAGGGGGCACTGTCCTTGACTACCCTTTCGACAATTTGTATTGACAAAAGGCCAGTTGCATCTATCAAATAATGGCAAGACCCATTACTTCATGTGGTCCAACATGTCAACACCAGCTAGAATCATTGCAGTAGGGTTGGCAACATTCCTTCCTGCCATTTGAGCATACGTATGGCGAGCTCCCTGCAAATAAATACATAAAAATATCACACACTTTAATGTTATACCCAATAATTATGATTAAAAACTGGATCATTGTATGATACAATTCAAGGGATTTGATTGGCTTAGCGGCCATGGTATATGAGCCATTATACCATGCCCGGCAAATAGGAACCATTATCATTGCAAAGCTAAATAAGCAAAATCAATCTAGCAATATTTCTTGATTGTTTTTTAAAAAGCAATTGTTCCACTCCCGCTTGTTGGATATGACATGATTATAGCCAACTCAGCACTACAAGCCTCATTGGCTATCTATCATCTCATATCCAATGCCTGATCGTGGAACAATTTTAAATTGTTTTTATTGTCTGCAAAATATTTGAAAGCTGTAATGCACCTATCGGTGATAAGCCCCAGGGTGGGGCCATCCCCAGGAAACTGACATGGGGAGCTACCACCTGGATAGGGATTTTGACATTACTCTATGCTGCCATAAAATCCAAGGCCAGTCACATTACCTTTCTATGGTTCCTCTAAAAATGCCTGCCTGGGAGACTACTTCCCCCAGGGAAGGAAACAAATCCATAGTTAGCAGAGAAACAGTAACTCTAGGGGTGGGGTGAGGGATTTAACATTCATTAGTTGACTGGGGGTCACAAATTTCACTCTGGCTTTCCTGAAAATGCCAAATTTCCCTGGGGTTACCCAGCCCCTTCCCCTACCATAGGATTTAACAATGACAGTTGCACAGCCAACATTAGGAGCAACGTATCACCCGGAAATAATTTTTGTTTTTCTTCGTCCACAGCAAATCCAGGTAATGGTAACCATAACATTAAAAAAAAAATAGTCATAGTCGGCGATGCGGCAGCCCCAGGGGAAATGGGGGTTGGGATGTACCAAGGTTCCAGTATTGAACTTACAATGGTTCTTATAATGGGTGGGTTTGGGGGTGGGGAGTAAGATCCCCTCTACCCTCCCCTCTGCATTGACCCCTAGTCATATAACAGCAAGTAGATACTAACAGGTTCAAAGATGGCAAAGTTGCTCCCAAGGCTTTTCCCAGGCACAACACCAGCTCCGCCAACCAATGCTGCTCCAACATTGTCAACAATACTGCCATACAAGTTTGGCAACACCATCACATCAAACTGGTGCGGTTTGGCAACAAGCTGTCGAATCAAACAGAAATAACAAGAAAGGTTATGCTGAAAGTATTGTGATGAATTTTGTTTTCTGAGCATGCCTGTCTCACTGACTAAAAGTTACATCTATCATCGGGAATGATGTGCTCCTATCAGGAGTCAAACCTAAGAGCTTCCGATTACTAGTTCGCATGCTCTACCACTGAGCTTTGTGAGAGCTAAGGCCATTAAACAAGGTTCATGTGACAAACATCCTGCATACTGCTAGAATCTATCATTTATTCACCAGGCCCCAGTTGTTCAAAGGCCGGATAACTTTATCCGCTGGATAAGGCACTATTCAGGGTCTAAAATATACTTCACGTAAAACGTTGTCCAAGGTTTTCATACACTCCCAAACTTAACTGTGGTTAGAGTGTGTATATTCGCTTGTACAAGAGGAAATACTGAAATCTTTGCACAGATTGAAACTGACGGATAGCGACTTATCCACTGGATAAAGTAATCCGGCCTTTAAACAACTGGACCCAGGCTTAAAACATGACATCTCATTTCTTTCACATAATTATATACCACTCATCGACATTCAAATTCTAGCAGTATGTAGGACGTTTGTCACATGAACCTGGTTTGATGGTCTAGCTCTCACAAGTCTCATATATATAGTGTATAGGGCATAGGTTCAACTCCTGTTTGGAGAACTCAGATTATATTTTTCTGAGTGTTGGTAAAAAATAAGTTGCTATTCTTGTTTTGATGTTTCACATCTCTTTATCATATCTAAGGTAGAGCATAACAAGACTGTGATCTAAACCAGGTTTAGGGACTGGTCAATGAAATGTTTAAGCACTGGTTACTGGAAACCCTGTACAGAAAAAGTTCAACAAAGGACCAGCGTACAAAATAAAAATAATACAAAGACTAAAAGAAAATGTTGTGGGTTATTTTGGGCACTCTGTGTTTGTTTAAACTGGCTGTCCAGGTTGAGCAGTTTTGTGAATACAGCACACCATTTTGAAGGACTGATTTAATAAATTCATGAAAATGGCAGTTTCTGGTGATGGTATGTCATATGTACATCATATATGTGCCCTTTCTGAAGAATATTTACAGACTGGCATATAACCTGTCCTACAGGAGGCATTTTGGTTTGAAAACTCCACCCCCCTTCCCACTGGGAAATTATTGCAATTTAGCTTGAGTTCATACTTTCCTTTACAATGTATATATGCTGTAATTAGTTTTTGAGACCCCCCCCCCCCTTACCCCTCCTGAATTTTCAATGGTATTCCTTTGGGAGAGGGGGTGGGCATGGATTGTTCTGGAACTACACACTACCTGCATGCAGGTGTTGTCCACTATCATGCCTTCAAACTTTATCTTTGGATACAGTTTAGAAACTTGCTCACAAGTTTTCAGAAACAGCCCATCACCTTGCTTCCTACAAAAGAAAAATAATTTATTACAATTGTACACTGGAACGTTTGAGCACTTTTTAATGCAGTGACCCCTTCAGGGTCACTGAGATATTGCCATCACCACAACCATTACCAACAATGTACTGTCATTGTCCTCCATTGTTACCTTCATCATCATCGTCATCATCATTAGTAACAGTAAACTACTACCAATGCCACATCATTATGATAAATCATCATCATCATCATCATTTTGTTACTAAGGATGCTGGAGTTTTTAAATTTCTTTTTTGTTTAAAAGTTTTCAAATCAGTGCGAGTTTTATATTTGTTTTATTCCTTTGTCTCAGTCTGAAACAAAGGAAAATAAAAATCAAACTGGTTCCAAAAAATTTAACGTTAAACCAAACACAAAATAATTTAAACCAAAATCTGCTTTTCAATTTATTTTGAATTTTTAACATACATGATGTTGGCTTTGTGAACGGCTGTGACTTTCTGTCTCTTGTGCTTTGTTGCATAATCAAAAGCAAACTTGGCAATCCTCTCAGATTTCTTTCTGGTGATAACCTTAATCATCTCCACAACTCCTGGTACACTCTGTACAAAAATAACACACAGTAACACAATCAATAACACACCAGTAAGTTACTAAATAGTATTATAACAAAACTAGTAAATTTGTCTTTATCAATTGCGCATATGTGCTTCATATTCACATTGTGCAAAAAAAAATTTTCTCAGCGAGTAACTACCGCATTGAAAAGGTTATAAAACAATAATTGGTTCATGCGTCAGCTATGTGTTTATCAAGATATGAAGCACACAGGAAGTTTGGAGAGCACTTAAGAAGCTAGAGTTAACTCTTATGAATCTTTCGTACTCTCCAGTCCTGCGTGCTTCATATCTCAATGGATGCACGCTTACGCACGATCCAATAATTGTAAGTAGAAAATTGTTTTATGGTATACTCAACTGTTGGTTAAATTTTGTATACAGTCATTTAACATTTAAACAATTTTCTACTTACAATAGTCTCATGATACATGTTCTCATGACCAAATTATGGAATTATGCACATACTAGTTCATATTTGACTTAATGTCATGGGAGATTGTACCACTCAAAATAATCCCTGGTGAGTGGTACAATCTTCCCTCAGGGGAGGGGACAACAGTCCAAGACCTATGCAAGTGTTGCTGTAATATTGGCACTTAGTTATTATCAGAAGCATATAATATGCTTCTGCCATTATTAATAGTCTCCCTTCCAAGTCTGTAAAGATAATATTGATAAATAGTAAGGGAAATGGTCATAACAAGTTTGTTTGAAGAAGACCCAACTTGTCTGTGGTATAGGGGTAGGGTTAAAAAGACACTGCCCATCTCATGAGCATTACCAACAAAATTTTATTGGCTTTAAGATTAAAGTTCACACAGAAATGTTCAGCTAGCAAGAGTCAGCATTGCAAGATGAACAAGAAAAGTGAGGTTTTGATCTCATTGTCATGTTTTACTGCTGGATAGAGGGGTAGCTATGCAATAACGATCACTTCCCTTAAAGTTACAAACCTCATGTTCCAAACTAGTGTATTCTCCTTCTGTCTGCTCTCTGATGATGATCATGTCTATATTGCTATGCCTATTACAAATTAATTAAAAAAGGAATAAATCAGCAAAAACTATGCTGAAGTTATGGAAAAAATTTAAATGCAGTGCAAATTTCTCAGTGCTTTAAATACAATGAACTGAAATTCTTTTAATATTTAACGCCTATGTCGCAAATGGAGGTTGGGTGCCCAG
Source organism: Pavona decussata (assembly GCF_977016875.1). Classification (NCBI taxonomy): domain Eukaryota; kingdom Metazoa; phylum Cnidaria; class Anthozoa; order Scleractinia; family Agariciidae; genus Pavona; species Pavona decussata. The sequence goes on from NW_028145567.1 coordinate 3,756,417, forward strand.
GAGCCAGGGGCTGGTACCGCCAACCCAAACCCAGGTAGGTAGAACACCCCATAAGCCTGCCCTGCCGACAACCCAGCCATGAGCCCTGCCCGCAACCCAGCCCCAACCTTAGCACTTGTCACACTGAGACTAGAAGCTCAGTGGAAAAATAATAAGTATACAAGACAAAGAACTAACCCTAACCCTAACCAACCCCCAACATCAACCCCAAACAATAACAAGAACACTTGTCCAAGACATTGCATACTTGTCCATCTCAATATGGACTAAAAATTGTTACCACTGAGGGTAAAAGTTACCCAGTCTTAACCAATCAGAGCGTCGCATTTCTGAAAGCCGTCACAAGCGAGTAATATTTACCGGCGAGAGTAAACTTTACCACCGTCAAAATACCAGATGTTCCTGAAATGGCTTTTACCTCTTACCAAAATCGATAAATAAGGTGGAATTTCTTTAAATTTAGATTTTCCCTAAAACAATAGGGTATTCTTATTCGAAAAAAACGTAAAATTAATTTTTATACACAGAGGCGATGGCGGGCTTTCGAGTAACATTTACTCCGTAAAGTAAACATTACCAGCGACAAAACACGCAAGCGACCAAGTGTTTAAGAAATAGCAGTTTTTTTCCTGTATTGATGGATATATATTATAGATGATACTTCTATTCCTCTTTCTAAGGAAAGTAAAGTATTCTCTGGCGAAAAATGTGAATAAAGGTTTGCACAAAACGCGTGGCATAGCAGACGAAAGGTCACCCGAAGGTCAACTGACGGGAGTAATTATGATTACATGCAGTTGAGGATGGCTACTGCCGCGATTTTTAATACACGCTAAACAAAGTTGTTTCAAGTAGTATTTTCCTGCTGTTTAGTTTTCAATGAATACAGACAACGTAATTTTATCTACTAATTATAAATCGGAACGCGCCGAATTCTTTCTAGCAGCGTGACTTTTGCGCATACGTAACGTGACAAATTTGTCGCCAAAAGTATCCGGTGTTCTACAAAGGTCATTCACCGAAATCTTGAAGAAAGATACGACAAAATTACGTGAAATTAAACTCTTCAATTCAGTCTCTAAACGTAAAAAGGCATTTTTACTTTCGACAACATATGACGCTTGCCTTTTTGCAGACGTCTCGTATCCTTCTGTCAAATCTTTTTTTAACCCCGAATATATTTTAGTGAGTGTATACATAACTAAAAATATTACCGCTGCGCTTTGATGTGAATTCCGGCTTGTCTAACTGAATTAAACCTTTACAGGATTTCGGTTTATGAGTTATTGCATCTCTCTATCTTGTTACACTGTGGCCTTTTCATCTTCACGTTACTTTATATATATGAGTGATGTTTTAAAGAACTGAATTCATGCCATCTAGTTCTCATCGACTCAAGGCGAACGCATCATGAGTGTAAAATGTATGAAATTAAATCAAAATGGGAACGTTTGTTTACATTTTCACCCATAGTATGGTTTAAGCGTTAGGCTCGTATCTGAGCTATTTAGTCTTTAACTCATGGTCATTCTAAAGAAGCGATATCTAAACTTTATACGATTGACGATTGACGATTGACAGCGGTGATGACCGGCGTCTGAGCCTGAATGCAAGTGATTCCGACCTCTTGATGTCTTCTCTTCTTTTGTGTTAAAATATGGCGGAATGAACTAAACGCATTTCCAGAAGGTCTCAGTGACACCTGAGGTAATTGTTACTCAAGAGGGTAATGTTAAATGACATACTTCTCACTATTGATTTGTCTCTAGATTGAAATATTACGATACCTGCGATACCTATGAGAAAATAATCAGTTTTTCCTCTTACTCAACTTGGGTAATTGTTACTGAAGAGAAGTATTGTTACCGATTCTGCCGCCAAGTAACATGCAAACGGAACCACTCACAGAAGCCACCATTTATTCCTTGATACTCCCCTTTTCACAGTTTTCCGTTTCATTGAAAATCAACATGACACGGAAAGGGTTTGGAAAGTAACGAATGTTGGAAATATCTGATGCTACATAGATTTCGCTGCTTCTACACAACGCTACATAACCGTGTTTCAGTGGTCGGAAATAGAAATTTCTCAAACACCTCTGGACAGCAATGAAATAAATGTATATACCACACGTTCGCAGTATGCAGGATATTTGTCCCATGAACCTAGTTTAATGGCCCTAAAGCTCCCACGAGTCTCCTCACAGTAGCTCAGTGGTAGAGCGTGCGAACCAGTAATCGGAAGGTCTTAGGTTCGACTCCTTATAGGAGCAATCGGATTTCTTTTTTCCGAGTATGCCTGTGTCACTTTCTAGAATAATACATCATTCTCACCTCCAGCAAGTTTTCCCCTCGAGGGTTACGGATTAGCCAGAGCAGTGAAGCAAATTTCGCAAAGCGCTGAATAATAAGCGAAATCTGCTCCGATACATAAGAAAAACGCCAAGACTATTGAATGACATGAGGATTTGCTAGCCAAAACGAAAACTGATTATTTTCTCATAGGTATCATAATATTTCAATCTAGAGACAAATCAATAGTGAGGAGTATGTCCTGCTGAGACCTTCTGCAAATGCGTTTAGTTCATTTCGCCATATTTTAACACAAAGCCGGCTCAAAGCAAAACAGAACTAACTCCCTAAAGTGCATCGCAATCAATTTGAGAAATCACTCCTCTTAAAAACGGCCCGGGCAAAAATTAAACTAGCGTCACGTTTAGGGGTGACTGCAACAAGAGTTAAAATGACCCTAGAATGCGCGGGAAGCAAGTGCACCGGCCACATGGATGGTCGTGTTGGATTTGTGTCCACGTTTTGTCGAAAAGAGTGAATGCAGCGAAATGAAGTGGAATATCACAGTCAGTCTATGTGTTGAAACATATGCTATGGAGTTATTACGGGTACCAAGATGTATTGTTGAGTGTTCAGAAGAGAAGACATCAAGAGGTCGGAATCACTTGCATTCAGGCTCAGACGCCGGTCATCACCGCTGTCAATCGTCAATCGTCAATCGTATAAAGTTTAGATATCGCTGTAATTTGCATGTTTCTTTAGAATGACCATGATTTAAAGACTAAATAGCTCAGATACGAGCCTAACGCTTAAATCATAATATGGGTCAAAATGTAAACAAACGTTCCCATTTGGATTTAATTTCATGCATTTTACACTCATGATGCGTTCGCCTTGAGTCGATGAGAACTAGATGGCATGAATTCAGTTCTTTAAAACATCTCTCATATAAAGTAACGTGAAGATGAAAAGGCCACAGTGTAACAAGATAGAGAGATGCAATAACTCATAAACCGAAATCCTGTAAAGGTTTAATTCAGTTAGACAAGCCGGAATTCACATCAAAGCGCAGCGGTAATATTTTTAGTTATGTATACACTCACTGAAATATATTCGGGGTTAAAAAAAGATTTGACAGAAGGATACGAGACGTCTGCAAAAAGGCAAGCGTCATATGTTGTCGAAAGTAAAAATGCCTTTTTACGTTTAGAGACTGAATTGAAGAGTTTAATTTCACGTAATTTTGTCGTATCTTTCTTCAAGATTTCGGTGAATGACCTTTGTAGAACACCGGATACTTTTGGCGACAAATTTGTCACGTTACGTATGCGCAAAAGTCACGCTGCTAGAAAGAATTCGGCGCGTTCCGATTTATAATTAGTAGATAAAATTACGTTGTCTGTATTCATTGAAAACTAAACAGCAGCAAAATACTGCTTGAAGCAGCTTTGTTTAGCGTGTAATCGCGGCAGTAGTCATCCTCAACTGCATGTAATCATAATAATACTCCCGTCAGTTGACCTTCGGGTGACCTTTCGTCTGCTATGCCACGCGTTTTGTGCAAACCTTTATTCACATTTTTCGCCAGAGAATACTTTACTTTCCTTAGAAAGAGGAATAGAAGTATCATCTATGACATATATCCATCAATACACGAAAAAAACCGCTATTTCTTAAACACTTGGTCGCTTGCGTGTTTTGTCGCTGATAATGTTTACTTTACGGAGTAAATGTTACTCGAAAGCCCGCCATCGCCTCTGCGTATAAAAATGAATTTTACGTTTTTTTCGAATAAGAATACCCTATTGTTTTAGGGAAAATCTAAATTTAAAGAAATTCCACCTTATTTATCGATTTTGGTAAGAGGTAAAAGCCATTTCAAGAACATCTGGTATTTTGACGGTGGTAAAGTTTACTCTCGTCGGTAAATATTACTCGCTCTTGACGGCTTTTAGAAATGCGACGCTCTGATTGGTTAAGACTGGGTAACTTTTACCCTCAGTGGTAACAATTTTTAGTCCATATTGAGATGGACAAGTATGCAATGTCTTGGACAAGTGTTCAAGGTAACACTACCTAGAGGGAGGGGAGGGAAAGAAAAGCCCAACAAAACGCGATAAACTAGCCACGCCACGAAAAACGCTGAGTAGAGTAAATTTCCGAGCACGTGCAAAGGAGCACGCCTAAACTGCAAGAGAATACCGCTGGCCACGCAACTGCCTGCAGACCTGAACCAGGCCCAAACAGTAATGTAACAACAAACGCCCAAATGCTAATGTGCCACTCGTGCTCAAACTATACGCCAATAAACGCTAACACCTCGCCACGCCACGCCTCCAAGGAGCAAACTTGCTCCAAGTCGTTAACTAAGTTAAATTACATTAAACCCTATATATTCTTGTAATAATAATAATAATAATAATAATAATAATAATAAAGTAATAATAATTTATTTCTGGCGCATTACATTAAAATCTCAATGCTCTTACAATGTACAATTTAAGAAATACAATATCAATAAAAGCAAATTTGATTAAGTAGATAAAATATATTAATGACATACACAGAATGACAAGATGCTAAAGTTTGTTATTAAATAAAAATGTTTTGAGCCTGACTTTAAAAGTCTCAACTGATGGGGCGCTCCGCACATCAAGAGGGAGACTGTTCCATAGTGCTGGTGCACAAGATGAAAAAGCACGACCACCATAATTCTTATTTCTGAACATTGGCTTGTGCAGTCGCCAGTGGTCATTAGCGTTAGAACAAAGACGTCTTACCAGTTGATGAAGATTAAAAAGTTCCACTAAGTAACTGGGTGCTAAACCATTTGAAACTTTGTTTTGAACGGTTTGAATTGCTTTGTTGTAGTTATTGGTTAGTTCAAGCTACATGACAAATTTTCACACAAATGTAAAATTGTTTGACTACAGAACAATTACCTGGTGCTAAATCCTGGGATGCTTCTACAATGAACAACATTGGCAAACAAATCCAGCTCAGTCCTACATAAAAACATTATAAATCACAATCAGTTGAGGTATCAAACATAACAGAAGAGATGGCACAGTGACAAGAGCACTTGCTTGCCACTCAATGTCGCCCGGGTTTGATTCCTGGATGTTGACGCCATATGTGGGTTGAGTTTGTTGTTGGTTCTCATCCCTGTTCCGAGGGTTTTTCCTTGGTTCTCTGGGTTTCCTCCCTCCACATAAACCAACACTTGCAATTCCAATTCAAACAATACGTGGAACACACGATCATGTTTGAATGATCTCCTAGAGCTCTTTGGCGTTCAGTGGGTAAACAAATTACACTTACATACATGCTCGCTTGCATGTAAAAGTTTTCAACAACCAACTGAAAATCTATAAACAATTCTTTCACATGCTTACTTCATTTTTTGATTGAGTGACAAGTGGTCTTGGCTGGAGATACTAGAGGGTGTAGTTAGTGCACCTGGATAAAATAAAAAGGCATTGATTGATGTCAAAACTTATGAAATAATCAATCTCATAGCCAGAGACCTCAGGTTCTTTGGCCAGTAATTGGTTGCTACTAGAGACTCTGGGGGAAATCGAAAAAAAAAAAAATGTTTTGATTGGCTGCCCAGTAATGCCGCTGTCTTTCCCTTGAATTGAAGAGCTGAGAGCATGACAGACCTGAATGACATTTCAGATAGCTTTTTGTTGTTTTAGCACAGATCCACCAGAGTTCTTGCATGTGGCCTTGAATTCCGTCAGGAAACGTTGTCCAAGGTTCTATCCACTGCTTTGCACTTTGTTTGCAATAAAAACCTATGATTATGGGCAAAATATCCATCTTTATCACAAAACGAAACACAAAGCAGTGAATAAAACATTGGAGCAATGTTTCCTGGATTAATTCAAGGCCAGCTCCGAAAACTCTGGTCAATCTGAGCTAAAACAACAAAGAGCGATCTTTCAACTTCTCTGAAGAAATCCTACAGTGAAAAAATTCCATTTCATACCCCAGAGTGTCTCTAGGTGACTAACCACTGGTCAAATAGCTTGAGGACTCAAGGTACAATTTATGATAAAGGCACAAAATAAAGTATGATAAAATATGCTACTGACAAGATGCATATAATTTTTGTCTACAAATACTGTGTACTGTATTAATCAAAGCACTTCTATGTCAACTGCTAAATTATCATTGTAATATTTTAAGATCTCTTATCTTAGGCTATCAGTAAGCAAGTCTCCATAACTCATACCTTTTAACCCTACTCCAGTTTTCTTCATTGATTGGACAACATCATCCAAGGTATATCTGCTACCATAACTCATATCACTAAACAGTAACAGAAACCATATTTTAACAAAATGCAAACTAGCAAAAGTGATGCCATCAATGTCGGCAATGTACTACCAAATTCATCACATATTTTTGATTCATAATTAATCCAGTCCAGTAACAAGACTGGGTCATGCCCACAAGTCCACTCATTGCTATACTTGATCTTGTTGAAAGCGACACAATCCACAGAGTTATAGCTTTGTCCAACAGCATGGACCTGTTCCTTTGTGTTATCAGCCCATCTCTATCTGGACTGATGGAGCCTACAAAGGTCAGCTTTGTGAAACATCCCCTTACACATGATCATGCACTTCATGTGAACACACTAGTATGGGCAACTGCTGTAGACCATATAAACAACTGGAGTTGCATACAGGGCATGTCTCCAGTAATGGAATTTCTCACGTGCTTCAGACCTGATATCCCTAGTATGGGCCTTATCATGTCCATCTTGGCATTTCCAACTGAGAGCTTGTCCTCTTGGGGGGTTGTCAATTCCAAGATTCACTCCCATTCAAGAGAACTTCAATGATGCTCAAATTAAAGGTACTCCATTTCATGACTCTCGCAGATGGTCAAATTCTGGTTTATCATATTCAGAAACAGGAGTTAAGTTTGATCTTGTGACCAGTGTTCTTACCTAATAGGAATTTCATCCCAATCCACGGGTGCACCGGCAGCACTAACAAAGAAAAGTAAAAGATATAATTGGAGAAAAAACATAAGTATTGGGCTTCCCTGACGAGGCATTTCCCATCATTCTTGTGAGAGGATCCCAGGGGAATAATAATAAAAGTGTTTTTTTATGATTCCATCGAGGATTTCAAATCTAAGGGTTACCCTATATACCTTCAGAGCTGTCTTCAGAGGTGTCTCGCATCCAAGCGATGTATCGCGTCCGGTTTAAACTGTAGATACCTGAACCCTTACATCAAATTAAAGCTTATAGAGCTGGCTATCCAACTAAACCAAGAATTTTGAAATAAAATGGATTGCCGAATTTTTAGCGCTGTTTTCTCAAATCAATTTTTTCACTTGGAGGAGCCACTTCAAAGAGCTAAAACTCAAAAGGAATTTGTTCTTTTGCCTTCAAATTCGGACAGTAGCTAGTTTAACATATAAACAACAAAAAAGCGTCTGCGAATTTTTTCTTTGGAAATATTTCTTCTCCGAGAACGATTTTTGTACGATCACTCCACATTTTTTCATCCTATTTTGAAAATGCTCTATAACTTTTCATTGCGATTGAATATGGCAAAATGCAGACTCGTTTTTTAGCGCTTTGGGTCCCGAAACTGAGAAGCAAATTAAATCAGCGAAAAACAAAATTCGCTTTGACTTGTAGCTTTTAAAAGGTGATTAGGACGCTCGAATGTAGAGGTCGTGAAAAATTTGACAATTCATTTTATTTCAAAATTCTTGGTATAGTTTGATAGCCAGCTCTATAAGTTTTAATTTGATATAGGGGTTTAGGTATCTACAGTTTAAACTGGACGTGCTACATCGCTTGAACCAAGACACCTCTGAAGGTATAGGGTAACCTTAAACAGGAAGTTCGGGTATAAAAGGGGCCTGGCCAAACCATTCTCACCTTCAGTTGTCAATCAACCATCAGAGCGTAAACAACTGACAAACAACATGTGCCTTTTCCTTCGGCTTTTACCGATAAAATTGGCTTTGTTTTCGGAATAAACCTAGTTAAACAATTAGAACTTGATATCTTATATTGCTGTGGTGATATTATTAAATTTTGAGGCATATTTTTCAGAGGAAGCTTGAGTCAACAACTTGCCATGATTGAACAGCGTCTAAATTTGCATCTCACGCCCGTAAAGGTGTGAAATGAAGGAGGGGCTTGCCCTTTTATAGCGGAACTTATTGTTTAAGTTAAGTGATAGTTTTTCACAGTCATTCTTTGTATTCTGGAGATTTTCTCGAGAGCTATATTGGATCACTTGGTGAAGGCAGCTTACCGAGGATAGAGAACACAGAGAGAGTGTGAGATCTTCTTTGTACAGCAGGGAATGACTACAGATTTGACTAGTACGGATTTGAAATCTTGAAGGTTTCAAATTGAAAATTAAAATTAAATATCAAACAGAAAAATATATTTCAACTAAGAATAACGATTTAGTAACCTTTTATAGAAAATTGGACAGATAATTTTCCACTCTGACTACTCTAGAATAGTAAGTGTCATTGTAATTTAATTAATCATTAATTAATTATTATTGTGAACACATATAATTAACTGATAATTAATGCTAACAACAGCAATTACGCGGCTGTTTTAGCTACTCCCTATATGTTATTACTTTATGTTGTAATTTTGTTGTATTTATGATGAATGAAATAAAAAAAAAAGGAATGACTACGGAAAATTCCCACTTATCTTAAGATGCTTTATGCATCCTGGTAATGGGCCACTACTTATTCTCAGAAAACATAGAGCCTTAAGGGCAATCTTTTTTTATTTGACAAGCTGAAATGTTTTCACTCTGACTCGGGTACAAGTTCAAACTGGTTCCCTTTTGTCGCTCACTTCACCTGGGTTATTTTATGCAAAATGTGACCTCATAGACCACAACCTACATAACTCTGATAAAGGCATGAACACATTCATGGCCATGCAAATAGGCAATTTCTGACTTCTGATTTAGCAAATTTGGAGAGGAACGTTTCTTAATAAATTATTGTTATTATTCTGACAGAAATCTGGTCACATTATCTCAAATGATTTATTGCTTGGAATGGGAAAATTATGCCAGTGTCTCTTTGCACTTGACAAAACCTTTTACATAATGCTGGTATGTCTGTGATCAATATAAACAGGATTCCAATCCATTGTATAACGAAACTCCACCACTCTTATCTGTTGAATTCAGTGGCCCTACCTAAAGACACGTCTCACACTGTGACAAAGTTCTGGTCCAACACCATCGCCTGGAATGAGGGTCACCATGTAACGACCTTTTGATTGAGCCAGTGGCTCACTGCTTGTAGCATTGGTACTTAATGCTCTTGACTTTCCCAAGGCAGCAGGTAAAAGCTGAAAGATTGTTTGGAAAATGATTACCACATTATGTGCAAATGTGTAACAAATGTGTGACTTTTAGTTTTAAAATTGCATACAGAAGGCCCCTGTAATGATGTTACAGAATCTCTCCACCCAGTACAGCTTAAATAAACAAAACTTTCAGAACTGGGATTTGCAAAGCTTTTGTGAAATTCAACAATTCCACACAAATGACTCACAGCAATGAATAATGAAGGCAAGAAAGCGCACACCTAGACACAACAGAAAAGACATTTATCCCCAAAGTATAATGACACATTTGATGGCAAGATTTCTGCTCAGCCCCATAAAATATAATTTATTACGTATACATTTTCTGACTTTAACTTTCAGTCCCAGTTTGTGGAGGTGGGCTAGTATGACAGTACAGTGCTGCATGTATAATAAATGTATAGGGCTGTGTGGAAATCTTGCCTATCTAACCTCTAAAAAAGTACGAACTAATTTGTGAGTGGCCAAACTGATATTGTTATGCACTTTGTAATGTATTTAGCTTTTACAGTCAACCCAGGTCACGCGTGAATGATACTTTTGAAATTTGAACGGAGTTTTGAAAATAATTATTTACATGTCAGTTTTGAAAATAGCCAACGAGATTTCAGAGTTCCCGTATAAATTTCCCTAGCTTATTGACGGTATAAAGTTATGAATTTTTCTTTACATTGCAAAATTGAATATTTCAAGAATAACAAATTGTTTCCCAAGTGTTTTGAATCTTTTTTTCAGTTAATGCGTCTTTTTCTGAACGATTTCCAGAGAAATGTCCAACATTCCATTCACACGTCGGACATTACAAAGAGAAATTCGAATGTTTATTTCATTCTTGAAAATACTGTTCACGCGTGACCTGGGTTGACTGTAAGGAATAAGTTACATTGGAAAAGTAAACGTAAATTACCTCTGGTATTAAAGATCAAAACCATGAATTATATGTAAACATTTTCTGTTGTGCCCATCTAAATTGAACTACGACTATTAACAACTATTTTATAACCAGAAAATTTCACCAAATAGGACAATAAACGCAACTAGTAGCTAACTGTGCTATACTGTGGTCGTGTTGTAAATTAAGGCTTGTGATAATGTTGTTGTTGTTATTTATTTTGTCTTGTATTGTGATGGCAAATGAACAAGGAATATCGCTGTTTACGCCCAAAAGAAATGGTCAAAAAACAATAAGCAAAAAGAAAACGTTTACTATAGTAGAATATTACCTGCAAACTTTGCTTCAGTAACGAAATCCTACTGAAGGAGGAAGATATCTTCATGGCTGCCATCTTGACTACGTATATGACAGTAAAATTCCAGTGGTATTACATGACAACCATTGCAGCCGCTGAAAAAAAGATTTGATGGGATTTTGCGCGGGAAACTCGCCATCTCCTCTTTCAAAATGGCGGCTATTCCAACCATAAAGAAACTAGACGAAGCTGTTGTAAATCGAATTGCAGCCGGAGAAGTGATTCAAAGACCTGCTAATGCACTTAAAGAAATGATTGAGAATTCGCTTGATGCGAAGGCTTCATCTATAACGGTGACAGTGAAATCTGGAGGCTTGAAACTGCTGCAGATACAAGACAACGGGTGTGGAATCAGAAAAGAGGACATGGGTATTGTTTGCGAGCGTTTTACAACGAGCAAGCTCGTAAAATTTGAAGACCTGAGCTCGATTGTGACTTACGGTTTTCGAGGAGAAGCTCTGGCAAGCATCAGTCACGTTGCTCATGTAACGATCACCACCAGAACAGAGGAATCTAACTGTGCTTTCAAGGCAAGTTATTCCGATGGAAAACTTGTTCCTCCCCGCCCGGGTTTGTCAGCCGACCCTAAACCTTGTGCTGGTAACAAAGGCACACAAATAACTGTTGAAGACCTGTTTTATAACGTGTCAACTCGGAGAAAAGCGTTGAAAAGCCCCGGCGAAGAGTTTGCGAAAATTGCTGATGTGGTTAGCAAGTATGCTATTCACAACTCAGGAGTTGCATTCACTTTGAAGAAGCAAGGTGAAAACATGGCTGACGTGAGAACAACCAACAGTGCTTCAATTCTAGACAATATTCGTGCCATTTATGGAGCTACAGTGGCTAGGGAGTTATTGGAAGTGAGCTGTGACAATCAAAGATATGCATTCAAAATGCATGGTTACATTTCTAATGCTAATTATTCTGTCAAAAAGCTTCAGTTTCTCTTGTTTATCAATCACCGGCTTGTGGACTCCTCTGCATTGAGGAAGGCTATAGAAGCATTATACGAAGCTTATATTTCAAAGAACAGCCACCCATTTGTGTACCTCTCTCTAGAAATTGCACCCAGTAATGTTGATGTCAATGTGCATCCCACTAAACATGAGGTTCATTTTTTGCATGAGGATTCCATTATTGAAGCAATTCAGAAGGCCTTTGAGGAGAAGTTACTGGGGGCCAATTCTTCAAGAACATACTACACTCAAACCCTTCTTCCTGGTGTTCCTGTGACTGACACATCTGCAGGTTGGTAGTACTGAGATGGTGATGACGGTGGTGGTGGTGGTGTGTGTGTGTGTGTGTGTGTGTGGGGGGGGGGGGGGGTCTGGACATTGTTCAACACACTAATGAATAAAGGGGTTAGTTTGTAAAGAAACTGTGGTGCTGAATGGTCCCTTGGGAAACCAGTTAAATAAATATTGTTTCCCTTGAAACATGGAGATTCTCAGGAAACAAATGTTTCCCTTGAGACCAGTCATTAAGTGTTTTCTATTAATGGTAATCTTCTCCATAATATCTTTAGTGACCTCAGATGATGGAGGGAAATCAAATGGTGCTAAAGTTTATGCACATCAGATGGTGCGAACAGACAGCAGAGAGCAGACATTGCATGCATTCCTTCCTCCCAAAGATCATGCATTAATGGCCAGTACATCTCACAGGTACAGTGGAAAAAATAAAAATATTGTTTGTTTGATTTTTTTTTTAGATTAATTTCTTAGGGTGTCTTTCTATACAAACTACTACAAGGTCTGGCTTTCAGGAAAACCTAAAATCTGCTATGGGCACCGGTAACCATGTAATGGACTAGCATGCTATCCAAGGGGTTGTAGTTTGTACTAAGTTGTAGTTTAGAATAGGATAAACATTTGTAGTCTACTTAAGAAAGGTAAGTAGTGAGATGCCTTTTTATAAGTGTCAACAGATTATGAATGCCAATAAAGTAGATTTACTTCAGCCAAAGTTGAGTATAATTTTGCTCAAATTTTTGTCAAGTATTGGATGCTAAGGAGATGCTTGCTTAACCTTATGATAGTCATCACAAAGTATCCCCTGGCCCTGATCATTACCTGAAGACTTAATGAAAGTGGCAAATAGATCTGCTTAATATGAAGTACCCAAATTCTTTGAGAGAGTTGCCTGTCCTGTTGCACTGCAACAGATTTTTTGGATCAGGCTGATTTTCATTTCACATTTTGGTTATAAATAGGGGGTCAAAATACGTGTACAATTCACACTCCGATACTATCAGGTTGGCAAACTGTAACATGTAAACCGGCCTTAACGATATTACTGAAAAAAATATTTTAAATTCCCATCCTGTTTAGCCATAAGACTGAGAGAGTGTTTATCAGTGCATTTTCAAGGTTTCCTTACTTGGTTGTGATACTAAATAAGTGGGTGTACAGGTGGCTTGAGACTAACACATGATGGTGATATTTGTAACAAAATGTAATAGCAAGGTTTTTTTGTACTTTACAGCATACCTCAGCAATCCACTAGCACAGATAAACATTCTAGAAACACAGTCCTTGGAGAACCAAGCACATCTGAGAATCCGTCACTAACTGTTGTCAATACTGATGAAGCCAAAATGTCAGAGTCCAACTCGGGAAAAGTAACTGAAAGTACTGCAGAAGAGGTGTCTGACAAACCTTCAGGTATTAATATACATGTTAATGACTTCTATGGTAATGTGAATTTCAAGAAACCAGAGTACGTCATGATTTGAACCTTGAAAACCTTTTCAATAGGACAAACATGGCAAAAAAAGCTCTTCTGTGGATGTTCGTGTTTTTGAGGTGTGATGGTTAGGAACGTGCCTTATCCTCAGATGTACAGACTGATTTAGTGATAGCGAGATTTATGATCATGTTACGGCAAACACGAGTTAAGCATTTACGTTTCCTCAAAATAATTAGTAAATAGATGAGAATATTGGTGCAAAATATTTCTGACCTTTGATGCTAATGCAAAACTGCTCAACTTCACTTAGAAAGGGAAATTGGCGAGCAGCAAATGTAGGATTGTCATGGTCATCTTTGCCGTTTGACCTTTGACTTTACATGATTCTAAATCTCTTTATTGTTGTTACTTTCTCATCAGGTTCTAAAAAGCCTAGACTAGAAGAACAAACTGAAAGGACGACAAAAAATTCAAACAACTCTGGCATCTACAGAGAGATTCGTTTGAGCAGTGTTTTGAATCTACGAAAAGCAATTGATGACAGTGAACACCAAGGAATGAAAGAGCTTTTTGAAGACCACAAGTTTGTTGGTTGTGTGAACAGGTCACTAGCTCTTGTCCAACACAGCACAAAACTGTTCCTTGCAAATGTCACAACGCTCAGTAAAGAACTGTTCTACCAGATCATCATGTTTAAGTTTGGCAACTTTGACTTTCTGAGGCTGTCTGAACCAGCGCCAATTTATGAACTTGCCCTGCTAGCTTTGGACTGTGAAGATAGCGGATGGACCGAGGAAGATGGTCCTAAAGACGAACTGGCAGCCTACATTGTCAATTTGTTAAAAGGCAAAGCAACCATGCTGTTGGATTATTTTTCTTTGGAAATAGACAAAGAAGGCTGTATATTGACATTGCCGCTGCTGTTAGATGGTTACATTCCAAATCTTAATGGCTTGCCAATGTTTGTACTTCGTCTTGCTACAGAGGTAACAAGTTTGTGTACTCATTATGCAAATACATGCAGGGTTATGTAAACTCATTTGAATGTATGGAAATTATCCTGTAATTTTGACGTAGATTGTCTATTTATATTATGCAAATCAAATTATGTGAATTTATAAATTGAAATCTTTATATTAGTGAAAGTGAAAACCATCAACACGTTATTAAACTTTGAAAGAGAAATTAGAGACAAGAAAAAGTTATTTAAAAAAACTAGCCAAGAGGATTTGTTTAAGCTCTCACTTTGATGGTTGGCAATGTAATTAAAAGCGTTCACAGTTTTTTGTTCACACTTACCATACTCAGCAAAATCAGCTCATTTAATAGAGGTTCATGAATATGATCAACAGCTGTGCACATTGTATATGCATATTCAACAAAATTTTCTGTTGACGTGTTTTCATGGTGTTCTTATCTTTGACTTTTCTAGGTAGATTGGGACAGTGAAGAGGGGTGCTTCCGTACCTTTGGACAAGAATGTAGCAGGTTTTATGCATTTAAACCAGATCCTTATCAGACTGATGACGACTCTCCTAAAGATGATGATTCAAAGGACTCTACTGCAGCAAAACCTTCAGACCGTTCATGGCAGTGGACAGTAGAACATGTTTTATTTCCTGCCTTTCGCACTGGACTTGTGCCTCCAAATCGCTTCTCCGAGGATGGGACTCTGCTTCAAATAGCAAACCTACCTGACTTGTACAAAGTGTTTGAAAGGTGTTGACTTATGGTTGCAACTCCAGCCATCTTAAAAAAAAAAAAAAACCCAAGAACCATCACTTCCTTGTTGCATTCCCATCAACTCTGTTAGGAGAGAGAGAATTCTACCTCACCTGGTTGTGATTGGTGGGTTTTGATCTGTGTGGCTCTTCTTCAGTTGATTTTTGTCCTGCCTGCAAGAGCAGATGCATTTTTGGCTTTGTTTCAACACACCATTAAAACACGGCTATTTTCACGGCGGAAAAGGCATCTGCTCTCACAGTGCATTTATTGTCATAGATGGTTTGATTAACAGCTGTGTAAAATGCAATAGTTAGCTTCAAAGTTCACACATTGAATCGTACAGGTTGGGTGCACTAATTCCAAAGGATCGATCAATGTTCATTGCGGGATGGGAGAGTGTTCTTGAACCACTAAGCTTAGGACTTCAAGGATTGATTAATTTTATTTTAAAACCCTTCCTTAAAGCTCTATGATTCAGTTAGTCTGAATTCACAAAGAGAAATAGTAATAGTAGGAGCTTCTGTTAGTGTTTATTGCTACGCATGGCAAAAAATGTCGGCTATAAATAATATTACACAAATCTAGAATGCAATGCCTGCATTGCATTTTTATGTTAACAAGTTACAATGTCAATGAAGGCAGTGAAGTTTCTTTGCAGATACCAAGTATAGTGTAAATTGAAAGACTTTGAGCTATTTTGACTTTATTGCTTCCAACAATGGCATAAATCTGTTGCTCTGTCATTTTGCTATCATGATCACAAAGCTGTGACCAGTACTTCTGAATCTTTCTGAAAAAGACTCATAAACTGAAAAATAAAAATAAAAATACTTGGGAAAACAATATTGTTATGTTTGAAATACTAAATGCTGCAATGTAAAGAAAAAATCAACTGCAAAATGTTGTTAATAAATTTATATTCTGCAATATTTTTTAGGCTATTGCAAACAGATCTTTTACTATCCTGTAACAGGCTTTCCTTATAAATAATGGACAAATAACCGGCCCTTTCTAACAATATATTATTAAATAAGAATGTTTTCTGGCAAATATTTTTTCAATGCTTCTTTTCTGAAAATTTAAATAAGTGTGTAGTTAAAATCTGACTTTGAGTTATGTTTAGCACTGTAAACACCCCAACTTAAATAAAATATTATATTTTAAATTATTCAAAAAGAAATAAATACTACAATAAACTATTTGTATTGCATTCTTATATCCACCATATACCATGTATACCAAACTGCCTGGCACTTCAAGTTAAGTGCAAGTACAAAAGCACTCTCAATCTTATTGAGATGAATTATAAAATTACACAAAAACTTGTAAGTGAAGGGTCTTAAATACTTCTTAATACTTAATTCTTTCTTTTATTTATAAAATTATTAGCTTATTAGATTAGTAATCTTAGTGGGTGTGAAGTCATTTTAAATGACTGTTTTGGTGACTGTTCTACAATGAAACTGAATTTTTTTTATCTTTATCAGTGAAAGTTGAATACTAACTACAAACCTTTTCCTAAAGGACAGTATCTCCTTCAAGGAATTTCCTCACCTGAACAAAAACAGTAGACGTACCACTGGCACTACTGGTTTTAAATAATAAATATTATTAATAATTTATTCTAGCTCACACTTACTTTTCACAAACTTGTATCATTCATCACAGGAGATTGTTTTTAGATTACTTTTTTTTAAAGGGAGCCTTATTGAATTCAATTTATCACATTGTGCAGTTCCAGAAAATATCCATACTCCCCTTACAGAAGGGATTGGAAATTCCAGGAGGGTGGGGTGGGGCGTCCTCAAAGGCAAAAATTAAAGTTTCACACAAAGTATGAAGCTAAATAACAATGTCAGGGCTCAATACCAACTTTTTAGCTCACCAGCCCAGTAGCTTGCAACAAGCCTGATTTTACTTGCCGAAATAAAATTTTTATTCTCATGTGACAGGAAGTAGATACTGGCACTTGGCATTTTTGTAACAGGAACACTGGGAAAAGTGAATCGTTTGTTTCCTTTTCAGTTGTTTCAACTTATTGTAAGTTTTAACTAAGGCAGTGAAGTCACTGAAATCCACTAACAGTCTCTGTTTAAATTAGTTTCTCTTGTCTTGATTCATGTCTACCTTGCATTGCTTTACAAACTTTTACAGGCCAAACTGGCTAGCAAAACAGCAAAACGTACTAGCAGAAACTGATTTTTTACTAGTCTGTGGCTACTTGGCTGTCATCAGTCTCAAGTCCTGATTGTAATTTCCAGATGGGTGGGGAGATCTTAGAAAAATCCCTTCCTTGTGTGTGTGAGGGGGGTATGTATATCTTCTGCAACTACACACTACACATTACAACCATCAAAAAGTTACCCTAATATAACATTACGCCATCCACAGTGGTGATCTCATGTTTTTTGGTTTTAAAATAATGTGTGCAGTGACAGTTTTTCAACAAAATGATCAGTGGGCAAAGGAGTAGAACCCCAGCAGCACCCAACAAGATCCAGAACGAATATCCCAGTTGGGCCTTATCAGTGGATGAGAAGCCTCGCTTTTGATCCAAGGGTTGGAGAACATTCTTCTTGAGCTGGATCTCAAATAATGCAGCAAACAAACAGGCAGATATGAGCACAAAGAAGACTGCAAGCAAAACAAAGGGAATTAAATTCATTTGCTACTTTTTTAGTATACCACATTTATAAATCTGGAATTTGAGGGGTCAATTACACATATTCAAGATGGGTAATTGTACAGTTCCAGAAAATATCCATACTCCCCCCACAGAAGGTATTTTTGTTTTGTCTTCAAAATCTTGTGAAAGTTTAGTCAGAAATGCTGACAATGGGGAAAATATGTTCAATGTGATACATGATCGGCCTTATGCGCCTACTGGCGGCGGAGAATTGATGATGATGATGATGATGATGATACATGATGGTCTTTAACTTGTCTGAAAGTAGACTGTGAGCAGTCTCTTTTGCTTGAAAATTCACGGGGGAAAACGAAAAAAAAATTGAGTACGAATAGTGATCAGGGCGCCAGAAGGTGAGCAAAAAGATTTGCTGAGTTGCAGAGACCCTTGCTTAAAAATCTGAGTCTGCAAGACAATTACTCTTCTACCAAATCCGAACTCAAGACTTAGGAGTTGGAAAATTTGGAAGCTTGAAACCAAACCCAAAATTCACTGGGTGCTTTCAGGCTAGACTGCGAGCAATCTCTCTTTAGCTCGAAAATCCGTGGAGAAAAATGGGAAAAAAATATATATGAGCTGCGAGTCGCAAGTAGCGCGGGTGCCAGAAGGTGAACAAAAAGAGAGACTGCAATGCTTTCATACAATGATTGAAAACAAAAAAAAAATTTTTCCTTTTTCCCTGTGGATTTTTGAGCAAACGAGAGAGTGCCTGCAGTCTAAGTCAATCATTGTATGAAAGCATTGCAGCCTCTCTTTTCACTCATCTTCCAGCGCCCGCGCTACTCGCAACTCATGGGTCGCAGGTTGTGCACTCAACTCATACTTTTTTTACCACGCCTTTCTGAATATTTGTGTAGTCCTAGAAAATATCCATAATCCCCCTGCCGAAGGTTTTTGGTTTTGCACCCCCCTCCCCAGGAAATTCCAGTTTAACTTCATACTTTGTTTCTAAAATTTTGACCCCACTCCCCCTAGGAATTTGTGATGACCTTCCATGGGGTGGGTATGGATTTTTCCTGGAACTCACAACTATTCAAATAGGAGGGGTCAAGAGGAACGTAATACATGCTCATGTGGCTGGGGCAATAAACTGAAAATGGTCACTTACAAGCTAGTCCACAACAAATGTACATCCCTATAGAGCCACAGATGGTCAAGTCTGGCTTGGTAAATTCATTGTAACAGGATAGTGCAATCATCAAACAGATCACAACCAAACTCAGGACACAGAATCCCACTGTTGCCCACATGACATTATCATTGGCCACGCCATCAAATTCGTCTTTGACTGTAACAGAAAAATGCGCTGTTAGGATTTAAATCAATGTCAAATTATGAACCTTGTTGACTTACTTTTTCATGTCTAGTTGAGAGGTAGGGAGGGTATAGGTTTGCCAGGTGGCTCACCATGATCATAGCCACCTCAATTTTGATCTCCTCATGTAAACCATCCACAGTGTTTTCCTAGGGTAGCTCCGGAAGAAAAGTGTCTCTTCCACCCAGGACAACTTTACTCCATATAAATTCCACCTGTTCACCAAAACACTAAACTTCACACCCTTGTAAATTGTCACGCTTTGAATTAAGATGAGATTTCTACACTGTTATTGTTAATCCATTTTAATGGAGGTCTTGGGGCATAACTGCTTTATAGTACTTTTAGATGATCACTTTTTGTTGATTTTATAATTTTCTTATTTTACATGTGGCTTTCCTTCAGGGAATGCTGCTTTGGGCTTGAAATTAATCAGATTTTTATTGCAAAGAAATGAGACTGTCCCATGCACATACTCAAAGTTTCTTCTGCTTTCTGATTGGTCATTTCCATTGGTTACCAGAAATATCTCAGAAAATTGTTGAGCGCGAGCGTAAAGCGAGTGGCATATCGTTTGTTTTTTTTTTTTTTTTAGGTGGGGAAAGGAATAATGTAGATGATATAATGGGTTCCAGTGTCAAATTTTAGAGCAACTTGCCTTGTCAATCAAGGTGAGCTTTGCTTAAATTATTAAATCAGCCAGAATGACGTCAACACAATATTTGACTGAAAACTGAATTTACACTATGGCCAGCCTATTCATTTCTCAATCTGATGAATGATAGAATCGCTCTCCGCAATAAAATAGAGACCGAAAAATAGATTGTAATATTATAGTATCAATTTAGCAGGTGGTTTCTGCAGTCTCACAGGGACTCGTAGTTCTTTGTTGTGGTAAAACCTTAACAATATAATATCCAACTTTAAAGCTAACAAAGCAATATTTATTTTAGTTAGTTGGTTTCTTTGGGGTTATGATTTCTATTTTTTTCAAGCAAACTCCACTTTCGTATTTCTCGCCGAAAGCTTCAGTTGCCAACAAATTATTCAAATTTTGGAATCTCGATGAGGGTTATAAAAATATGAAGTTATAAAATCTCGGTTTTTCTCGCCACGATGAAGAAAATTTGTTTACTGGAGATTGAAAATTTTATTTAAATGTTCGCCAGCAAATATCGATGTGAACGATCGCATTTAACTAAATACACCTGATCTGAAGTGGTTGTTGTGGAAAATCCACTTATCAGCAACGTACGAAATTTATATTATTTTTACCTTTACGTTTGCCAGTAATACGAGACAGAAATCGCGCAAATAAATTATGGGTTATGAAGGCTCATATACCATTCAACTTATCAAAAAACTTTCAAGAGGTACAAATAAACATTAAAAATTCTCAAGGGTTTGATAATAAGCTAATACTGAAAGTGAGCGAAAACAAACAACTGCTTAAGTTTTAAGCGATACTAAATTAACTATTTTGAAGAAATGAAATCACTATACTCACCTGCGAAGTCCCTTTCTCTAGCTCCTAGTCCAAAATCCTGCTTGCTTACTCCGTTAAACATTCCAAAATGTTTAGATCCCCCTTTCTGGGTCGAATTTCCAACTTCTCGCTCGAGATCGGCGATAACCCAGTACTCTGAAAGCAACGCAGCTACTATCATTACGAACGCTATAAAAGCGAAAACAGCGGCTACGACTGCCGTTCCACGTCGTTTAAAAATAGTCGGCATATTTTACAGAGTGGTATCTACAATGCGATCGAGAACACTTCGCTAAATTTTCCCTGGATTATTTTGTTTTGTGCGTCCGAGACTGAACAATTCACCGACATCCATTTAGACCGCTTTTGTTTTGCAACGCTTCGCGCACGTGTCGATTAAACCAATCGCGTGCGAATCCCTTTAAATTAACAAACCCGAGGGAAATCCCGATGCCCGGAAAACGATGTTCCAGACCCCTTCTAGGGAGAGAATTGATCGTATACATTTTTCAATGTAATTTTGGTCAAAACTTGCTTTAATAATCTCCCTTTTTGTTCTAAATAGTCTACATAATAATATTGGTACATAATATTCGGTCAACTCAAGGGCTGGTAGCCAGAAAAATAAAATTAGTTTTGATTACAGCACGATGTATAAATTAGTCTGCTGAAACCTCCCTAAGATAAGATCCTTTGTTTTCAAATAGAAATTACTTGACAACCTCTATTGCAATGTAGTTCTTTTATTTGTAGATTCTCCCATTTTACGAAACAGACATCGCAAAATTTCTAACGGTGATGTACGTCATGGAAAAATTTTCTTTTGCATTAAAATCCCCTACCCAGTTAATTCTCATATCAGTTGGGTGACTTTTTTTCCGTAAACTTCATAGTTTAAGCCTCTTAAATATATTAATACACAGTTCCATAATTAACATTCTCGATAATTAAACTAGAAAAGTTAGGAAACCGAGTACTCCGTTCTTGAAATTTATACACCAGGAATATTAAATGAAAGAATGCAGTTAGTAAAAACCAACGTTCGATTTGATCGTCGATTTTTACTTCCTTAGGTACTAAGAATGCGGTTCTTGTCGAAAATCTCCGGAGAAGCAGTCACAGAATTCATTTTTCTCTCGTTCATTAACCAATCAAAATTTATGTATCACCAAGAGAGGATTGGTGTCACAAATACACGAGAGATGTCACATGTCGCAACAGCTTCAAGTTTCGTAGAAGCGTGACCGAGTAGTTTGCTAATAGGACGCCGAACAAGAAATCCGGAAGTCCTCGACCAGCTTTCAAGCCATGCTCTGACCACAAGCTGAAGTTTAACTCCTCGGCCGCGCTTCTAAAATAGCAACTAGTTTTAATATATCCTATTTGAAATATTTGTTGCATTATCCCTGGAAAGCCCCTTATGGTGAGGGGATAATCATTTCCTTTCTTTTCTTCTCTTTCATGTTTTCTATCGTAAATAATCGGAAAAGATGCTTGTCCCCAGCGATGACGAAGCACCTCTTAGGTTTTCTACAGCGCTACATGCCGTGCCGTTGCCATGGACAAAAATACGTTTTTGAAAACTATCCGATCGCTTCCCTTTAATTCAAGTTCTCAATCAAAATTCAAAGACCCTGTTTGGCCGAGTTGAAACTGGCAGCTTACACGCGCCTCTCATGCGCTCACCTTCAAACAATTTCAACTGGGTTTGGCGAAGCCTTCACACAGTCGAATGAGTATTTTGAATGATTAGTTGAGACAGAAACTGCCGGGAAGCTTTCAAAATATTCATCAAATTGCTAAATGATTAAACGTCTTAAAGGTTCATCAAATTAAAACAAGAAAGTCATAAATCAAAGCAGTCCGGGTATGCTGTCTTTTTCTTGATCCTCGTCTCCATTGATGAAAAAGGCACTCTTGGGTTACGATTACGGATTTCAGTTCTGCAACACCCCGAATTTACTTCATTTGGTATTCCCTGGATCCCTATTGTAGGTTCGAAAAGGCAATTAAACAGTCCTGCCCTCTCCACAGGCCCCGCGCTAAAAAAATCACTGGAACACAGTCACCAGGCCCTCACGGCCTTCCATCTGAAGCCACTGAACATGCGTGATAGTTCGTATTGCAGCCAATGACATTGATTTAAGGACGGTGCCTACTATTGTTACTGCGCATACGTTCTGCGCATCTCGAGATAGTCGGGTTTCCTATGGGTAGTGCGCACTAATACAGGGATATTTTTGCGCGGTTTAAAACTATGCAGAGAAAGCAGAACTTATTAAATGCTTTTGGTATCTCAAAAGAAAATTGGGGGTAACCATGCATTTTTCAGAGAAAATTAAGCTTCAATTTAGGAAAAAATCCCATACATTGCTTTATATTTTGGCGTTTTTTAGAGATATTATTGCTTAATTATCTCTAAAAAATGCGTGGTTACCCCCAATTTTCTTTTTGGATTCCAATAGGCCTTGCTGAGATCTGCTTTTCCCGCATAGTCATAAACCGCACAAAAATACTTCGGTATTAGTAGGCACCGTCCTTAATTCTCGTATGTAATCAAATATTTCCTTCCTTCCTTTTTTCCATAATCACCCACTGTTATCTCTTGGAACTACCAAGAAGATACCTGTTGCAAAAAATAAATAAATAAATAAATGAATAAATAAAAATAATAATAAAAATCGCAATAACAATTGATAATTTACTGTTATAAATCTCATTTCCATGGTTTATTCTAGGAGTGCAGTATTGCAGGATTATCGCAAATGAAGATATGAAGATAGGTACATTGGCGCATAAAATTTTCATTATAGCGCTTCAAGCGTGGAGCACAAAGGCTATGTTCCTATTACAAAATGATTTCACAATTGAATGCCTTTCGCGAACACGGTTCTATCCCATCATCCTCAGTGTGGGGTGAGAGATTGCACCATCCAGTACCAGAAGTCAAATTTGAAAGAGTGCGCAAATGTTGTCCAGATTGCGGGGATGTGGAGATGAATACGTACACGTTCGTTCTTGAGCGGGGCTTACTCCCTCAAGAACGAATGTGTATGAATTCATCTTCTCATCTCCGCAATCTCGAACAACATTTGCTCACTCTTTCAAATTTGACTTATGGGATTGGACGGTGCAATCTCATGCGATCCTTTACGTGATGATGTAATAAAATTTACATCAAACTTCAACTTACAGGTTAGCCTCGTTGAATCTTCCAATTATATGGGAAATATTTCTGCGATACAAACCTCAGAACGCTACGCTACAAATTTCTTCTGCGATCAAAGCAATTTGTAAAAGTTCCACATTTCAAAATACTAATTTTACACTGAGAAGCTGAAATATCTTAAGTTCCCTTTCGTGAAAAATACCCTCGAAAATCTCTGGGGGGGGGGGGGGGGGGGGTGGACAGCTGGGTCCTCAGAAGCCAAGTCCTAGAACGAACCTTGCTCAAAACTTCGGTCGCCAGGCCATTTCCGAGTTGCTGTGAACCTCATTATGAAAACGAGGCTAAGTCCAACAATAAATTTTGTTTGCAAGTGAATGAAAACTGAGTTTCATACCAAAAACTACACTCAGCCTCAGTGTCATAATGAGGTTCAAAACAACTCGAAAATGGCCTATTTTACAGTTGTGTCCTTAGTGACCAGGCCTATGAGTGGAAGTGAGGCTGGAATTGACTTCGCTTTGATACAGACCTCGCTGCTTTTCATATTGAAATCGTGTTGTTTTTATGCTAACTAGTTTTCATTTATACATGAAAAGCAGTGAGGTTTGTATCAAAACCAAATCAACTCCAGCCTCAATTCCACTCAAAGGCCATGTGACTATGCAAACTGTAAAATAGGCCATTTACCGAAATTTTTGCCAATTTTTCCGATTGAATTCACGTCTTCGCCGCTGACATGCAATTAGGTCTAATTTCACTGTGTAGTTTTGCCGAGCCATGCAAAATCAAACGAACAAACATCCTTACCATTCATTTCTGCACCTCACTGCTTCTTTCCTAACTAATCTTTTTTTATCGTCGACTGAGTCAGCTAAAGCTCTGCATACTTTGGTCTTGTAAGGATAAACCTGCGGGTAAAACACAGACGAAATAGAATTCAGAAGGTGAGGTGAGAACAAAAAAAAAAGGGAAGACAAAGAAAGGAAAGACAAGACTACCACGTGATGAGGTAAGGTTGTCATGGATCCGAGGCACTTGAGAGCTTCCATTCTGATTTTCTAAAACAAAGATCAGGATCAAAATAAATCAATGCCTTCGTATACCAAAAATATTCAGAATAAAGATCAAAGTTTTACGGTGCAACGAACTCAACCGGGGCCACCCAACATTGATCAGCCAATCACAGGTCATGTTTACAACAAAGGAGTCTGGCTTTGGTAGCTTGTAAACCAATCGAAAAACGAAAACATTTCTTTAAATTTCAAAGTGTCGGTTTTTTCGGTGACCCCGGTTGAGTTCGTTGCACTGTAAATGCAGCGAGCACATCCCGGCTTTTGAAACCTTTTTTTTAATCATCGTCTTTAGACCCACAATTTATTAATTTTCCTCGAGCGACCAGTTCATAAAATCCATTTCTACTGATCAGTTCTTAATCAAGCACTGTACTAAGAACATGCAGAAATGACTATCACCTTCCAGCAACGGTCTTCATAAAATCAAGTTTCATGTTTTCTTCGTCAGACCCTTAAAGGTGGTCTACGGACTGTTGGGTTGTATTCTTCCGGCAAAAATCTAACTTAGAACAAACGCCACTCAACCGTTGCCTACAACTACCTGCACCATACAAACGACTTATTGACAACAACAACGAAACAAACAAACAATAGACATTTTACTAACAATAGACCCACGGACTTTTTGACTAACAAAAGACGGATCGAAACGCACCAATCACTTTTTACAGTCTTCACAGCCAATAACATCACGGCTTACTGACAAACGACCAATAACATCTGGACTTCGTTGACCAATCAGGTTAACAAACAGAGACGTATATACCACCTACTGACGTTCCACAATTCACTTGACTCTGAAGATGACTTCCGCTCAGGTTGTCGAAACGTCAGTCAAAGTCACCACAAACAGTCCTTCTCAGGACTACACTCACCCGGATGATCATTATTTACGTACTTATGACATGACTCCTGGGTTCAAACCATTTACAATGGGTGAAACAGTCGAACCCGTATTAAATGGCACCGTATTAAGTGGTCATTTGTCAAAGTCCCGAAAATTACTTCCCTTAATTGCCGTAATTTTGTCCTCTATTAAGCGGTCGCGGTCATCCTTTACTAAGTCCCAACGAGCTGTTTCTATTTTCTTGACCTGTTTCAAACGGTCACTTTGGAAAAGAAAACCAATCAAATATAGTAACGAATAGCCTGCCAAGTAATTGAATTTCTAACCTCCTGCAATACCGACTATAGGATCTTGGTGTTAAAGGAGTTGTATTAGTCCATATTGTCATACCATTTTATCGTTGCAGTTTCTTAACAGATTAAGTGAGTGTTTTGTGCATAAACCACATTAATTGTGGCAAGAAATGGCGTTTTTATTGTGTTTGACGTGTATTCTGTGCAACCTCTATTAAGCAGTAATATCCAGGTGTTACCATTGAATGCTGAAACTTCGACAGCCCCAAAAGCACGGGAACCAATGAAGTCACGTGACGGGTGATTATATCTGGTGCGTCGAGCACTAGGGAGTACATGGTCTGTAATGTGGAAAGCTGCAGGCTCTGTTCATCACACGACAACGACTGTACCAATAGGGGCATCAACTGAGGAGGTCAAAAAAGTAGAAAACATAACATTACAAAGAAGGCCGGATGACAATAACTCCAAAATATTTTCGTTATTGACAATGGTTGTTATGTTTTCACATGAGCCTAGTTTAATGGCCTTACATCCCACGGGTACTTCTGTAGCTCAGTGGTAAAGCATCTGAATGAGTATGCCTGTGTCACTCACTGAAAAAAATACATCTATCGCTTTCGTTATTGTTGCGCATCGTTTAAGGATCGCACAAATTCGCCCTTCGTCAGAGCGAATTTACTGATTATATTTAAGCGTTACAAGCTCTCTCTCTCAATCGAGATAGCGGTTACTAACTTCCAACGGTCTATTCAGACAATTTGTCACGTGACACACCACCTCAAGTCACGCGATATAAATTGATTAACCTCTCACTTACTTAAAAAAGGGTGAATAAGCCCCGTTTACAAGGTTTCAACATTTGCTTCAACGTGCGTTCAACACTTTGTTGAACCAAACGTCGGGGGGGTTTTGAACAGGTCGTTCAACATTGTCGAAATTGGCTTAAACTTTCATTCAAAATAGATTAAACATTTCCTTTGTTCTTGAAAACGTTGAATGGCGTTGAAACCGTCTGAAAACTCCGTTCATCCAACATTTGCCCAACATCCTTTCAACTTTTGTTGAACGAATGTTGGGCAAATGCCGAAACCGTTTAAACGGGCCTTTATATTTACTTTGGAATTTAAAATTTAGGAACCGTTAGTTTCTTCAATTGTAGCCCTGAAGATGACCAGTTGTACTAGTTTAGTTGAAGGGCCGCGGGCAGAAAGAGCCTATGTGCATTTTTAGGCTAAATTTAAAAAATCAACCCATTGTGAACAAAAATGGAACAAATCATGTATTAGTTTCTTGGCGGGGTGATTTCACCATAAAAATGCTTTAAATCGTCCGTAGCAAATTGAACCTAAAACTGCACATAGACCCTTTCTGCCCTCAGCCTTTCAATAACTGGATATTAAAATTACCCTTTCCTGTGCTGCCAGTCTTACAGTCAGATTGGATAATTTGCAAGTTACGGTACCTCCTAATACAGATGTATTTTTGCACAGTTTATGACTATGCAGGAAAAGTAGATCTTAGCAAGGGCTATTGTAATTCAAAAAGAAAATTGGGGTTAAACACGCATTTTTCAGAGATAATTAAGCGACAATAATTCTAAATCGTTTTAAAAATACATAACAATATATATCATTTTCCCTCAAATGGAAGCTTAATTATCTCTGGAGAATGCGTGGTTATCCCCAATTTTCTTTTTGGATTTCAATAGCCATTGTGAAGATCTTCCTGTATCGCATAGTCATAAACCACGCAAAAATACCTTTGAGTTAGTAGGCAGCGTCCTTACAATCTCGTCCCCAGAGCCCGCTTTTGTTTTGGCTCTGGGGACGAGATTGGCGTCCTTAAGAAACCAGTGTTTCTTAGACCATCCTGAGATAAGCAAAAAGTATGCGCAGTAGCAAAAGGGGGCACCGTCCTACACATGCAACTTTAGAACAAGAGATCCGGCTGTAAAAGATCTCTGAGCAAAGTAAATTTTTGCGAGTAGCGTGGTCTTCTCCGTTCAAACGTTCGATAGATACTTACATTGGGTACCTCGGAGAGTAAAACCTGTTTGGGAATCCACTGAAGCAGATGGGAAAGCGCACACAAGTAGTGGTGCTTGAATTCTGCCAAATAAAAAAAAAAGGAATGAATGGATGGACGGATGGACGGATGGATGACTGACTGACTGACTGACTGACTGACTGACTGACTGACTGACTGACTGGATGGATGGATGGATGGATGGATGGATGGATGGATGGATGGATGACTGACTGACTGACTGACTGACTGACTGACTGACTGAACGAACGAACGAACGAATCAATACACAAAGGTGACGACCATGATGAAGACCTGAAATACAAAATGGCACTGATCTCCCGCACCACCTCCGTAAAATTCTACTTTCTAAAACGCTGTCGCTTTACAGAGCTGTGGAAAAGACAAAACAGCAGCCAAACTGCAAACTAACTAGTTTACTAGATTTCATTCTGTGATTAGATTGACAAGAGAGACCTAAAACGGTGATATTGTTTCTTTATTTTTCTCGTCGAACAAAAATCGGGCGATTTTGTACTACGTGTCGTGCTTTGTTCAGTGAGAACGCGCGGCAGTGCTTGGAGCTGCTATGAAGCATTTCAAGTGATAACAAATTGGCTCTGCCTAAGCCTCGTACCGATTTTTTGAAACGTAGTTTCTGCTACAGTGGGGCACATTTGTGGAACAGCCTTCCATCTAACGTCAGAGCCATTAGATCTTTTACTAACTTTAGAAATGAGATAGCTCGCCAATTGTCCCCCTCGTCCTCCCACACGGCAAACATGCAAATCAGTTTTATTTTTAGATTTTTATCTTGTAACTGATGTTTTTATCGTGCCTAAATAAAGTATATGTTATGTTATGTTATGTTATGGTACTTGCAGGAAAGGTAGTGATGTCACATATCAATTTTAGCGAACCGCGCGAGTGAGCACGAAAATCGCCTCGCGCGAGGAGAAGTGACGCAATTTTCGCGCTCGCTTTAGTAACCCTACGAAAATAAGGTTCTGCTTGTAGTCAACGACATAAGTTTTGATTAAATCTTGCACGAATATATCGCCCACCTGGCTCTGCCGAGTGAAATCCTTGAATCAGCTTTGGAGAAGTTTCCATGAAAAGTCGTTGACGATACATCATCTGTTGAAACAACAAGAGGAGGATTTTGTACCATCGCTGATTCAGTGCATCGCTGTTTTGCCCACCGTTAAGGGGGGAGAGCTGACATTTCAGACAATACTTTGCCTCTTCCCGGAGTCGGAATCAGAAGAATCTTTTGACCTATAGTAGTGTGAATCAATACAACGGAAGCAGAACCTGGACGGAAGCCTCGCTTTCGTTCAAAATGGCGGAAGGCCGCCATGTTTTCCCTTCTAAATCTCGCGTAAAGGGATTGGGAATGAGCAATGTGATTGGTTCATTGTTCTGCTTGCGCTTCCGATTCCGACCAACCGCTTCACCTTTGATCACAAGCGACGGAATCAGAAGCGGAATCGGAAGAAAAAGGAAATGATCCTTGCGATTCCGATTCCGCCGAGCTTTCGTTTTTTGATTCACACTGGATCGGAAGGTTCCTTACACTTCCGATTCCGTCGCTAGTGTGAACCAGCCCTTAAACCAATTCGGAGAAATAGTTGGGCCCTTGATTCTCCATGCTCAGGACAACAACAACAACAAAATGTTCAGGACAAAACACAACCGTGAGCTAAACTTGCAAAACCAAAAATGAAGTCCTTTGAAACTTTGGAACAACATTTTGCAACACGGAATTCCTTCACCAAATTGTGTTCTGTCATTTAACGTACTGGAGCTTTCAACACATTTGGCTGAAGCTTTAACCAAATGTTCTTCCAATCCATTAATCAACAGCGCAGTCCTAGCATTTACTAACTCTTCAGTGCTCTTTTAACGAATACTTACCCGGTAATTTACATGCATCTTAACGTTCATCACTTCTTCGTAATCCGCCATTATGATATAAAAACCATCTGCAGCGAGACAGCCGACATCTTTATCCATCAAAAGGCTCAAGACCTACAGAGGAATGAAAAAACTTAAATGTACAGGAGAATCACCACAAATACGTTCACAGTACCATTTGTTGTGTGTGGTTTCAAACAAACTTCCGACTTCCCCCAAACCACCTTTCGTGTCCATAGTGGGATTTGTAATTCCAATAAAATCAAATCTAACTTACCTTTTCGATAAATCTAGGTGCTAGTGTATGAGAACGAATCACTACTGCTTTGGTCAACTGTAAGACAAAAAAAGAGACCTAAGTGTCTGGCTTCTAGCTACGATCACACAACCCTCTATTTTTCATTGCATTACCAACATTGTACCAATATTGTATTACTTCACTTCACTTCACTTTACTTAGATAAATTAATTCAGGATTCCCATCCTCGGTCCCAGGTCTCACGCGCATGGCAGGGGAAGTAGAATGTTTAGGGGATTGGGGTCGAGCGCGTCCCGACCAGCAATAGATTATGCCCGTCAAAGACGGCTGGAACGAAGCTACAGGATTCACCGTACCGAAAAAGATGGCGACTGGTAGATTTACCCATAACTCTTAGCATAAAACGCTACCAACTGATGCACAGTACAGTCTTCAAAACTTCAAACCTACTAGCATACGCAAGGTTGTTAGTACAGCGACGAATTTCACCAAAAATATGGCTTTCTATGTGCCTATTGGCTGTGTTCGGTTCGCAAGGTATTGTGGTAAAATGTACAGGCACCATCTTTTTCCGTATGGTGATCGTGAATTGCAATGGAATCCCATCACACCGTAAATTTTACCCTCCCTTCCCCAGCCGCTAATTGAATAAAGCTGAATAAAGGTAAAGAAGCATTCGGCTCAAAGAGGCTTACACCGTTAGTAATTTTAAAAGGCTGGTTTCCGTAAAATGATGCTTAAAATTTCAGTGCACATTGGTTAGGTTAGCTACGAAAGCCGAGGAGGGACTTCCGACTTCGGACTTCCGACTTCGGACTTCCGACTTCGGACTTCTGACTTCTGACTTCCGACTTCCGACTTCCGACTTCGGACTTCTGACTTCTGACTTCTGACTTCCGACTTCGGACTTCGGACTTCGGACTTCGGACTTCGGACTTCGGACTTCGGACTTCGGACTTCGGACTTCGGACTTCGGACTTCGGACTTCCGACTTCCGACTTCCGACTTCCGACTTCCAACTTTTTTTTTTAATTTTTTTATTTTTTTTTAATTTTTTTTTTGAAATAAACTCTAGTGAAGTAACAAACGGCAAAATGTTTTTGTACGTTTTTAGTTGGTTTTGTAGTGCCGACATTCTTTCGCTGAAATTGACTTCTGAGAGAGTTTTATCTATAAGGTTATCGGGGTAACCTCTGTTGCGTAGTCTCTGTTTGAATAGAGTGATGTTTCCTTCAAATTTTGTTTTTGAAGAGTTTTTTCTGAGAGGTCTTAAGGCTTCGCCTTTGGTAAAGCCTCTCCTGACGCCTGGAGGGTGGCAGGAAGAAAAATGCTTTACTGGAACGTTTCTCTCGGTTTGAAGTTCGTGCGCACGTCAAGTTTTGATTCATTTTTTACTCTTTCGCCCTTGTATACACATGTGTCAAGGAAAGTGATTTCAATTTCTGAAATTTCAGCCGTGAATTTTATGGTCGCATGATAGTTGTTGGCTAGCTCTATAAAAGTTTGGATTTCATTTTTGCTTACGTTCCATGGAGAGAAGACATCATCGATGCATCTCTTCCATGCAAGCGGTTTTGTAGCACTACGGCCAATTATTTCTGTTTCGATCTCTGCCATGAAAATATTGGCAAAGGATACTGCCATCTTTGTACCCATTGCGATCCCGTATCTTTGGAGGTAGTTTTTTCTATTAAAGATTTAACGTTAAGATTTACGGTCAACCCAGGTCACGCGTGAACGATATTTTTGAAATTTGAACGGAGATTTACATGTCAGTTTTGAAAATCGCCAACGAGATTTCAGAGTTCCCGTATAAATTTCCCTAGCTTATTGACGGTATAAAGCTATGAATTTTTGTTTACTTTGCAAAATTGAATATTTCAAGAATAACAATTGTTTCCCAAGTATTTTGAATCTTTTTTTCGGTCAATGCGTCTTTTTCGGAACGATTTCCAGAGAAATGTCCAACATTCCATTCACACGTCGGGCATTACAATGAGAAATTCGAATGTTCATTTCATTCTTAGAAATACTGTTCACGCGTGACCTGGATTGACTGTAACATTAAATCCGTGAGCCCTAAAATTAAACATTGCGCATTTTCAGCGTCACGCAGTATTTCGGTCATATCCTGCACGTAATGCTTTTTGGGTGTTTTTTCGCTGTTCACACCCATGTTGGAACGTGATTTGTACTACAACGATTAGGTATAAAATATGCTCCCTCTCTTTCTTGTTCTAACTCCCTGATGAAGTCTGTGTTATCAGACGAAACCGGTAGTAGATAATAAAGAAGTTGACAAGATCTGTTGCTGTGTGCTGCTCACTACAGTTTATTTAAAAAAATAATAATAAAAATAAAAAAAATTAAAAATAAAAAAAAAAGTTGGAAGTCGGAAGTCGGAAGTCGGAAGTCGGAAGTCAGAAGTCGGAAGTCGGAAGTCGGAAGTCGGAAGTCGGAAGTCGGAAGTCAGAAGTCGGAAGTCGGAAGTCGGAAGTCGGAAGTCGGAAGTCAGAAGTCCGAAGTCGGAAGTCCCTCCTCGGCTTTCGTAGGTTAGCACATAAGAAGTTCATAATAACCTGTTCAATAAGCAAAGTGAAATGAATAATTCTCAACTATGATTATACCACAGACGTACAAAGAAACAACACTTTACCCAAAGCCAGGTTTTTGTAGCCCGTTTCAGTGCACCTTCTTTGTCGCATGTCTGCCATATTCTGTTCGTAAGGTCATTTAATGTTGATGTTAAGTGATCACCTACGATACAAATGGACAAGAGTGTCTGGTTTGTGGTCCATTCTGTAATAATAGGGAGCTTTAGACAAGACGACGGCGACGGCAACGAGAACTTCAAAAAAGCAATAGGCATAATAACCAAAACAACAATTCTGTACGTCCATTACACTTTTGGTAAATTTCTTTGCCGTCACTGCACGACTAGGGCGTGAAATTTCCTGATGGGACGTTTTGTGAAGGACGTTAACTTATCTTTCTCTTCCTAAACTTTGATGCAGTTTCCAAGAATTCAACTCCAGGACGTTTCACCTGTGTTCTACTCAGCTGCATTGCGCATGCCTGAAGTAACAGAAACGTTCAACAGCGCCTACCTTCAGGTAGCTTGTTAATTATTCCAGCCAGACATTGGGCCCCACTCTCCGCACTTCCTTCGTGATCACAGTGGCATGATAAATACTGGAGCCCGGGAACTAGATCTGAATGGCGTGGAATGGTAACCTGGCAAAAAGCCATAAAATGTAGTTACAGTATTTGCTGCCATTCTTTCTTACTATAGTGGTCGCTACACTGGTATGTTAAAAAAAATCCTGTAAAGGTCTTATCCAGGTTCTATGATTAAGCCAATGTTACTGTAAAACATTGTATTTTTCCGCGCGTTTTATTTTGCAAATCCGGCCTTAAAAACCACCTGCTACAACCTGCCATACGGTCCGTGCGTCTGAATTTTAATCAACCAATCAGAGGTCAACACCGGGTCAAACGTCACTGACGTCTGCACTTTGTGATTGGTTGTGCCAAACAAGAGAAATTACATGAAGGCGCATGAAAATATGTGGCATGGCAAAGTATTCTTTTTGTTTAATCGACAACGAAGTGTTACCTTTTTGGTAGAGCCATTGGACTTCGTAAGAAAATCAGTTTTGATTGCTGTTCGTACTGCGGGCTCAACCTCCGTATTGTAGGAACGTTATAGCCTGTAAACAGGCTCCCAAGTGGGGCGAAGACAAAAATCAAGCTTTCTCGACCCCATTCCGCTCGCCGCTCGCCCGGCTCGCCGATTTTTCTTTTCGCTATACCCCGCTTGGGAACATGTTCACAGGCTAGAACGTTATAAAACCACATTCATCAAAGTAGCAGGGGACACAAAAAGAGGAGATTTGTCCTCTTTCTATCATCTTTTTTCCTTTAAATCTCCTTACTTTCAAATAATTAAAAAACAAAGTCAAGGTTACGAGACCACGTAGCTTTTAGAACAGTTCACAAAATTGGGTGCAAAAACAACTGCGCAGCAATGAACAAACTACCGAAAAATCTCATAGGCTCGATTTCCGCCGTTCTCTCGAGTCCAGTCTTTGTTTCTTCCCGAGAGAGAGCTCTCCGGGGGAGGAGCGCGGGCTCATTTTCCCGAACAGCGGCTGGTATAATCGAGCCTACTGAAACAATAGACCCTAGCCCTGAAATAACAGAGCTGCATGATATACAGGTCCAGCAGAATTAGAGGTTCTAAAACAGCTACGTGTTATCTATAGGTTAAGAATACCTCGCGTCTTGCTGAACATAACGTGGCCGTAAGCAGTGAAACCAGCTGAGTTTGTTGCCATGGTGACGTTGACTGAAAGAGATTACACTGGGTTATTATATAATGAAACCAAGGAATTAAGGAATTTCTATTAAGAACGATCGCTACCTCAAAAGGTGAAAACGTTTGAGCAGATGTTTGCTCCAAGCAGGACGATTTTCCGTCTAAATACATGACGACGAAATCATCTAGGAGATCATGCGCTTCTCTGAAAAAGAAAATGAAACAAATTTTAAGGTGTTCAGAGAGACGCAAAACATGATTAAGACAAGTTTTTAATTAAAGCCGATTTTGAATCCACAAACACACCAGTAAGGCAAAATACATGACGACACCCAAGTAACTTTTTTTGGAAGAAACTTTTTTTTTTCATTAGGTTAAATCGTATTACTATCAAACGAGATCAAACCTACTTGATATCTAAATTACTTGTGACAGTTCTTAAGATGGCTGCTATCTTGTCCAAGCTTATTCCGTTGATAATTTCATTTGGGTCTGCAAAAACAAAAAGACAATCAGAAAAAAATTCCCAGACATGACTTTGTTACTTACAAAGCCTGTTTTATACATAGAATGCATTATTAAAGTGTATATGACATATTTTTTTTATTCGCTTGATCAAACCGTAATGTTGTTCTCGTATGAAATTCAAAATTGGAAAAAAATCCTGATCTATTTTTCTTCCCCTCATTTGAGGCATATAAAAGTGTGAAATTTACCTTCTGGTTGGGTACAGTACCGAGCAAGACGAGAGACTGGGGATAGAAGGGCTGTGACGTCAATACAGGAATTCTTAGTCTCGCGGTTTCATTTATATTTTTGTCAAAACAGGTTTCTTCCTCTGCACACGAAAAACAGCCGAGGAATAGAGAAATCGCGACACTAGCGTTCCTGTCTTGACGTCACATCCTTACCTTACAACACCCATGAACAATAGGAAGATAAAATTTAAACCAAGGAAAAATTGTACCACAACATATATACATACTTAACTGCAGACAGGCCTTCATACATTTTCCAACATCCCGGATCACAATTTTACACCACGCATGCTACCACCAGATAACTGCTCAAGACAGAGGAAGCCCACATTACCTCGATTCTTGTAAGCACATTTTTTAAATCGTGATACACCTTGTTTGTTTCTTTTTACAATTAAGAGAAAACAGCTGTAGGCGATTGACAAATAATCGAAACATATCTTGTAAAAAAATCAAACGTGTCACTGTATTCATTCTTAGAACGGTTTCCAATTGAGTGTCGTAAAACCAAAACCAAAGTAATTACTCTGGCCAATCGCAACAGAAGTAAACAACACAACGAGCCAATCAGAATTCGAAGCAAATACATGTAACTGGCGCCAAGCGCGAGAAAACGCGTGCGGCCAAAACATGATTAGGTTTGGATTGGATTCCCATTGGTTGAGTAAGTGGCGCGAATTTTGTTAACCAATCACAGAGCGTAGTGACGCAAAACCAAAGCAAACGCGAAATTACTTTCGACAGTTAATTGAAAACTGCTCTAATTGAAATTAAATTGTGACTTGTGTGAGATACCTTTTAGGGCAGATTTCAATACTATCCTCATAACATCGGGAATAAGAGAGTGTTTAAAGTAGGCAGCTGTTGTAATTCCTCTCACAATGGACCCTGATAACAAACAACAAAACAGGATGATCTTTTATTTACTCTGCCCTTGCTAAATCTAATTCTATTTTGGTGGAAATAAGGAATTCCAGTTGTCTAAATTCTTGTAGCGAAAGCTTAAAGGTTGTTATCCTAATTCTGATTGACTTCGTAAGTTATGATGACTATTCCATTGTCATAATACTTTTTAAACTTGTATTTCTTTGCTGTTTTTTTTTTAAAGAATACCATGCTTATTAGACAGGATAATTTACTGATTCCAAGATCGCTCCTAAGAAAAATTCTGTAACTGATATGTTCCCTGAATTTCCCTGGATAAATAAGGCCTTCTATTTATTAACAGACATCTCTAATATCCCTTTCTCTGTTTTCTTTTTTTTTTTTTTAATAACAGTATATGTCTGTTTGTCCTTGGAATCAGCCTGCTCCGAGATCAACTTAATGAAACTTAAGGCCTAAGTGAAGAGCTTGCTTAGTCTGTTATTTTTTTCTTTTGGTATTGCTAAGATTTAATAATGGAAGGGCCCAGTGGAATATGGATGTACAGTAAGTGACCATTTGGCCTTGGAATCCAAATTTCTTTAAATTTCTTCCTAATTTAGCATGAATGCAGACTGGATATTAAAGAGATTTAGAATCGCGTTTACGTCAAACGGCAAACATGAGATTTGCATTTTTTTGTTTTTAAAGTAGTTCATAGATGGGAATAGTGCAAAATAATTTTGGCCTTTCATGCTAACGCAAAAAACTGAGAAACTGAAACTGAAAACAGCGAGCGGCAAATGAAGGTCAAACATGGTCACGGGTCACGTGGTTATGATTTTTGCCGTTTGCCGTTTGTCGTAAACGTAATTCTAAATGTATGTTCATATTTACGTTGTCATTTAGGGGCTCTAATTCGCCCAACAACAAGCTTAAGATTTTAGCCTAAGAATTGAAATGATTTACCTTTCTTCTTCGTTTAAAGCTAAACAAAAGTTCTGTAACGTGATAGCAAGTCTGTGGGCCCAAGTAGAGCATTTTTTGGAGAAATCTGGATTCTAAAGGCCAAATCATCACTTAACGTTTGCGCGGCCTGTTTTTCAACAGAGCCGTCAATTGCTCTATGTTTTGTCCAGGTTGGTCTTTGCAGAAGAGGTAAGGGATCAAACTCCAGTCGCTGGTCATAAAGCCAGCGTTTGTTAGACATAGAAAATAAAATTTAAGCTAATTCAGTCCAATCATACCTTCTACAATGTCCTGAATACAGTGGAACACTCTGCTGGAGTGACCTTCATCACAAGAGTTTTCCACTGAAAGGCAAAACAACTTGTTCATCAATCATTCAATATTATTAACAACAACAAAACAATGTGAACCAAAATGTACTTGCTCTCACAGTTTACTTCAACCAGAACAATATATTATTTACTTAAATAGAAAAGGAATGTTTAATATCATAACTTTTACAGTGCCTTTCAATAACGAGAATTCTACAGTTCAACACTCAACAAATGGTTTTTCA
The DNA here is from genome assembly GCF_977016875.1 of Pavona decussata. Lineage (NCBI taxonomy): Eukaryota > Metazoa > Cnidaria > Anthozoa > Scleractinia > Agariciidae > Pavona > Pavona decussata. The sequence goes on from NW_028145567.1 coordinate 3,794,296, forward strand.
CAGCCATCAATCATAACGTAATGGCAGTCAAAAACAAAACCAATGTTTTGATGTTCAGAGCTTGTATTTATTGAAAGGAATGGTAAATTCAGTCATCTTCATCGTAGTTGCAAGCCTGCAAATGCAATGATAGACACCTGCAGAGCTTAAAAAGATAACAAGCAAGCAAAAACAAAACCAATACTTTATGAGTTGGGAGCAGGGGTGGTGCAGTGGTGTGAGCACTTGCTTCTCACCAATGTGGACCGGGTTTGATCCCCGGATTCGGCATCATATGTTGGCTGAGTTTGTTTTGGTTTTCGTCCTTGCTCCAAGGTTTTTCTCCGGGTCCTCAAGTTTTCCCCTCTCCTCAAAAACCAACATTTTCAGTGAAGCCGGCTTCACTACTTAAACCATATTTTATTATTCTTACCATCACACAAGTGCTGAGCATGTTCCACAAGTCTTGGGATTACATCGTGCACAACTGAATCCTGGGTACACACAGCCCTGAGAGTATCAAGGACACATTGATGACTCACAGGAGTGGTCTGAGTTTCATTGCTGTCTGTTTCCATTGCAGACCCATCTTCTGTTGAGGAAATGCAACATCAGTGATATTCTTGTGCATTAGATGGGTAGGGATGACGCAGTGGTGAGAGCACTCACGTCCTGTCAATGTGGCCCGCATTGATATAAATGGCGTTGATGGCATATATGGGTTGAGTTTGTTAGAGGTTCTTGTCTCAGTTCTGAGGGTTTTTCTCCGGATTCTCCGGTTTTCCTCCCTCCACTAAAACCAACACTTCCAAATTCCATTTCGACCCGGAATGCATAGACACCTTTGAAACGAGTTCCCAGCGAGCTCTTTGGTGCTCCGTGGGGAAACAAATTATGTTTACATTTACATCTGCGTATACGTAGGGAACGAACAAGTAACAGGAATAGAAATGTTTAGTCCAGTGTACTGCTGCACAATACAAAACACCGATTACCTTTTTTGAGATGTATCTGTAGAGAGGGCATCACAGTTGTTAAAATGATACCAGGGTATGTCTTGGACAGCTGGGATAATGCAGATGAACTGGTCTGGCTGAAAACAGTTTGATTTATCAGGCATAAATTAACTCTTAATATGAAAACTTCAATGACTTCAGAGCCAAGCAAAGTACGAGTAGCTACAATCTTGGACAGAATAAAAAGAAATTAACCCCACCCCCCCCCCCCCCAAAAAAAAAAATCAATGATAAATTTGCGCACAAAGCAAATCGCCATTTTTCTATCATTGAAATGGAGTGAAGGGGTAGTCTTAATTTTTCATTTAAATTGTCCAAGATGGTAGCTATGAATTTTTTTTTAAAGCATCGTTCTAAGTGAATATCAAGCAGAGTAGATAAGGGAGCTAGATTATAAAGTAACTGTCGTGCTGCGTAATTGGGGAGTAGAAATGAATGATTGGTTTTAATTTGGCCACCGTAAAGAGATTTGAGTGCTGACATTTTGAGCCTTAACCCTTCATCAGAGCGAATCAAGCAAAGTAGGCAGCTAATAAATAAATATTATTAAATAAATATCATCAGTTGATGACTCCTAATAAAACGACTGCTCAACAAATCTCTTAACACTATACCTGAAAAGTAAAATTGCAAAAACTTTGACGTGGGTAAGGAGAAAACTAACCGCAGGTACCTTACAGAAGCTTCTTTATTTTGCAGTGCCAGGTAACTAAGATGCTGAGCGAGTAACTCCACCTGTTAATATTACATAAATTTAAAAACATCAGGAAAGAAATTAATTTTAATCAAACTTTGTCTTGGACTGGAGCCTAATTTAAGGAGAGACCAACAGCATTGCGTTTTGCATGGTGTAACATATAACTGACGGACTGCATGTGAAATTGCAGTATTCATTAAAAGTGAGACTAGTTTTGAATTGACACAACACAGTAAGATACCATTTATTTGGACTACTGCATTTCAAAATTAAAACATTCAAACATTAAATGTTTTGAAATTCAAAAAGTGACCTTTTGAGCTAGTTATCAATGAAACTACTTTTTCCTGTTTGCTGAGAAATCTGCTAGAATAATGGCTGTAAAAACCAGTTAGCTGTGATTTAATTCAATGTTGGAGTTTGTACTTGGTGTGCAGTAGATTTTCTAAGCAGAAACAACTTGCCTCCACTTCAGACACGAGTTCTGTAAAGTCAGCAAGAGCCATAAAACAATCTATTGCCACAGGACACAGAGATGAGTTCACATCTGACAGGAATGAAAATAATGTCGCAGAGAGCATCTCCTTGTACTTCAACACCGGACTGTCTGTGAAAAAATATACAACAAGCATTTAAATTAATCACAAAGCCACAACCACAATTGACTCTATCATTTAGTTACCAAGGTTATAAAAGAAAAAATTCAGACATGTTTTCATAAATTTTTATTATCAAAATAATTATTACAATATTCATGTTCTTACCCGTTAATTGACTGTGAAATGTTTTGGCAGCCTTAAGAAGGCTGGTGATTGTGGAGATGAAAATCTTTTTCTGCAAAACCTGAAAATATATATTGAAAAAACAGGACAAATAGAATTGAATTGCAAAACCACAAGAGGGCTAGGATAAGTATTATTATTCCTTTTTTGTTTGGAAAACTAAGATATTCCATTAATGATTACTGAAATATTAGACAGTAACTTTGGTGGGTTTCACAGCATATAAATTAAAGTAACTAAAAAAAAAAAATAATAATTTGTTGGTTACAACCTTTTTTGTTTGGATTGGGATAGACATATTATAAAATTATAAGGGTTGGCATGTGCATTTTGCAATCTTTGCAAGCATGTAAATTCACCTAATTTCAACTGAAAACACTTGAAATTAGTTGGTTAGGTTGAAACAGGGCAAAGCTACATTTTGATACTTGTATGTAAGATGTTTAATTAGCCTTTCCCATTTTCCAGTTGGGTTGTTTCTCAGTTTAACTAAGATGTTTAGCTGTTAAAACATTTACTCTGAAACAAGCACAAACCTCAATATCATCTTTAACTTGCTCAAGAAGCAGTGGAAAGGTAGAGTCAATAATTCTCTGGCAAGGAGGCTCTGAAGAGATACAAAACAAAACTTGACAACTGCTGCCACTTGATGGAAACCAATTCAAAATATAGCGCTTGGGTGTAAAATGTCTTTGTAAGGTTTGAGAAAATTATATGCATGCATGCTAGGTATGAAGGTTCACAAATGCATTGTAATACCTTGTGCAAATTTTTTTCACAGCAAAACTTGTTGTGATAGAAGTTCTTCCCAATCAGGCATAAACTCTTGTTGTTGTTGTTGTTGTTTCTTATTGTTGTTTTTTTTTAACATTTTTATTATGGAAAATTCTACATATATACACATAATTACATACATACTTACACTTACATACACTATTGAAGACATAAATTGAATACACCAAGAAAAAAAATTAATGAATAGAAAGAAAATAAAAAGGAAAAGATCTCACCACAATAAGGTGATAAGAATAGCCTAAACTGGTTAAGAAAAAATGGTAAGTAGCTTTTCCCACTTTTTTAAGTGCAGAGTTAATTTACCTCTCTCCCTCACAATGTGGAGCTCTATAGTATAGACACATCTTGTCCTGGCTATGAGACCGCCAAGAGAGGGAAGACTACCATAACATTTCCTTACGTACAGATAATATTCCCTTATAATAGTATGTGATTAAACAAGAATTCAAAAACTCATTAATAATTCATAAGCCATTAACTTATCAAATGGTTGATAAAACATCACGTGTGCAGTGAAAAACCCTATAAAACCTCCTCCATATTAGTATGTAGTGTTTAATGTTTTTCTTGTATGCTAATTTCCAACGTTCACAAAAGCATCATTGTTATGAACTCTCTTGACACATGCTTTTCCAGGAATGTTTTTGAAACCATTCAAAAAACTCGCAGCACGTGTTTTATCGGGTCTAAAACCACTTGTCCCGATAAAACCTGCTGCTCATGTTTTAAACATTACATAATCCTCTTCTATGTCGAGCTTACCAAAGATTACATAATTATTGCTGTTGGGTATTTGTACCTGCTGCTGAAGCTACTGCCTGAAGAATTTTCCCACAAGACTTCATCAGCCTAACATCAGAACCAGTCAAGTGACAACAGTCTGAAACAAATTAAAATCCAAGTCATATGTCATGTGTCTATCACTTTGCAGTGCAGCTAGCTGTTGAAGGGACTTGAAAAGGAAGACAGGGGATTGGACTGTCTGGACATAAGATTAACAGAAGCATGTGTACACCATCCACCCCTTGTGTTGTTACATTACCTGAAGCCCTGTTGACTATCCAAGCACCTAAGCTATAAGTCCATAGAACTTCTCATCACCATTGAAAACATCAAGAAAGGGTATTGCAAGTTTCAGAATAAACTCCTCTGTTTTTTTTATTTTTATTTATATATTTAATGTTTATTTTTTTGCTGCTTGCACTGATCAGCTTTGCAGATCAAATTGCACCATCTAAACCACCCTCCCTAATATAGCGGACCTTTTGGTGCCAGCCCTTAAGTCACTGGGAGTGGTTTATTTTTCTCAAAGATTTGATTTTTTTACCGATTTATATGGAATAATTATGGTCAAGTATGATATGAGAATTGGCGAGGAAAGAATTCTTTCTGTCGCAAACCCTATACCTGGTATGCTGTAATGAGAACTATAAGGTGCTAAGTAAATGTAAAGACAAAAACACATGTACCAAAGTAAAAAAATCATTAAAATTCTAAAAATTGTCACATGCTAGGTCTAACTGCATGTTCAAAGCGCAATTAGGCTGGTCCAGGGTTAGGGTACCTTTGCACTATATTCTATTTTAGGGTCAAATTATAATTAAAGGATTTTTCATAATGATTTCTCAGGCAAGCCAGTCTTGGCATTGAGTTTTCTTTACATTGAGTTTTCTTTACATTTAGCTTAAAATTTTATAAACATTTTCAATGGGGGATGAAAATAAAATAAATTAATCTCAGTTAACTTTTAATCGTGGACAATTTAACACCAATAGGCTTTTGATGAACCAGGCCCTGATGTTTTTATATCTGCATGGCCTGCAAGTATTGGGCCATATGGTTCTTCAAATCAGCATGTGCTGGTCATTTATAGAAAAAAAGGGCCTAAGTTTGTAAAACTGGGCACCCTTTTGGACAATCAATTTATCTTTCATTAACATTGAGTGGCAAAGAATTTGGCACACTTGCCAAAATTATAAATGTCACAGAAAAGCAGCTATTGACATTATTTCCCAGAAGGTTGTTTTCTCACCTCTCTGGATTGTCTCTAAAAACCCTTCATATTTCTCTTTAGTGTCTTCCTGAAAGGAATGTGAAATTGACATAAGGTTGCAAGTGAACTGTAACTTTTTAAGCTATTTCGTTTGTCCAAAGCATACGGCTACAAAGTCCCATCCATCTCAAAGTGATTGCAATAGTAAGTAGTATAACAGAGAGTCATAGACAGGAAGGGCTGAATCTCATAGCCAGCTAGCTAGGAGGATCCCAATCAAGGCCACGGTGAAGTAAGTGGCAAACTATTGACTGTACATGTGAAAGTGGTAAATGATGTCTCCTTTGAGAGGGCTGGACACCCAAACAGAAATTAAACCCATCACCAGTTCCACAAAAGTTAGAAAGTCTTACAACTGAGCTATGAAAAGACTTGAGAGATGAACTACAGTCAAGGACGAAAAGTTAGGACTAATTTGAATTTACAACATCTTTGTATGCTCAGGACAGAAACACGATTTGCAAGAACGAAAAAATTCCAGTCACCGACCCCACCCCCATACAATGTTGAGTCAGTGTAAGAAAAATAGCTCGTGGGACTTCAACATTGCATTGGGGAGGGGGGGGGAGTAAAATGCATTGTAAAGAGATAACATGGCTTCTTTAGTTAGGTCACACTCAATTTATTTTAGCAGTTAATAGTATACTTAGTAAGATTTGTCCCAAGCCAACAAATTGAAAATGTCAAAGAATGGTGCACTTGCCACAAATCAAATTGCTTGAAATATTTTCTGAGTCTCCAGTGGGAATCAAACCCACAACCTCCCAGGTCACCTATTCTTCAGATGCTCTACCACTGAGCTATGGGTGACTCAAAGAGTGAGCTACTGTAGGTTGCACAAGTGGGTTCTTAAAGGTCACAGGACCAGCCAATGGGACTCCAAATGTTTGGTCTGTGAGTGAGCAATTTGACTTGCAACATACATACCATTCTTTGTCCAGCTGTAAATCAGTTTGTTCGAAAGTTGTCAGAAATCACTAAGTGCAGAATCAGGGATATGAAGGTTTAGCTTTGAGGAATAATAGCCAGAAATTAACTACCGTAAATATTAAATTTAGCTGGGCAACAAATGCCTAATCACATCTTCTGAATACAGACTTACCTCTATAGAGCTACAGAGGTTTCTGACAGTGCTTGTCATGGCTGCAAGACTGGCTTCCTGTAATATTGTCAAGTTTACTTTAGTTATCTCACGTAAAACACAAATTATCACCAAACAGTATAACTGTTTCCAGTTAACTTACCTCCAACTCAGAATTTGAGGGATAGAAAACCTAAAAACAAAAACAAAAAAAACAGAAAATTTATTTATGAGATGTTAAAATTACGGCTCTTCGCATTCAGGTTAAATTAAGTATTCAAACAGTTCTAACAGACTAATCAATAACCCAAATAAATTAAAGAGGCATCCTAATCCTACACAGACTGAAGTATCTGTTAGTAAAGGTCCCACCAGTAAAGGTTAGTAAAGGTTTCATAAGGAGAGAATGGACTAATTAAAAATAACTTTTGGCTAACCACAACCAAACCTTTTTCAATAACCAAATAAACCATTCAAATTTTTAAACAAGCTACACTGTACTTGCAAAATAATGAACTAAATGTAATCAAGCATGAAAAAACAGGTGCAGAAGACACTACTAGTTTGTGTTTCTGTCGAGAAAGAAGCAAGCCTTTTCTTGCATGTATGGTAAAGAAATATTAATATTAATGCTAAAGAAAATGATTGCCAACACTTATGTATTTAAAACCCACTCTAGCTGCCTCTGTAAGTGTCTCCAATCTCAGCACAACATGACACTCATTATTTCAAACTCACCACACTTTTTACAGCTGTCCAAAGTGGCTCCAAATGTTCAAGTAAATATGTGCTGTGATACACTTCCAAGCATGCTGACTATAAATATGAGAAAATAAAAAAATAATAATAAAGTGATTCAATAGATATGTTAAAGTTACTTTTTTGTTGTTAAAGCTTAATAGATGTTCGTAAAATAACTGTGGCATACTGAAACAGTCACTTACAAGTGTCAAAAGAGAATCAATTTTGGCATCAACAATATCAGAGGACAGCTTTTCCATCAGAAGTGGCAGGCAGAACTGCAGATAAACAAGATGACAACAATGGCATTTACCAGTCAATAGGAGAGACATTAGCATGTAACACACAGATTGCAATATTGCTCACTGCAGATTATAGGGGGGAACTCGGTTAAAACAACCACTGACAGAGCCATTTAAATGTGGAAGTTGGCCCTGAGAATGAATGAATGAACAAATCTTTATTCACACACGCTAACCTCACTCAAAAGAGGAAGGCACCATAAATTAGAAGGCAAAATAATTTTCTCAAGACCGCTTAGCAGATAGTTTAGAAAACAAGTTAAGGCTTTTTCTTCATTTCTTCATTTACTTGCATTTATCGTTGACGCCATCAGGCATTTTGAGTGGTTGTTTTAACAAGGTAAATTTATAAAGTAGAAGATGTTAAATTGGCATTTAAAACGTCTGAAGTTCATTGCATCAACAAGGTGGCTTAATAAAATTTATTAATGGGGTTTTGAGAAAAGGAAATCAATCACGCTTTTGTTTGGGACCACAAAAAAGGTAGTTGTAGTAATGTGTGCTCCTCCTACCAATTGATGAGGTAGTTGTAAGGCAAGCTCCAATTTATTGGAATCTGGAAATGTTGATTTTTTAAGAAGGAGAATGGAGAACCAAGAAAATACCCATTAATAAACCAAAAAGGAGAAGGCAACTGAAAACATTGTGCTTTTATTAGGATTACAATATCCATAGCAAAGCAAACCACCACCACCACCACTACTACTACTACTACTACTACTAATACTACTACTACTAATTTACGATTCATTAAAATTTAAGATAACTAAAAACAGCTTCACAAAATTTATCTGACCACAGGACTCCAAATAAAGGGTTGTGAAATATCATCAACTTACCGGAGCAAACTGGTTTGTAGAAGCAAGGCATTTTCGCAAACTTTTCACTAAGTCATCTTTCTTAATTCCATAAGGGTCATCTGGAGGCTAAGAGGAAAGTAGATCAACTGTTAATTTCACACATTAATTAGTGACAAAATTATCTCTGAGCTTCTTCAGATTGTAGGTCACCTTCAAAGGAAAAAGAAGAATAGTAACTATTATGATGACCAAAACATTTTAATGACAGCAACAAACTACTGGCCTTTTTATGAACAAATTGTTAGTCATACTAGTTTAAGTTTAGGTTGTGATTGGTAGATAGACTTTTAAAATCTGAGATTAGCACAGGAGGCTGAAACACTTACTGGAGTGAAATCAATAGGGAAGTAGCAAGACGTCACTTCAAATAAATCTTCAGCAAATAAATCTGGAATGACAAATTAACAATAAACTAGAAGTCACATTAAGTCACATTTCTTTTATGTGCAACTTACAGTACCTCCTGAAAAAGATTATTGATTACTCAGACAATATCATTACACTTGTCTAGTCAAACTATAAGTTACTGTCAGGGCTGTCGAAGAGGACTTTGGTTGGATGTTGATGTTACAGTTATGGTTCATTTTACTCAAAAAAAGCAACTTGTTTTTTAAGATGTGAAGCTCAGTACGACAAGGGTCTCACACTTTTATGGCAGCTCTTTCTCTAAGCTTACAAGTAAACTTTTAAAAGTGATCTTTGAGTTTGATTGCTGAGAATGATTAACTACCATCTTGAGTTAATAACATGAGCAAAACCTGGGAAGATTACAAAAGTCCTGAGGAAGGGAGGGAGGGGGGATAAAGCAAGAGTAGGACAATAGGCTTACCCCACCCTCCACCCAAGCTATCTATGCCATGCATTTCTCCTGCCAGAAGTTTTGAGCTCTCGGAAAATTTCACTTGCTATTTCTATTCCAGTGGCAGTCTAATGATCATCAATCAATTCACAGTCACATATGATATCACAAGCTTAGTATAAATAGCTTACCTATTGAAAAGTTGCTAATTATGACTCTGATTAGATCAAAAACAAGCAGTAAGTTCCTTGGATCCTACAGGGAAAGTTTACAGTACAAGACGTCAGAAGTGTTGATGGAGCACAAAACACAGAGACAGACATTTACTTCCTAATATGAATTTTGAGAAAATATCCATACCCCCCATGCAGGGGATATTTTCTATGAACCCCCAAGCCCACTCTAGAAATTCCAATTTAGCTTCATACTTGCCTTTATATCTTTTTACCTTTATGACCCTCCTCTCTGACCCCCTGACACTACGTTTTATTTGTCCAAACATAAAAAGAGGAGAGGGAAGAAAATAGCTTCTAATAGCAACTGCTAGGCTCGATTACCACCCGCTGTTCGGAAAAATGAGCCCATGCTCAACCCCCCTCTCCCCCCCCCCCCCCTTCCCCCAAATTATTGAGGAGGAAAGCCGGACCCAGGGGAGCGGTGGAAATCGAGCCTAAGCAACTGATCTCTCCCTTCCTGTCCAGCCCGCTCACTTTTCTTCTGCCTGTTGTTCTCCCTAACCCTTCCAACCTCATCTGCTACATACATTTTTCTCTCTGACTTGAAATGGGACCTTGGTGTCACAAATACAGTTCTGAAACTACCCGTTTCTAGGATCCAGAAACTTGCATAAAATTTGAAGACAATAAAAGAATGTTGAGTGCATGATCCTGGATCCTGGTATGACAAATTTAATGACCTCTGAGGGACAGACGGCTACTGTCATTTCCTGGAAATTGTTTTGCATCCTTTATCAATTACAAGCTAGCATGAAAATGTGAAAATGTCTCAAGAAAATTGTCATACACGTCACATAAACTGTATCTAGCATGTGACTAGCATGTCACTGTATTTTGTCAGCCTTCCTCCACCACCTATCTCTTTGTGACATATCGGTACCTCAGAGTTCTCTTTCTTTTCTTCTCAAATTGAATTCAATTTCTTCACTTAATTTATTAAATCTAAAGAAATGCTTTGTGCAGACCTTTTCTCCATCCACAGCTTGAATGACACCAAACACAAAATCATTCCCAATGGTCTTGAGAGCTGCAAATGGTACATAAATATAGATAAAAACAGGCCAACAACAAGACCTGACCAAGGCGAATTCAGAGGAAACTAAACAGACACAAAGGAAACCTGCCCTTTTTTGAGCTAGCTTACCTTTTAGATGTTTGTTTAATAGGACAGCAAACAAATTGAATGTAGTTAATCTTCCTTCCTTCAGCAGTGACTGCTCATAAAAAAGTAAAATTATATAAATATTAAAAAAAAGCAACAAAGTGGCTCTTTAGAAAAAAAAACTACTGAAAGTTGTAGAAAAGTTGGAATCTGGGAAACCTTTAGACATTGGACACCAGGGGGGAGGGGGGGTATAGACTTGACTTGAGCTGACTAGTTTCTCTTCGTCCTGTGGAGGTCCTGCATATGGGCATCCATTGTAACCTTCTACTTCTACAATGGAGGGTATTATAGAGGTTGGCCCAAAAAAAAAGGAGGGGGGGGGGTGGGGGGAGCTGATTAAACATGTGCTCAAGTAACATCAGCTGAGCTGGAGCTCAATAAATCATTTCCAAGTTGCTTTTAATCTCATTATGAAAGCAAGACTTTGTGCATAGTTTTTGTTTCGAAAATCAGTTTTCATTCATGAGCAAACAAAACTAATTTTCATATGAAAAGCTTTGTACTTTGCCTCGCTTTGATAATGAGGTTCAAAGCAACTCAGTAATGGTCTATTGACTTGTGCTCTGTTACCCCCCACTGTTCAAGGAAATGAGCCTATAAATATAATAAATTAATATAAAACTTATATTGGGCATATAAAATAGAAATATTTTCATATGCGCATAACAGCAATAACAGCTCCTCCCCTTACAGCCCACTCAGACTTGGACACTTGGAGAGGAAGTTCTGGACTACACAGCGTAGCAGAAATTGAACCTGTTAATTGAGCAGACGGCCAAAGTGGAGGATTTATTTGCACTTGCTGAACTCAGCCTATTTGAAAAAGAATGCCTTGATGGCACAAAAGACAGAGTGACGTCTGTCTCATTCTGACCTACCAGAAATATAAACAAACAAGTTTGATTCATTACCTGGATGTGAACCTCTTTAAATACTGTCTGAATTATTTTCACACAGTCTTCTTCAGAGAGAGTTTGATTTGTGGCCTGTGAAGTAAATTATTAATAAAAACAGATCTTAAAAAACATTTTAATAATCCATTTATAAGTTGTACACCTAATTCATCAAATTATATCCAATTATTTAATGCAAAGTCAACTCTATGTAAAGCAGACACCCTTGGGACATGCTCTATCTGTCTGCCTAAGAGAGACGTCCATCTTCAAGGGGAAGTATCATGGGGTTTTTGACCTCTCTTGTTAAAAATGGTGAAATAAGACCTTCACTTTGCTACAAAATAATTCTAGAACGACGAGAGGAGAGAAATCAACTTAATTCTTGACAGGAACAACTCGTACTCTGTTCTAGCGCATTTTGGAAACAAAAATACGAAAACTTGAAAAACATTAGACTAACATTTTTCAAGTTTCAATCCATTCTGACCTACTCTGTCTCTGGCCAGAGGCACTAATCGACAGTTTTATTTTAGTTTCAGACAAAAAGATGAAATTAGGCCAGGACAAGCCAAGGTGACTCTCTCAAGAGAGTGTTTGCCTTGCAGTGGTGTCTGCTATAAGACAGTACACCATATTACTATCCCAATGAAACTTGGGCAGTGGGCATTCTAAAGGATGATTTGCTATTTGATATGCAATTGCCATGAGCTTTTTCAAAACCTACCAGATAACAAGTTGTGGAATATATGGTATTGGATTCTGGATGTGAACATTCCAGGTTTAAGCCCGGCTAATCAACTTGTGTAAGTCACAAGTTAGTATACTAAAATAAACAGTGATCCTGCTTTTACCTACCAGGGAAAGAATGCCAAACAATGCATGAGGAATGATTGTATAATGGTCCTTTAGTCTGTCGCACAGGAATTCAGAAAACAAAGCCACTAAAGACAAACACAAACAAAGAAATGGTCATTTTATCATTGCATACATGACTTCATGTTATTCAAAATGGCAGACATCAGCGACGACCCTGGGACACACTGCTAACTACTTCACGGATCCTAGAGTATTCTGTTACATAACACACACTTGATTTTCGTCTTCACTACACTTTAACTAGGATCAAATATGGCATCCATATGTATCCATATTTGATCCTGTAAATAGTATAGCAAAGACAAAGTTTGTGCCACAAAGAACATATTGCAGGATGTCCCAAGGGCCTTCAGTGTCCTCCATCATTTTTAATATCAAAAAGGCCCTACAGACAAGATACAAGATAGCCATCAGTAAAAGAGAATGATAATGATGATGATGATGATTACTACGCTAAGAAAACAGTAACACCTATACCAAGTTATGGTGTGAAACACAAGCATCACCATCATAATAATAATAATAATAATAATAATAATAACAATAATAATAATCTGGAAAGCTAGTAAACAACCTTCTCTTTCTTGAAATGGAAAATCGACAAGACGATGTAAGACATCAGACAGTAAACGAACACCACAGCATCTCCTGTCGACATCACCGCTGGTTAGTTGAGGGCTAAAAATTAAAGTAACAACAGTAGGTTAGAGGGACACTGCTTCCATGAGGTATTCTGGTTGGTGGGAAATCATTTATCCCAAGATTTCAGACCTGTAGCAATCAATACCAGGAATTACTAATCAGTGACAGTGACATGAATGAAATCAATGAGTAATCGATGGTTAATCAATATTATTATTGAATACGCATTGATTAATAATAATCATTGACTAATAATATTGACAGGTCCCAAATTTTTAATAATTGATTAGTCATCAGTTGCATTGATTTCTCAGTGAAAAAAAAATATTGGATTAATAAAACTATGGGCAAAGTCTATGATCCTTTTCCTTGTCGTTTGTTATCAAAGCAAACTTCAACTACTCTAGCATCACGGTTGTTCATTTTTATGAAAATTCTTTCCCTTCTGAGGGTTACTGGATTCTTTAGGTAATGTTTAATTCATGTAATGAGTAACCAATAACATCACTGGCCAATCAATGACATCAATGAGTAATCAATGACATCAATGAGTGATAGAATTAAGCCATAAATTTTTTTGCCTTTGTTTAGTCATCAAACACTCATTGATTATCAGCAATAATCAATGACTATTCAGCTGATTAATCATTAGTTACCAATCAATTACTCACTGATGACATTGATCATCGATTGTCTGGTCAATATCATCCTTAGGAGGGAGGGGGAGGGTTGTATAAGAAATTATGTAACATTCCTAAAAAAGGGAAGGGCCTGTGATTGTCTGTCCTCAATTCTGAACTCAGTTCAAAATAAAATACCAATACGAGAAATATTCCTTAACCCAAACCAACACAGACAATTTAATTCCCACGGCAGTTCCTTTCGTATTCTCCCGAGTTGAGGTAAGCTTAATTGGTAAGAGCTTAAATATGAATGACGACTTATGACATCATTTGGGCAAAAACCGATCCAAAGTCTTCGCAGAGAAGCAGCTTATTTATCCTACAAACACGCCAGATACTAATCCTTCATTCTAGCTAACTGGGCACTTCTGAGCTTACATTACCCTCCGTTCCTCAACATGTATGCCACGCCACTCACCCCAAATCTTCCACAAAAGTAACCAGATCTAGGCTTTTGGAGCGGATATCTACAAGAAATAGCAGTTTTTTTAGATGACGGAATGTTTCGAAAATTTGTTGGGAAAATGTCTGACCTTTGACAATCCTGGAAAGGTGTTGTTCAATGTTTTCCTCGGTCAGGTCTTCATTCTCCATACTTGCCGCCATTTTGAAAATTTCGCCATGTGACAAGAAATGCGAGTTGACTGGGACCAAGACCGATTTTGCAGGTAAGCAATGCGTGCAAAGTGTGGGCCAGTCACGAAAAAAAAAACAATTATTTCAATTAACTGAGCACAAGTTTTCATTAATTAACAACATTGAAAACAGTCCCAAAGGGTTTGTGATGGCTCGATCGCAAACTCACTAGCCACTCTTGTTTGTGTTTGCAACCCTGTTTTTTTTTTCTTTTTTCCCAAATGTCTGATTCGCTTTTGTGCAAACTAATTTCCTTATACGTCGTTTGATGTCGACCTTTCGTAACGTGTCGGGTTCGATTCGTCAGAACTTTTCACCTGCTAAACATATCGTCACTGATTGATCGCAAACAGTTTGCAATAGTATTTTCATATCATTGTTTCCACGCCGTTGCGTTCTAAATTGTTGAAGCCAAGACGTAACCGTAGAACATTTTTACCGTCTTGCATTTTGTTTGCGATCATTTGTAGCCTACGCGCAGAAGTCTTGTGTTTCCTTTGAGCGTAAAGAGGATGTCTGTGAGCAGGCTATATTATTCGCAACTCGTCACCAATTGACGTAAAAACGGGTGTTTCCACTTACGCAAACTGTTATCAAAAAGATGGAAACCGACGCAAATACGCTGGGGTAACAGCAACCATGTAATGGATCATGGTATTACATCCAGGTAGGAGTAGTGATACTCCTGATTACCACCGTGCTATAGAAACTAGGTTATACAATACAATATAATATTTATTTTGCCATATGCATAACATTTACAGCACAAGATGGAAAAAATGAAGAAAATTAAGGAAAGGAGATAAATGGCGAGAAAACCTGAAAGAAACCACTAGGTTAGGCTTGCATGGGTGGTATGGGCCACTGTGAATTTGCTTACCGTTATAGTTGCCTTTTCTCCTCCTACAAGAACTGGATAATGGGTATACATCTTCTGACTATAGCTGGTTGCAAGAAAATGTATTTTTGTAAACTTTATGTAAAATCATGTTGGCCCCACTGACAACAAACTTTAAAAGTTACTGGTTTCCATGAAGAGCACGAACTATCCCATCCAAGCCGCGGATTTTTTTCAGGCTTTTTATTATTATTTTTTTTTCACAGCTACTTAATTTGCATACGTAACCAGTTGCGCTGGACTCTCGTCTATATTAACAACATGACAGTCTTTTGCAGGGAATTCATGAGTTAAATTAAATTTCTTCGTCTTCCAGTGATAAATTCAAAAGTTGAAAATACAAAACTTTCCAACCTCGTCGAGTTCCTTGCTCAATGAGGTGACCCGTCTTAATTGTATTGATTATATTCAGGTAAGCATTGAGCGCGCAGTTGACATTCGATTTCCCTTTATGACGTCAGTTTTTTTTTTCCTTCTGCGACGCGAAACGACTCAAGTTGTGTTCCTTTCAAGAAAGAGAAACATTTGTTCACGACAGTGCCTTTGAAGGCTATAGTTAACTGCGTTGAAAGTCTACCCTGTATTGAGATATATCAACTGACAACATATGAAGACAAGAGTTGTTTTAAAGTTGGTAAGTACGTTTCTTTTTAGGTTCAAAAGCGAGCAAAGTCGTTATTTTACTTCTGTACACATAGAGTATCAAAACGAAAGAAAACCCAACTTCTCATGGTCACATCATTATCTAGTCAATAACCCAACCCACTTCAGTTAACTTTTTACCGGTAAAGTCGTGTTTTAAATACTTTCTCTATTTCCCAGTTGTTCAGTTGACACGTTTCTCGTTTATTTGTATTTTGTTGCTATGGTTTCTCGTTGTTGAAGTCTTTTCCCTCGCGCAAAGTCGACGCGCGCGCGTCCAACGGAAACACCACATAATTTTTCATTTAATTTTCGCTAATACTTATTCGTCAGAAATTACATTTTTCTAATGTCCCTCAATAATTATTTTTTTCTAGTAGTTAGATATGAATCAAAAAATTATGTTGTGAAACGCCAAACATTCGTGCGATCATTGAGCGCGCTGTTCACATTTGAATTCTTCTTTATGACGTCATTTCTCTTCTGTGACGCAAAATTCAGCTGCGTTGCCGCCAAGATGAAGAGAAATTTGACAAAGACATCACGATCAGTTTTGTTCTACCGACTTAGTTTCAATTACAATTCCATTGGAGACCTCGCCTGTATCAGAAAATATCTTTGAAGGTAAGACTTGATTTGAATTGAAGTGGTACAATTTTTTTGTGTGTGCGGCTGAAACTAAAGCTAAAATACGAGTTTAGTTCGGTTTGCTTTCTGCCAAAAGCCCTGTTTTTCCAATCTTTCTCTTCTCTTTCATAGTCACGGTTTAAGTTCACGTTTGTTCGAGTTTTGTTGCCGGTCAAAGGAAAACGGCGGAAATAACCACGCGACCATGTCGTCCTTCGCTTACCGTTTCTCCTTCCACGTATACAGCTTCTACATTGTAGTTCTCTTAACCTTATCTTGAAAATAAGTAAGACATCATAAACATGCGGGATGTTGTAAAAGTTCTTTTTTAATTTCTTTCTTCCTGGTTGCCCGACCTCTGGGGGCCTATATCCCTACATTTACACTTGACAAATTCCCACTAGACGCATCAGTAGAGCTTCACGTTCACAGCACACTACATTTACTACTATAAACAGCACAGCTTCACTACAGAAAAGCACGACCAGCGAGACTGCTTTTCTTGACATTGAACAATTTTACAGAGCCTTGTAACAACAGCACTACAGGAATGAACAACCTTTCCGTGTTGAAAAAGTTCAATTTTACCATATTTGCGAGTGTTGGAGATTTGATACTACAAAACGACTACAGCTACGGGTGTGGTTTCCGTGTTGGTGGAATGTGAAAATATAGTTATATTATTTTATTTTGAAGACAGGTTGGACAACGACTGTTGCCCTTTTGGAAACAAAATGGATAGAATAAATACAAAATATACTTTTATCGTACTGTACAAAGTATACATGTATGGCTTGTCTGGTGCGCGAATCCGTAAAACGCACTTAGAACTTACACAACTACTTTTTCAACACAAAAGGGTTCAATGCCTAATAAGGGGTTCTTCTTTTTAATAGCTTATATTTTTGTTTGTTTTTCCGCCAGAAGCGAAGCGAGTTTATCTTTCCTCAAACGCTTCTGCATTTTTTCTCCCATTAAATCTCTCCTCTGCTTCAAAGAGGACGCGCGTATCGTCAACTTCGTTGACGTTTTTCAAGTGTTCTTTTTGTGATTTTCTTTTCGTTGACTTGTGTGGCAGTGCTGTTGTGCCACAGCATTACTACATTACTGTGTTGGGTAGCCTGCAGCCTGCTGCATGACGTAAGAAGTTGCATTGGCAGGGGCGGGGGAACCTTGGTGATGTCCCATCATGCCTCCTACTCCCATCATCTGCTGTGACTGTGAGGGAGGCTGCTGACCATTTGAGGTCGCTGGCATTTGAGCTGGGGAAGAACAGAGGAGCACAGTGACTGGAGGGAAAAGGATTGCACGTGATCAAAAGACCTTAGAGGTCGTGTTGCGCTACATGTCAGATGAGTCTGAAAATGATGTCTGTTGGATACCAGGACAATAAAACTCAGTTGAAGCCTACAAGGGCGCGAGGGTGTAGGAAATCTTGTACTTAGAATCCTCGAGACTCTGGGAAAGTGATTGGCTGTCCCGAAACGGCTCTCATTATTTTACCAACTGTTTTGCCACATAAATCCTGCGGTAAAAAATTCCAGTACCTTGGAGTCTCTCCTGGGACCAACCACTGGTCGAGGAGCATGAGGACTCTGGGTAGCTGGAACGCCATGAAAGTCACACCGCTATATGAGCGCTTAGGCAACCATTTCTTAAAACACACACATTAAAGGGAAGTGTTTGCAAAAACAAGCAAAGCCACGAGCAAAAGACACTATGACCTAAAGTTTTGCTCACTCTTAAACGTGCTCTCGTAGGTTGGTTCATGAGTACGTGGTTTAAAATAGCACTCAAAGCCCAGTCTGCCTTCAAACTTAAATTCAGGAGTTTGTCTTGGACTGTAAATGACTGTAAATGTCTACTGTTCTATTTTTCAAGCAACTTAAAATTTATAACGGATGGGCTTGGCCAGTTCACCAAGCTCCAAAAGGCACAGTCCACCACATACAGGATAGTAGACCTGTGCAAACGCTGACAACAGCAAAATAAAGCTGTGATAACATTAACGAGCTCACTACTTGGACACTGCCCTCCTGGTAAGGCTCCGCTCCTTCCACCTGCCTTAAGCGCGAGGAATAAATTGTCGCAAATTTAAAGAATTTGTTCGCAAATTTCATCAAATAAAACGCGACTTTTTGTCTATTTATTTCCTTCAATTTTAGACGTCCAATGATTGAAACTGTAAGTTATATAACTACTGGGCAAAACAAAGACGAGTGAAAGGATCTACAGACATCATTTTTAGATTCTCATCTTTTCGTAAATGACAACATCTCACCAGGGTATCCCTGCATTGCTGCTGGAACAACTTGCACCTGACTTCTGTGATGAGAAAAAGAAAAGAAACCATCGTCTTTATTACAAAACAACGCCTACTAAGCCCTGTTTATGTTTTTAAAAGAAAACAACGGTCTAAAAAAAATTGGTCTTAACGGAAGCTCATGCAATGCAATAACAGAGAAAAACATTTTTCTAGGCCCTTGTGTCCCTTTTGAGCGGTTTTCAATTGAGTGTCGTAAAACCAAAACCAAAGTAATTTCTTTGGCCAATCACAACAGACGTAAACAACACAACCAGCCAATCAGAACTCGAACCAAATACATGTAATCTGCGTCAAGCGCGGGAAAACGCGTGCGAGCAAACACGACTGGTTTTAGTTTGGCTTCCCATTGGTTGAGAAAATGGCGCGAACTTTGCCAACCAATCATAGAGCGCAGTAAAGCAAAACCAAAGCAAACGCAAAATTACTTTCGTCACTCAACTGAAAACCGCTCTAAAATAGACTACGAGCAGTCCTTTATTTTTCTTGGGGATAGTAAAGCGAGCAAACCACGCGAACGCGCGCGAAAAATGTTTCCCGCGAGGAGACTCGACGCGATGTGAAAAGCGAAACCGTGCGTCGCGTCTCCTCACGGGAAACAAATTTTGCGCGCGCGCGCGCGTAGTTAAGACTGCTCATAGTCTAGCCTCAATTAGTATTAATCTACTAGTGTTCTATCACGAATGCCGTTCTCTGATTGGCGACACTACTCGCTGTCTATTCTGTGATAGATAGCGAGTAGCGGTTTTCAACAAAATGGCGGCCGCTTCCTCGCCTTTTCGAATGTCTGCGATGAGGATATAGATAATTTACTTGCTTAGTTTTGAACGACTAGTACATTTATACTAAAACAATTAGATTACTCGCTCTCGATTTCTATGCATGATAGCTGATTCGGGCTGCGCCCTCATCAGCTATCACACGATAGAAATCTCGAGCTCATAATCTAATTGTTAAATAGCAGATCTATTCACAAGCCTATTTTTCATTTGCTTTATAGACATTTGAAAGCGTTCAAGAGCCATTTTCCATTAGACGCCAACTCACCCAAATGTCTGCTGTGGATAGTACACATACTGAGCCGCTGCTGCCGGAGGGTACTGAACATACCCTTGCTGAACCTGGGATTGCTGTGGCATAGTCTGCTGGTTATAGAACTGTTGGTAATACTGTTGGTAGTACTGGCAGAAAAAAGCATAGAAAGAAGGTGAATGAAACAAATTGACAGTGTGCAACAAAGCTATTTTTAAATTAAAGGAACCATCTGATGTGGACTGTGTACAGGGAAGAAGATTCCCTATTACTTATTTTGTGTGAAACAATTTCATTGAGCCACCGTATTACATCATGAAAATCCAAGATGGTGGCGCCCAGGAAATTGGCGATAATCAAATTCTGTTTTGTCAGACACAGAAATATTATTTCCATGTTTTCCAATGAAATTTGAAATTAGATTGTATCTTCAACAATTTAACGTTAATTTATTTCAAGAGTGGAGGTTTCCATAAAAGTAAAAAAATAATCTGTATTTTGAAAATAACACTGCTAATAACTTATAATAATAATAATATAAAAAATAATAAGAAATTTAGTACCTGCTGCCATTGCTGCATGTTCTGGGCATTGTTCATATCAGCATTTTCCTTCCCCCAGGAACACTGTGAGAAACATTAGAAACATTAATACAACATTAACTTCGGTACTTTAATAATCTTCAATTTATTTTACTTCAGACAATTCCACTTACTTTCAATAAATTATCTCCTAGTACCATCCCCTGTGATTGGAAAATAGCTTCTAGAGCTTGCTCATGTGTATAAAATCTGTCAAAAGAAGTCACACAAACATTAATAACAGAGATAGTTACTAAATATCCAACAAAAATCAGTGATTGCATAAAATTTGCTCAAATTCACCTGAACTTCAAACAAATTCAATAGTCATTGCAATGATAAAGCTCTTTAACGATTCCAAAAACAAATGTTCTGGACTACATTTAAAATTCCAATAAATTTACTAAACATGAAACAGCGCTGAAAACGTTCGATTCTAACTCTAGGGGAAGTATAGTGGAATGGGCTCTATTCCTATTAAAATTTTGCTTGCTTTACCATGGCTCTCTTTGTCACAATGAGTTCTTATACAATGGACAAAATATGCTTGCCATTGTTAATACGAAAGCCAATTTTCCTTTGACAGTTATTGACACGCAGGTTAAAGTTATTTGCTGCAATACGAGTTCTTTACTGTTGAGAAATCAGTACAAAACATTGCCTAGCATACACTTACTTGATAAATCCATAAAACTTCTCTGGGAATATTTTAATGTCATAGATCTGTCCAAACTTTGAAAAATTCTGACGGAGTGTGTCATCTGGCAAAACAAGAATAAAACAAACAATAAGAGAATAACTAGAACCTTGTCACTAAGAGTAAAGAGTGAAATAGGACTTATTGCTTATCCTAAAACAAAAACAAAGTAGATTTGCCATAGTTGGCTAGAAAATCCAGCACCATCTGACAGTTTTGGGTAGAAAAAGGAAATCTGAGTGCTTCTTATCAGGAGTTGAACCTAAGACCTTCCGAATACTAGTTCGGATGCTCTACCACTGAGCTACAGGAGACTCGTGGGAGCTAAGGCCATTAAACTAGGTTCTTGGTTTTTTGATCAAACCAAAAGTAGCAAGTTCTAATATTGATTTTTAATGAACTGCAAACTGGTATCAATTT
Organism: Pavona decussata; assembly: GCF_977016875.1. Classification (NCBI taxonomy): domain Eukaryota; kingdom Metazoa; phylum Cnidaria; class Anthozoa; order Scleractinia; family Agariciidae; genus Pavona; species Pavona decussata. Next base: position 3,815,755 of record NW_028145567.1, read on the forward strand.
TTCTTCAGGAAAATTTCACCATGTGACTTTAGAGGACCTTTGAATTTTTGCAAATTTGGAGGAATTTATCGAATTGTCACCTGTTATTGACCAACAGGTAAGCTGCTTTCGTTTGTTTGGCTTTGTTAGTTTGATTTTTAAACAATCACAAAAATGGAAAAATTTCACGTCACAAACATTTCCCCTAACAATGTTATTTTTCCCTTCTGGGATGGCCTTATGATTATTCTCCATTTAAAATTATCAAATTTAATTACCAGTGCAGCTTGGGGGAAGATTTCCAACGTAAATTGTTGTGTTATATGGCGAAGACTGTCTTGCTATTTCCTCCCTCGCCTGAGGCTTTGCTGTTTCAAAAGGACAAAGGCATATTAATAGCAAGAGCTCAGAAAATAATAAGGAAGGATCACAGAACTGGATTAGGTTTAGGGTTGGATAAATTCTGCTTGTAAATTGGCATATTCAAGGCTGCTGCCTAGCAGGAGCCCAGGAGCCTGGGGCACCCAAGAAAATGCTCTGGGCGCCTTATTTTTTTGCAGCAGCCCTTAACACTTCACATGTTGGGCTCCTAACTGCTTGGCTGTTGGCCTTGAAATTTTTCTTAGGCAACAGCCTCGGTATTCTATCTGCCAACAGTGCTAAAAAGTTGAGTACTCTGCTCAAAATTCTGCTTGAGTTCTGATGGGTACAAGGTTGATTAGATGTTCATTGTGTTGCCAAATTACAGCCTTCTAATCTGTATCTGCTGAGTTGAGCATGTTAAAAATTATCTTTCTGTAGTACCACTGGTTTCAGGGTGACCACTTTTTTGTGCATATTGCTTGTAGGTCCTCTAGGGTACTGTACGTGATGCAGGTAACTTCTTTTAGCTGTTGTCACTCAAGATTCCAAACACAATGGTAGGTAGTTTGGTTTTGTTTTGAATTTTGTCTTTCAAGTTTTTTTTTCTAGAAATGTCATGTTTACCTTTCATGTTCAATTTCAATTGTTCTGTAAATATTTCTTTCTGCTCAACTTCTGCTCGAAAATGCAGTATTCTGCCGACAGAATGCTCATTGCCACAGGTGGTGAATTATGCTTGAAATTCTGCAGGCAGAATTTACCTAAGTCTAAAATCAGGTTTTAATGATCAATGGTTCAACACAGATTTCTTCAGATGCAACTCAACGGAGAGAACTGTGTATCCTCTCTTTTCTTGGCAGAGAAGATGAATCACATTTTCAATATGGCCCCCTTTTTACCTCTGTCTTTCACACTAAAATCAGGATGAGCCAATGTCAATGACAATGATATCACATTTAACAAGTTTCACGGCAAGGCTTTAAAAAAAAACTAACATCTCTCTTTCTTTATCAGCACATAGAATGCATTCAACGTTGTTGATTCTAGCAAAGTTGAAGAGCTGATCCTATGTTTTTCTATCAACACAAGATAATTAGTTTCTTACTCTGTGGCGTTGCTTTCCTAGCTGCCCAGTTGGTCCGTATGGGTCTTCCCTTCAACTGCGCTCCTACGATAACATCAACATGGTATCACTCAAGATAAGTTAGATCTTTTAACCAATCAGGGATACTTTCAAAGGATAGTTTCATGTCCTTTTCGCTTTTAAAAAAAAACTGTTACCCTATCCCAGACTAAACTGCTTATATACATACCGCTTACAGTACGTATGGGAGTACCCGCCCCCCTCCTCTCTACCCAGAATTCAGCTTTCTTTGTCCACATGCTTCCTAACCCTCCCACCCACGGGGTAGTACAATTATCATCCAAAACTCTAGATAAAAATCCCCAAACTTAACTTGGTGAATGCTTGCTCAAATTGGTTGAAAGCTATTGCTCAGAAGAAGTAAAGAATTGTGCCTCATAAGAAGAATATTTCTTACCTCTCATTTCTTTTATGGCTCTCTCAGCATCCTGTGGACAAGAGAATTTGTAATTAAGTTAATCAAGCATTGGTGATATAGCATTGCTCAAACCCCATTCCTAAGACTCCTTAAGTACCAAACTTTGTAGACCTTTGGCAACTTAAATCGCACTTTCAGTTTGAAGATTATATTCATGTTTATGTGTTGGGAATTCATGGAGAAGTAAACTAGTCCACATACTTGCACTTAATTATTCATTTGAGGTGAATAATCAGGGATGTCAGTAGGGAGGCCAAGAAAGTGAAGAAGGCAGTCATTTGGCAGAGGTACAGATAGTTTTCAAACAATTGGACTGGTTCTCTCCAAATCGTTTTACACTTGTTACCATTCAATTTGCCCGGTCAGGAAGCCAGCTTTCCAGCTTTCTCTGGTTTTTCACCTGAGACCAGAGACCCCTCTAAATCGGCACATACAGGTTATATTAAGAACACTAACTATGGAGTCCTAAAGTGTGACGCCACAAATATTTGAAGTTTTGAAATTATGGGATTTGTTAGTATATTCGGAAAGAGCATGGTAAAAAATGCCTACTTACCAAAAATCAGCATCTTATTGCAATTTGGGGGCGAGATATTAGCTCTGTTATGCCCCGATGAATCCATACAAATCCTTCTAATTTTGTCTCAGTTCCTAACGTTCGACAACTGAGACAAAATTAGAAGGATTTGTATGGAGTCATCGGGGCATAACAGAGCTAATATCTCGCCCCCAAATTGCAATAAGATGCTGATTTTTGGCAAGTAGGCATTTTTCATCATGCTCTTTCCGAGATACTGACAAATCCCATAATTTCATAAATTTAGTTTTTGTGATGCAATCACTTTAGGACTCTATAGACAGTTTTTTTTTCTCCAGAAACTATGATGAACAAAACAAAAACAGAGGCATTGAACCCTGGCGGCACTGGACAAAAACAGGTGCAAGGACATACCTCCTTTTTGAGGAAGGAGACAAAACCGTATCCTTTGGACTTTCCAGAACCACTATCTTTTACAACTCGACAATCCCTATTCAGAAAATAATGAAGCACACCTCAAGATTAACACAACAATCTGTTTAAATACTTTTAGAAAACTGGAAAAAGGAAGAACAAAATGAGAAATTTAAAAGTTAAACAACTATGTACCAATTAAAATAACTGTTTTCCTAACCCAGCAAATTTGAGTTTTTTTAAACAAAACAAAATAATATACCATGAGAGCCATCACAAGAATATTTCACTTGAAGAAGCCTACTGCAACACACTGTTGAATTTCGAACAATCTCATAAACTAATCCCAAATTAAAAGCTAAAACCTAACAGTTTCTGATAACTAAAACATTACAAAATAAAATATGTAAATGAATGGAAAACTCTAGTGATACTATTTCACTAATCTGATTGTCTACTACTTTAGAACTTAGATAAAAAAGAAGAAAAAACAAGCAAGGAAAATGGCATACATCGCCTGGGCGGGAGGCAATTAGTGCACATTCATCTGTATTCAAGCAAATAAGGAAGCGTTACAACACATGACATACTAAGCATTGATAAAAACATCAAAAATATGAATTCAAAATAATCCTGGAAACATGTTCAGTGCATCATAGAGGTGTAAAATTGATACTGGTAGGTAAACATACATTAATTGGACATAAGAGGAAAATAACAAATATCAGTTGATTTTAACTTGTCGCTTTGTCCATAAGTTAGGGATTTCTTATGACAGAGAAACATGCATAACAATGGACATTAATGATGGTCAAAAGGGTGACATGCAACCAATCATGAATTGCTTCCCAAAACTGATTCTAGACAGATCTATAAAAAGACGGTGACCCGAGAAATAAAAAGAGCTGTGAATTATTGGTGGGTTGTGTTTGGTGTACATAAGGATATTTGTTGTTATTTTTTTTTTTTTGGGGGGGGGGGGGGGGGCTGTTTGTCAGTAAAAACCAAAGGGTGATTCTCAATGGAATACAAATCTCCAATAAAAACTTGTAACTTACCATTTCGATCTTCTTTGACACTAACTGTGAATGCTGATACTATTTTAATGTTTAATGTTACTGCTCTTAGAGACAACTTACACAGTGAATTTAAATTCTCAGGGTGAAATAAAAAAAAAATGCTCAATGAAGGAATGCACGCTTTTGGTCTTATTCCAGAAAAAGAACCATAACAATTTAGTCACCACAAGTTATAATTTTCAAGAGCGTGTTTGTTATTCTTTTTCTGGTATACAGCCAATCAAACACACCAGAAGTTGTCTCTAAAATTTAAAGTAACCTTATTGCACCTTCCATTAACACTGGGTACTCTGAAGTTCACCTAACAGTTTGGTTTTTTTTTTTTTTTTCGCTGCTGCTGCTGCTGCTGCTATCAAAAATCGTAACAGTTATCGCAGAAGGTAAAACAAAGTTTAGCTCAACAAGGTTAAAGCCATTTCATTGGTTGTGAACAGATTTTCCCTCACAGATTTTGATCCAGTTTATTAGTTTCTGTAGTTTTACCATCTGTTCTAAGTTCGTTAGTTGACTTTTAAAGTTCAGAGTTCACATTATTGAAAGGTGCAGTAAGGTGTTCAAAAATTAAGGGTGTGCTTCCATTGAGAAATCCAAAACTGGACTTTTTTCATCAAAAATCAGATTAAGTTTTGTTTCTTTAGAAAAATCTCAAACCAGAGAAGGATTTTTTGGATCATGCCCAAAAAAAGAAACCTGAGATTCAACATCTGAAGCACTTCTTACTACTGATCTGAAAAGAATACACAGGGAAATAACTACAAAAGTTTTCTGCACATTAAATCACATTTTGAAGTGAAGTTCACTTTCAATATTTTTTCTTCCCTATTCTTTTGCCAACTAAGACTAAAAGGGTTTTTCTTCAATCCGTAGTTTAACACACAACTGTGCAATAAAAGTAATTGCCGCAAATTGAAACAAAAAAGAGAAATTTGGAGCCTTGTTGGCAGTCACGACTGTCACTGTGGGCAAATAATCCATTTTAGATCATGGTTTCTTTAGATAACAAAAAAATCAAAGTGATCCCAATTTTTTTTTTATCTGATCTTGGATTTTCCAAAAGAGACACACCTGAATCACCCTAACTTCACTGGCCTTAACCCTCTAAGCCCAAACATTGATCAGCATCAAATTACTTCTTGTAATATCAATGTTTATTTAACCCCTGAGGTCATGAGAATTAAGGATATGATCACCCAAGTTGGATTTTCTTGATATTTTAATAACTTCTCCCCTGTACTTATATAAGAAAAGCACCAGGACAAGAAAGGAGAATTTGTTCTTTGAAATTAGGGGTTAAGGGGTTAACTGGTGAACAAGTAAGGGGGCAGAACAGAAACTTCCACATGATAAACCAAATCCTCCTTTATCAACTCTGTCCACCCCACCCTTGATCACATTATTCTGCCATCTATTCCTTTTTGGCAGCCCAAAATAATGTGCAATTTTCATTGACGGAATAATCTTGGACAGATAATAGGAGGTTCCTACCTAATCATTTATGTTATGGTACAAATAGAATAAAAAAAGTGGAAAAGACAAGAAAGGAACCTAACTGTAACCACTCCCATTCTCAGCTTTGCATTGGTAATCACTGCAAACCAAAGACTTTGTCAGTCTTGGGCTGGTATACAACATAATTGAGGGACTAGGGGCATATAAGGTCCATGCCAAAATCAGGATCATTTTTCAGTTTTTATCAAAATTACAATGAAATTTGGGGGGGGGGGGGGGGTGGGGGTGGGGAGGGGGGAGAAGGTGGGCTTAATTTCTCTAATGAACTGTCCTACATGCAGGCCTCCTTCCAAAAATAAGGGCAATCTGAAAAAACAGAAAAAATCCTAAAATTCAAGATCAATTTTTTTTGTTTTCTTTTGATAGTCTGCATTTCTGACATGTGGTCTACGACAGTTCGCTTGAGAAACTTAAACCCATTATTTCTCTCAAATTTGGTTCCATTTTTGATAAAAGGCAAAATTGAACCTGCAGTTTGATCTAGGCCCCTTATGCCCCTAGCCCTTCAATAATTGAGGAATTCTGTGTTGGCACTACAAGACGAAAGGTAAGATAACACTACAAAGGGTTGTATTCCATTGAAACAGTCTTTGATCAACTCTCAAGAAGTATCATTTGAATTGATTATGTTAAGTCAAAGGAAGAGGTGTCATTAAAGGGGCCCATGTATGTCGCACACTGTGAAGTACTAATGCTTGGAAACAGGGTCAAACAAGCAGCATTTCATTATCATAGAATCATAAACAATTATTTGAGCCGGCTAAACTGGATGGAAAAATCAGTGGCTCTTCAACACTACACACAGACCTTGCTGTGCTTGGTGGTGAACTCAAACCAGTGAGTTTTACATCCAGCTGGCCTCACTTGCAAAAGTTCTCTGGGCTTGTCAGATTTTGCCTCAGATCGCTAGACACATTATTTCAAAGGGTGTTTTTGTAGGAGGTGAACAAGATCCAGCCACCCTACTCATTCTCAAGTGCCAAATATTTACACCGAATGTGACACTTAATCAAAACCAGTTATACAACTGCACACAACCTTCCTTAATGAATAAAAACCACTTATCTCCTTTGGCAAGGAATAGAGCAAAAACAGTACCACTTGGATACACTAAAGTTCAAATATTAGTTAATGCCAAGGTTTGAATGCCATGCTTTCCGTGTTTACTTGTTAAACTTGAAAAGCATCAATTTATTAAAATATTGTGTCACTTTTAAAACTTCTTTGCTTTGTTTTTTTCAAAAAAGTTATTTCAAGCAGGGCTCGAGACTAACAGTAGCCAACTAGCCACAGACTAGTAAAATCTTTAGTTTCAGTTAGTAAGATTTGCAAAGCACTTAACGGTCAAACAAAAAATGAAAATTATTTATGCACGTTGAGAGAAGAGAAACTAATTAAAACAAAGACTGTTAGGGGATTTCGTTGACTTCACTGCTTTAATTAAACAATAAGTTGAAACACTTTAAAGGGTGGCAAATGGCAGAATCTGCTTTCTGCCACATGTGTAAGAAAAATTTTGCCCTGTTACTAGCCACTGGGCTTGTGAGCTAAAAAGTTAGTCTCAAGCCCTTATTTTTGGTAGAGGAAAAAAAAGAAAAAGTCACAAAAATACTTACGTTACTTGCCCACAAGCAGCAAAAGCTTTAAAAAGGTATTCATTTCCTATTTCTGAATCAAGGTCACCCACAAATACGTGGTAATGATCTGCAACAAAGAAGAATGTCCAACAACAAACTGATTAGCAGATTGGCTAAATTCCAACATGCATGATAACTCTACAGAATATACAATGGCTAAAACATGACTGGTCAAGAATAGAGCTATCATGACATAAATCACTGCACAATTGACTCAGGAGGTATTACAGGCTGTAGGCTGACTGTTGCAATTCTGGGCCTCAGATTTTTTAACAGCCAAACAAAGTACTTCTAAGTTGTATATTATAACAGAACGGCTTTGCCCACAAATTCAACTGTTGGTCTATAATAGCATTCAAGCACACATCTAAATAATTTTTAATCAATGCTGTTTAGACTTTAGATTAGTGTTTATCTATATATTGAATGTGCAGGGCTGTCATTAAGAGGCAGGGGCCAGGGATTTCCCCCGGTTACTAAGAACATGGCCCCCGGCTATTTTCATGGGAAAATAGAAGAAAAATAGAACCAAAAGAAATTCCTAGCTGTTTGATTCCCCGCCTACTTGTTGTATTTATCCAGCAACTTTAAATCTTAGTGACAGCCCTGAATGTGTTACAGATGTTTTTATTTTTTGTTGACAGGGCGAACATTCCCCACATTTTGATTTAAAATAAAGTTATACTTATACTTACTTATATTATTTCTCACAATCAACAGCATCTAGTCTCATAGAAAATGTAAATTGAATGCAACAGCAAAAGAACTTGACATTGTCCAATCTGGGAAATACCTCCTAGGTCTGAATTTTTCCTCATTCAGTTATAATCCTTACTGACTAGCATTTAGTTCTTTTCCTTTTTATAAAGTTTTCCAACAAAACAACAGCTTTTTTAATTGGCAAATTTTTTGGAAAACATGTGGGATTTCAACCAAATGTTGTCAGGGCTCAAGCAAAACTACACAAATAAAAACAACAAACAATCATTGTTATGTCAGGTGCTACCAGCCTGAAAATAAATTACTGAGAGCAGATTTTAACACAAGTTTTTTATCAACAAGACCTGAAGGGGTAAGTTTGTTAACAGCTGACTGACTTTCCACAATGAACATTTTTCTTCAATGTGCAAATTTTGATTTTTGTCTCACTTATTTCACCAGAATATAATATTTAAAGAATGTGCTGTCAACTGTGACAAACAGAATTATTGCAAATAACCACTACAAAAGAAACATAACTATACATGACCAAACAAAGCTACATAAAGCAGACAGATTGTTCACAATTACACACTCTTTCATTTTACTTATGACCTGAAAAGGAGTGCTTTACCTTTTCACCAAAATAAAATAGAAACAGGAATTAGGAAGAGTATAGAGAGAGTGGCTCTTCATCTGTGTCTGGTTGAATTCAAATTTGGAAATAATGTTGCCCTTCAAAATAACGTTTTTATCAAGTTTGCACAAAGCATTTTATAGGGACAATGAAATTAACAGCACCACATCTGTTTTTTTCTTTGACCGCAAAGGCTGTGATTAAATACAAAGGTAAGCAGTTGATTCAAAATAACCACAATAATTGCTTTTGATACTGACCGTAACAAAGCTTGGGTGAGAAAACATCAACAAAAAAATCTATTTTAGGGGAGGTGTAAAAGAGATATACACTTGTTTCACCAAAGAGTACACAAGGGACGTAACATTCATTCATCAACTGTACTTGTCAACCTTGATTGGGTTTGAAGTGGGAAATCACTTAAAAATAAAGTGAGGGGAGAATTCAAATTATTGTCTTCATTCATAGATCCGTCAAACAGATCACTAATAACATGACATCCACGCATCGCTGGTGAGTTACGGTCTAACAGAAAAAGCATGGATGGATAAGTTAACAAGGACACATTAACTAACAAAAATATGAAAGACAAGAAACTTGTTCTGTGGGTCTGAAAACCTTACAGATATTTCTTACATGCAAGCAAAGTTTGAGTGAATGCAATCAATATTTATGAGGTCACCAAATGATAAATTAGTTCAAGCCAATGATTCTGACAGTCCTTCAACCATGAATTCACCACTCTTGATGTTAGAGTATGCAAGACCAGCTCGGCCCTGAGGGAATCTGCTGAGTCTGTTATGTACATTTAACAGAAACACAACTCTGAGCCAACAACCAAAGGAAGTTAAGCTTAAATATTCATTTCTAAATGTAATGAATTCAGGTGTGTGTCATAATCATAATAGGAGAAGGGAGTTTCTCTGTTGTAAAACAACAAAGATGAACTGCCTTCGAATCCAGCTGATAAATTGAACGATTGTGCAGTTCTGCAAGCAAGGATTTGGATCATGAGGAAATATTTCTACTTACTACTTGTGTCCTTTCTCATGCCTCCGGTGTTGTTAGTCGCCCAGTTTACCTTGATAGGCTGGGCAAAGACATGCAAAGAAAGAAGAAACAAACAATGAACATCATCCATTATTCATCACTAATTGATCTTCTTATTATAGAAAGCTGCCAACTACAGGTATTCACTCCATCAGGCAGGTGGCCTGGGTGAAAAGTTAGCACAGACATCCAAAAGAATTCATGACCACACAATTTAACTTTCACTTCAACACTAATTTTTCACTCTGTGAATATCTGCACTCAACACAAGTCTGCTAAAATGAACGCTACAAATTTGAGAAACAAATTTCCACAAGTTGCAGGTAATTGATTTCTCGGCCACTGGGAATGCTTTTGTTTGAAGGAATACAGTATTTATAAATTCTGTCCCTTAGACATGACAGATTTGCGATTTGGAGGGCACCCATTGGTCAAAAATAGGAACAATTTCTTTCAGACCTGTCATCTTTTGAACCACCGAGTGTAAACATGTCTAAGAATTACAAGCCTCCTCGGGACACACAGTTACATCTCTTGCCTTAAGCAAACAATCACATTGTAAACCCTTCACCTGCCTTAACTATGCCAACAGTAATGTTAGTGCACCCCAAACAAGCCTCAAAACTCAGTGACAAAATATGACTTAAAAACAACTTGATGCTGGATTTCTTGATGATGTTTGAATTCAAAACACAGTGTATCTAGAACACTCTAGTTGTAAATAAGTTTACAAATTGAAAAAAGCTTTGACAAATTACAAAATAATAAAAACGTTTACGAGGTTCCACTGAGAGAATTAGGTGGAGTTGATTACTTCAAAGGAAAATGCATGAAATTATTCCTTATAAAGCTCTCTGTTGAGGTGCAATATTCATTTAATCTACTGTTGTGTGTTTTCTTGCCTGACTCGAAACAATCACAGTTTATTTCTTAGCCAAGAAAGCTTGTATTGTCTATCCTGCAAAATGCCAGCAGGGTGGAAAACCTCCCTGAGCCACCAAGCCAGGGAAATTTATCATTTAGTTTAAATAACACTGCAAAATTTCAGCGAAAGTAAAGAAATCAATCTGAACTTAAAGTGTAATTATCAAAATGGGAAAGAAAGCATCACTCACACTATTTTATTAACAGGGCTACATAAAACCCCTTACACAAAATAACACCCACAAGCACCCAACAGGCACTCTTAGCGGTGAAATCACAGGAGGCCAAATCCAAGGTTCTCAATATTATAAAGCCGTTAACAATAATCAAGGGTGATAATCAAGAGAAGCATATGCGACTTTTTTGCCTTAAAATTGGAATTGCTTCAAATAAGCCCTTTTTTGGCACAGATACCTAGCAGTTTTCTTTTGAGAAACTTAGTTTTGTATTTGATTTTTGAGCAAAAAGGTTTAAACAAACAAGAAATAGCGTATTGCTTTTATTATTACCTACACAAAGGATTGGAGATACGGACCCCTGTACCGACTGCTTTTGTTCACAACCACCAATGCTTCGCTTGACTTGGTTCAGTTGCGTACACAAAAGAAATGAGTCAAGCGCCAGTTTCTCTTTTATGTAGGCCGCTTGTGTTTTCTTGAAAACTACTAACCTATTTCTTGTTTATTTTAGCAATTTTGCTGTCAAAAAATTAAAATATCAGGGCTCATTTGAAGCAATTTCAATTATTTTCAGGCAAATAAGTCACATACACTATACACCTCTGTTGCATAAAACCCTTCAACCAAAAAGCCTGAGTGAACTGAGGAATATGTACCATGAATCTAACTTAGGATTTGTATGTTATACTCACAACAAAATAACTGTTTCAGTTATTTAAACCCAATACTTAGTCAGGGATTTCAATAACTTCACTTTTCAAACTGAAGGTGTTAAATGTAACCATGAAAGGAAGCTATCTGAGTGATTATTAACCAGCATTTTAAGCGAGAATCACCATAGTTATTTTCTAGCAAAAAACATTGTTGCCGATGTTAACTATAACGTACGCAGCTGCTTTAAAACAAGAGAAAATGCCTGTCACTGCAACATAACTACTCAATAAGCCAGGACAAGTTAACAATAATTACTAATTTCTAGAATTATTGCATTTGCTATACAGTGTACATGTAAATCAGCAATTAAAAGCATTTGACTACTTAAACATCAATCTGATTTCCTCTACCACTTGTGACAGAAATGCAATTAGTAAAGTAGTGACTATTTTTTAAGTTTCACAGGATAGATGTAAAATCTACTTACCGGTACATGTATTGGAATAACAATATTATTGCCATCAAAATTCCAATCACACAGCCTATCTACCACAGATTTAAAACCTTTGCTTTGACAACAAGGCTCAGTGTTAGATTACACTGTAATATTACCTACACAACACAGTTTTCAAATACAGTAGTGGTCAAAAGATGCAGTTCCATTCCAACAATAACACAATGTACTCTCAGGATCAAAAACATGGATTGTGAACTAAGGTCAATTTCATCTCTGTTAAATATAGAACCAAGGTCAAGGCCACATTAAAAATGTATAAGAGTACGAGTACATGTTAAATCTGACTTGAATGGATATATGAGAATGCATGGAGGGGTGGAGCAGGAGGAAAACAACATTATGAGGCAGGAAGGAAGGAAGGAAGGAGGGAAGGAAGGAAGGAAGGAAGGAAGGAAGGAAGGAAGGAAGGAAGGAAGGAAGGAAGGAAGGAAGGAAGGAGGGAGGGAAGGAAGGAGGGAAGGAAGGAAGGAAGGAAGGAAGGAAGGAAGGAAGGAAGGAAGGAAGCAAGCAAGCAAGCAAGAGAGGGATGGAGAAAGTAGGAGAAAAGGATGGATGGAAAGAAAGAAATAAGGAACGAAAGGAAGGGAAACAGGTAGAGAGGACAAAGCCTGAGAGGGATGGATGCTCGTTATTTTTCCAGCTCACCTTATCATAAACACTGCGATTATTCATAGCAAAAAGGGCATACTCTGCAGCTTCTCTGGTCTCAAACTCCACAAAACAAAAAGGATCAGTCGAGGAACTCTACAGAAGAGAAAAAAAATTAATCTGATTAGGAAAATGTAAGTTCATCTTTATTCACCTCCACGTCTCCACATAATACATTAGAAAAAAAAAATAGTATAAAGATAACAGAGAAAGGGCAGAAAACACTTTAACTAATACTTAGCCCTTAACATACAAGGATGGTAAATTATGACTTTTTGTAGGGAGAAAACGAAAGAAAAAATATACATTAAATACAAACGCACATACATAGGCACAGGGCGAAACTATTAATAAGGGTGATAAGAGCAAAATAATAATTTATTATACTGAGTCAATCTTAATATTGAGAGAGGTACAATTTCAAGAGCTTTCTTAAATAATCTCTTGTGAGGCTTTGTTTGAATATTTAGAGGAATGTCATTCCAGAAATACTGTCCAATAATAGAAGGACAAAATTTTAAGATATTGATTTGGAATGGAGGAATCTGTAACAGTTCGGTGGGCTGGAGGCGCTACGCGTAGCATAATATTATGTTGCTCTGATATGAAGGGAAGGGAAGGGAAGTTGTTGTAAATGTGATCGTAAAGAAAAGACAAGTACAGTATGTAATTTAACTATATCTGGAACATTTTAGGAGACGAAGATTAATATAGTATAGGGTGATTAGAAAAATCAAACAAAACTATTCTACACCCACAGTGTATTTTGTTGGGAAAATAATTACATTTTCACAAAACAACAAAAGGTGTAATAAAACTAATTATTAATAAATAGCTGGAGTTTCTTTTATTGTAACACACACTCACACTAGCTGTTTCTTGGTCATGTGGTAAGGCCCCGTTCAGAAGCCAAACTTTTCATGAGCCAAACTTAACTCAAATAAAGGTCGGCCCAAATCACGAAAATCCAGTCTTTTGATTCAGACGCCAAACTTAATTAGCTGAACTTAATTTACTTGAAACAAAACATGCTCTCTACGAGAAACAGCATCTGAAATACGTTGTTAAAAATTTATGCATTGGGTTCGGCTCATGAAAAGTTCAACGTCTGAATCAAAGCCGTTCGAAAGCCGAAATTCCAAGCAGGAAGAACGGCTAAGCCGTTCCAAATTGAAGCATCCATTCTCAACTGATTCAGACGCCGAACCTTTCATGTACTTAATTCAAAGTATTAGGTTCCGTTCATGAAAAGTTTGGCGTCTGAACAGGGCCTAAGGGCTTAATTGAAATAGAGCCTGCAGTGTGATGGTGAAGTGGTTAGCATGTCAGGCTTTGCTTCACCCAACTGTATAAACACAGGCTACTGGCAACATACTGCTGGGGATAACCCTACAACTAACCAGCATCCCATCCAGTGGGGAGTAACGAAACTTTTAGCTGCTTCTTGCCACAGAAACCTAAAATTATTCAGCTTGAGTGCCACATTGCCGTTACCATAACTACATCTCAAACACTATTGTCTGTGCAGTCAGAAAATGTAGCCCACTTAAAGCTGAAAATGATACAATGAATAAAAACCCCTTCTGTTTGGTGTTTGACTGTCTCTATGTACATTTATGAAAGGCACCTTTACGTTGTGACAAAGGATGGTGCAATTTGCTTTCATATGTGTTGTTCTTGAAAATTTTCTTCAAAATGGAGCTGTCCACATGTACAGTTGTAAATAGCATAAAAAGATTAAAAAACCAATCCAGAAAACCAGAAAAATGTACCATGGCCAAGTCATACATTTTGTGATGAACACACAAAGACAGCTGATTTTTCAACAAGGAAGTAACATGGATTAGCACATGAAATTCAAGCTATATGAGGCTAGTTCCACGTGAGCAATAGCAATATTGGTGAATTCCTGTTCTAAAATGTAATTACTGAGAATGATGTATTATTGTCTGCCAAAATGCAACTTTCATCTGGATTTTCTTGCATTTCCTGCGGTAAAATTTCTTAAAGACTACCCAGGGTGCAAAGAAAGTCAGCTTTACAGCTTGCCCAAAGGGCAAGCTGTGGCTAGCATGTACTAGCCCGAAAGTCATTTTAACTAGCCTGAAAAAAAAATTCACAAGACGCTAAAGTAGTATTAATTTATTCAGTACATGTTTTAATTAGCTAATTATTGATTACACGACTAGTTAATTACTTAGCTGCTTTATTAATAATTGATAATCCACCATAATTTAACGAAACCTTTAATTAACAGTAAAAGTTGGCCTGGTAAGAAACTTGACACATTGGCACAATGATTAACTCTTAATCTTTGGTCGTGAATGCCTTTGTCTTTCTTTCATTATAAATGTCAACTGGTAATTAAATGATGGAGTAAAGAATTAAAGTGAAACAAGCAGGAAGAAGTTCCAAAAAACTTGCAATTGTTTTTCCTAAACACAATATAACACATCTAACTGACTAGTTAACCTATAATTTCTACATGTCAATTAACTAGAAGCTGTATTTTCTAGCTGTTCAAAGTCTCATTACATTTTGTAATCATTAGAACATACATGAACCAGATACTAAAAGTAAACGGTCTCATGAAGAAACAAGTGATGAATATGTATGATCTCAGCACGTGCAACACGTGGATGACTAACATACATCTTGCAATTTGGAATTAATCTACGCACATCTTCTGAGAAAAACTAGTTTGAAACTAATTAAAACAAATTTCCACTAGACATGCTAACACAACAACGAGGAAAGCTGCCGACAACAACACAGTCAGAACTTGATTGTGCATTTTGCCGCCAAAAAATATTTGCCGCCAGAAAATGTCTTCATCTGAAAGGAGCACTTTTATTAACTGAAAAGTTCACTGCTAATCATAACTTTTTGCATAAAACTTGACATCTTTCATCATATTTTTGCTTCTCATACAAAAGTATTACATCAAGCAGATTAGTTTTTTTTCTGAAAAGAAAAAAGTTTGGCTGTCAGATTTCACGCAAAAGCGGAAAGTACCATGTCACGCATCAGTGCCGTCGTAAACAAAATTACGCAAATTTCTGGCGAAATAAACATTTTTAGATCTTGTCCGCTTTTATAAAAGTTTCAAAGGAAACAAAATTGTTTCATTTTCGCAATTTATATCTGATAGTTTATAGGAAAGCAATAGCCTAAGGACGTGATCGATAAATTTTCATCAACTGTTTAATACATACTGTAGAATTTATTGAAATGCATGTGACAATGTAAAAACCATGAACAAAACTGAATTTACCAGAGTACAGGATCAAAGTCTTTTTGGTACATTCATTGAATAATGAAGCATAATAAATACAGACAACTAGCTTTCTTTGAAATAATTCTTATTTAGCAAGAGTAAGTCATATTTCAAATTATTTTTGCTTGAAGATTGCGTGGACAAGACTACAAAGGAAAAATTTCACGCATTTATATGTCAGACGTGAAATGTAATGCGATACTTTTTTCAAAAGATTTCTTCCATTTGTGAGATCAGCTTGAAAAACGGCTTTCGGTTCACATAAATCTACCAGGAAGTTAAAAACGTATGCCTTACAGTAAATTTTTAATTTTAATTCCCAGAAAACTTCACTCGCCCGTCGGGCAAGTGATGGTCAGAATCCACTAGCCCGATCACAAAATCCACTATCCCCGGGCTATTGGACACGACTTTCTTTGCACGCTGCTACCACAGAGGTTTAAGATAACTTGCTTAAATAATGGCTCAATTTTTAGCAAATGGAAATTATTTACAAGCTAGCCCTTGTGTTTACAAAAGAACAGAAGAAAGAACTCGATAAAGAGTTGAAAAACAAGTTTGGTATTCCTCAATGTTTTTAAAGACTTCTAACAATGTTTGTTGAGATCATTCTTTTTTCTACAAGTTACAAGGGCACAGTTTGTTTGCTACCAAGTGTAAAAGTTTTATTAAATTAGCCCCAGGATTTAAGTCATCCCATACAAATGTACCTTATTATTCCTAATTTTTGCACATACTTAATTTCGTGAAAATTTGGAAGCCGAATTTCGCAAGTACTAATTTTCGCGATCGCAGGAAATATTAGAGCAAAAGTTTCCTTGCTAGCACGGGCTTCTTTTCCGTTGCATTCACGAGGAAAAGAGCCCACTGTCTCTCATGCATTCATTAACAGTTACTCCGCTGTCATTTAGAGAACCAGCATAGTAAATGGTATCACATGCGGTTCGGTTGCTAGGTAACTGTGACACATGCCAACACGATCCATTTCGACCCAAGGCAGAGGTCTCTTTTCCTCACACCGATCCGTTCAGCGAATACAACGGAAAAGAGGCCTCTCCTTGCAGGGAAAGCAAAATTGTACTAAATTTCGCAATTTTGTCAGTATTTTATTTTCTTAAACCCTGACCTGGGGGCACATGTCATAAAGAATAAGGAAATTCTGGAAAGATTCAAAGGTCTGGCTCAATCTAACTACAGTCAACTCTCGCCTTGCGGACACCTCGCTATTACGGATACCCCGATAATACGGACAGCAGCTAAATCCCCGGCAAAAATAAATTACAGACGTTTGACTGAAATAAGTTCACACTATTACGGACTTGCCATTAAGGACACTAAATTGCGGTCCCGAAGGTGTCCGCTATTAAGCTGAAGAAAATAGTGAATAGGAGGAACAGTGCTAGTGGAAAACAAGACCAGAAAGATTTTTAAGGATAGTTACTGTTTTAAGTCAGAACAATTCATCACAAGGCCCAGTTAACTTAGAACATTTAAAATTCTCATTGTTTTGTTATGTGATATGGTATTACATTATGCACAACCTTTTTTTGTGAGTATTAAATTTCGCTACTTTTTTTTTAAATCGCTAAAATCTTGAAATTAGAAAGAACAACATAGTCAAAACTCCCAAGTTGAACTAGACTAAGAATCCACCAGGTATAGTCTCATTACAGCCACAGGTGACAGACATTAATCATCTTGGTATATGTACTTTATTACATATTATGTGTGGATATCAGGGTGATAAAGCTGTGACTAAAAATGATACCTGTGAAGTGATATGCAGTGAAATGATATCATATCACTTTACTGTTTGAATTGTCCATTCAAATAGACTGTAATAATTTGGTTGGACCAATCGGGTTGCACGTTATATTTTAGCTGACGCCTGGCGTCAAATTTGGCGGGAAGAATTGCTTTGCAGTTTTTCAGTATTTACATTCATACACTATTATTAAATGCAACTTTCTTGTACTTCAACTTGGTGGCTTGATTTTTTAAGCATGTATTATGTAATAAACAAATTATTACATGTTAACAGCCTGATATCGTTTTTATTCACTTGTTTTTAATACCATATCGCTCACTCGCTCGAAGACTCACTCGTTCGCGATATGGTATTAAAAACCCGTGAATAAAAACGATATCAGGCTGTTAACGTGTAATAATCTATACGTAGCTGACATTTTAAGTCATCTTGATGATATAAATAAAAAAACCTGGGAGAGAATGCTGTTCTCACTGCTAAAACTATGGTATCAGATTAGATATCCAAAATGGAAAAAAAAATTTCCTTTGATATGTACTTAAAAACCTTTGAAAACAAGTTCAATCAACGCCACAGCAAGAGTTCCCACTTCTGGCAGAAGACAAGTGGACAAGCATCCTATCCCAGGGAAATTAGCAATACTCCTAGTTGGTTTATGTTTATGAAGCTCGGTTACTACAACTCCTTGAATAAGTACCCCCCACCCCCCACCCCCTCCCTTCCAACTTGATTTAACCCTCCTATGTGTCCCAGAAATCTTCACTGTACCTTCACCCCATAAGGTTTAACCCATCAGGCAATACTGACAAAGAGTTAAGATGTCCTTTTAGTCACTGTAAAGTTTAGTTATCAGCTCAAAGCTACTACTGGTATGATGTATGGAGTTGTTGAAGAAAATCCAAAAATTTGACAATAAGCACACTCATTCCAGGATTTTATGCTCAGTCCCAGCCATGTGGACCATGGGCAACTTTACCAAATGAAACAACATGATTCTTACACCAATGATCTAATCAGTCTGAAGTGCTTACAGCTAGACCACCATATACTGGACAATAATTATTTCAATTTTTCAAGAGCACAACCCAACAGTCAGATAAGTTAGAGTTTTCTAACTGTAGGTCTCTTTTGTTTCTGTTTGACTCCGGTTCCTAGCGCGCCTAATAAAACTATGCATGCTGGATATATTCCTGAAATGTTGACAGTGCCGTTGCCACAAATAAAATTCAACTCCTTCATTACTAACGCTGACGTTTCTTTCTGTTACAAGATCTTACATACTGGTGGTCATAAACAACATTCCAGCAATGTTTTGGACATCCTTTTTACCTTTTTTAAAGTGGAAATTAATGAAAAACAGGAAAGGAATTATAATAATTACTGATACCCTTTTCTCTGTTTACTGCTTGGTTTCTAAAAGCTTACAAATGCATTACATAAAAGAATTCAGTGAAAAGTAATTTCGACTTTGTAAATAACCTAGTCGGTTCAACAAAGAAATCGAGCTTTCGTGATGAAATTATCCCGACGACAGAAAATTGGCTACCGGAAGTTTGGAGGAAGACAGTTACATGGCAAACAGTTTCGTCGCCTAAAGTATACGTTGTTCTGCATCGAAGAACAGAGCATTTCAAATGCTTCTACTCGTTGTTATATTCAGTTTCAAGGTTGGTAAATCGAAATTGTACGACGCCGACAAAATATTGGACAAGAAAGAAATTGACGAGGTTAGTAGAAAACTTACAATTTCAACGATGACAACTTATACATTACAAAACAAATAATAGGTCACATATTTAAGAAATCAGCATCGAGCAACCATTAGCTAAAGAGTTATTATGGTGTAAATGACCATGAGGGCGCCCTCGAGGCACATACACAAAGACTAACAAATTACGAACACTGTAGGCAGTAGCGTAGCAAAGATGCCGGCCGGCTATTGCTACACAATGCAAGTCATATATACAAGCTTACAACATTCAATGCACAACAATAAATAACTACTCACCGCATTGATCATCTTGCAACGAACAACCTTTCCACACTTGGCAAAGATGTCTTTGATAAACTGCTCTGTGCAACGTCGATCTAAGTTCCCAACATAGCTGAAGTGAAGCAGAATCGAAAAAAAAAATTGTCAACGACGGCATGCAACTTCCTGAAGAACAAAACTAAAGATCTCCGCTGCTTTTTGAGTTTTTTAAACTTACAGGCTTGTTTTCTTGTCGTCGATGTCGTCCTTGAAACACAAATAGGGTAGGTTAGCGAGAAAAATGCGCGAAAAATCAGATTAAGTTTCTTTTTACTCACCATTGTGGCTTTCTCAAAAGAAGATGGAATAGTACGGAGGGAAAATTCTGGAGAAGCCTGTGACTCACTGCGCATGCAAAGAATATGACGTCACAAACACTGCCGCTTGGAATTCTGGGAGAATCGAAGGGCGGTTCGGGACTTGGTCCTGATTTTGCGACTATTTTTAAAAATACTCAAGATGATTAAACATAGCTTGCATTATTCTAACTTGTAAAACATAAGGCATAGACAATCAGCAGTCCTTCAGGGTTAACAGTAGTGTAATTACTGGCCTGCGCGCGTGCGACAAGTGATTTGCGCGCGCTAGCACCAAAACAGGTGGTTTCTCCAGGTAATCAGCTTCTGCCATATGGTCACTACCTCACTACCATATGACAGCGTACAACTGCCGGAGCTCGCAACTGCCATATATTCCTGTCATGGCGTTTTCATTTACCTATTTATTTAAGGATTGATTTCTCCAGAATTCCGACTTGCTATCGAGCCCTGTTAGCCATTCAACAAAGAAAGGTGCGATGTGCCAAACACCTAAGAAACTTACAACTAAGGGGCTGTTTACATGAAGGGAGGAAGATCCTAGCACTAGGAAGATCCTAGAGGGCGGAAAAACTTTTCGCTTGCTTTACAATGAGAAATTTCGGTCGAAGTGGTTATCAAGTGGAGAAGGAAAAGAAGCATAACTGTCGGCCTTGAGCAGCTGAACGCCCGGCTGCCGACATGTTTGTTCTTTTTGTCCCTAGTATTAGATTCTTCCGAGCGAAAGTAGTTAAAATGGTGCTAGGATCTTCCTATCTCTCAGCTAGGAAGTTCCTTTCTCTTGGAAGATCCTAGCGCTAGGGCCAAGTACAACTTTTTGCATGTAAATTGAATAGAGAAAACATATGGCGCTAGGATGATCCGCCCTCTGGGATCTTCCTAGTGCTAGGATCTTCCTCCCTCCATGTAAACAGCCCCTAAGTAGATAAGGGGGTTCGTTTCTAGTAGAGTGGAAACGAATGTTTGCTTTTATCAGCAGAGTTGATATGGTAATTTGGTCACCGTAAAGAGATTCGAGATCGGTGTCATGTATTCTACCAGCGAAACAAGACTCAGTATTACTCATCACATGGACAGCAAAGCCAAAAGCATGCGGATATACATGGTGTACAACGCAATCGATCGTTGTTATGAATAATACATAGAAGAAACCAAATGGCGACAAATGGATGGCGAATACCTCATCGAGAGAGGTCTAACTGATAAATTTTTAGTCATTCATCGGAGAAATGAAACTGAGTTTTTTTCTTTTTCGTTTTTCGTGCTCTATTTAAATTATTATGCAGATTTTATCGCATTTTAAAATTTCAATATGTGACGTTTTTGTTTTCATTTAGTTGGTTTTAAATAATTATTTGTATCCCCCTCACTATAAAATGTAACTCGTCTTTTACCTTTAGAGTCATTGTCTGTAATAACCAGGAAGAACAAGAAGGTCTCCGGCTGTGTCAACACTGTGCCTTTAGAAGTATTGGATTTTATGACAGTCAATGTGAACAACGGTTTTGCCAATTTTTGAACAAATAGCTTGTCAACGATGCACACACAACATAATAAAATGCGTCACTTCCAAGGAAAACTTGCAATTGCTTTTTAATCACACGAGCAACTTTCACTACTCAACATTCAAGTTTTCCTGGGCGAGGTGGCAACGTTCTTGCCAGTTTACATGGTGCTAGGATCTTCCTATCTCTCAGCTGGGAAGTTCCTATCTCTAGGAAGATCCTAGCGCTAGGACCAAGTACAACTTCTTGCATGTAAAGTGAATAGAGAAAACATATGGCGCTAGGATGATCCGCCCTCTAGGATCTTCCTAGTGCTAGGATCTTCCTCCCCTCATGTGAAACAGCCCCTAAGCAGATAAGGGGGTTCGTTTCTAGTAGAGTGGAAACGAATGTTTGCTTTTATCAGCAGAGTTAATATGGTAATTTGGTCACCGTAAAGAGATTCGAGATCGGTGTCATGTATTCTACCAGCGAAACAAGACTCAGTATTACTCATCACATGGACAGCAAAGCCAAAAGCATGCGGATATACATGGTGTACAATGCAATCGATCGTTGTTATGAATAATACATAGAAGAAACCAAATGGTGACAAATGGATGGCGAATACCTCATCGAGAGAGGTCTAACTGATAAATTTTTAGTCATTCATCGGAGAAATGAAACTGAGTTTTTTTCTTTTTCGTTTTTCGTGCTCTATTTAAAGTATTATGCAGATTTTATCGCATTTTAAAATTTCAATATGTGAGGTCTTTTGTTTTCATTTAGTTGGTTTTAAATTGTGTCCCTCTCACTATGATATGTAACTCGTCTTTTTCCTTTAGAGACATTG
Organism: Pavona decussata; assembly: GCF_977016875.1. NCBI lineage: Eukaryota > Metazoa > Cnidaria > Anthozoa > Scleractinia > Agariciidae > Pavona > Pavona decussata. The sequence continues at coordinate 3,837,875 of NW_028145567.1, forward strand.
CCGGAGGAACTTGAAGGGCTCAGTGTCAACACTGTGCCTTTCGAAATATTGGATTTTATAACAGTCATTATGAACAACGGTTTTGCAATTTTTTTAACAAGGAGCTTGTCAAGGATGCAAACAAAACAAAATAAAATGCATCATTTAAAAACTTCCAAGAAAAACTTGCAATTGCTTTTTAATCACACGAGCAACTTTCGCTAATCAAAATTCAGGTTTTCCTTGGCGAGGTGACAACGTTCTTGCCAGTTTTTGTGAACAAGCAGTTCTGTCAAGGAAAAAAGTGCCAAATTTCGACGTACGTACAAGAAAATAAAATGTGTAATTTTAAAACGTGCTTTTTAATCACTCGAGCAACTGATGGCTACACCTGGCCACGTTTTTGTCAGTTTTTTAACAAGGCGGGAGAACGTTATTTTCTCAAGCTGATTGCACCCGAAAAAGTAAAATGTGTAATACAAAAAAATTTTCTTGGAAAACTTGCTGTAATTTCACAGGAACAAGTTAAGCTGCTCGACAAATTTTCCTTGGCATGTTTCCCTTGCTGAACAAATATTTCGCAATGTTTGAACAAGGAGACTTATGAAAGAAAAACTTGACAGGTTTTATCGCTCACACGAGATTGTCAAATGCAAACTCGTCAAGGAATTACGAAATTGTTGAATGCAGGGGACCACATGACACACAAACAAACCTTTCTGAACACATTTCGTTGCCGGATCTCTTTTAGTAGAAAATTGCGCGTGCCAGACGTCACTTTACGTGTAAACAAACCAAACTGATTGCAGGGCTGACACTACGGACATAGTGTCAGCCCTACAATCGGTTTAATTTGTCAAGGAAACTTTCTTGTGCAAACACCCTAAAAGAGACAGAGTTTGCGCATTAATGCAGCCGTCTTTTTACCTATTGTTTCAAACGGCAGATGAAAACATCTGCTTCCCGCTTACGTTAATCTCTCGCCCAAAAACATTGGCCCTGGTTACAACAGTAGGATCGCTGGCAAGTTATCCTGTCTTCGACCAGACTTATAGGAATTTAGTGACAGGGAATAGAAACTTTAACCGGTGAAAGAAAAAGGCAGGGGCCCTGAACGGCGCAGGTTTCTTTGTTTCACCCGGTCACAGAAATGAAACGCCAAGCTAGTCTATCACAAGATTCCCAGTATCACTACACCTTCCGCTAGTTCACCACAGTAAAAGTATTAGGTGCTAAGCGAAAGGGAAATGAAGGAGAAATTCCCCTCACTTTCATTTTACCCGATCGCGCTCCACACAAAAATTCTCTAAGCCGGCGAGCAAGCACCTTCTCCCTCTCTTTTTTTCTTTTCAACTAATTTTACTAACTTAGTTTCACGTTCATGGCCAAGCCATTCACTTTATTATGATCTTATTTCCACACCCTGGTGTTATCATCTTCACGTAGACTACATTTCCAAAATTTCGCCTACAATAATAGAATACCAAATGTTTTGTCTCTTTATACGTTATATACCCTTGAAAAGCATCAATTAAAATAAATATAAATACAGCGATGAATATCGAAAAGATAACTCTTTCACGTATATAGAACTAAAAAGGTGCATCCCTGTTTCGCTACTCAAAGGTAACCAAAGCATCTTTTTTCCGGCAACAAGTGTAATCTTCGAGTTGTAATTTGTGCTAGGAACTTTTGCTTTGTTTTTGCTACTCTTTCTGAGTAATTCAATAAGCCCTAACAATGATCAGCATCAAATTTCTCCTTGTAATATCAGTGCTTATTCAACCCCTGAGGACATGAGAATTAAGGATATGAACACCCAAGGTGAATTTTCTTGATATTTTAATAACTTCTCCCCAGTACCTTTATAAGAAAAGTATTGGGACAAGAAAGCAGAATTTTTCCTTTGATATTAGGGGTTAAAGGGTTAATTGCTTACATTTCGGGGCACAGTCTATTCGTCCTTCCCTGTAAATTTTTTTATTCCACAACCCTTTCTAACGGAATAGTACGAGGTGAAAAGGGCAACTCCATTCGGACGGTGCCACCCCGTATAGCCTGTTACTTAGTATCCGACCCCCCCCCCCCCCCCCACATCCCCGTCAACAGCGATACCTATTTGTCCGCGGTTAGACAGTTGACCGCCTTGAAAAGAGTTCAATATTATTAATAACAAACATGTAAAATTCAGGCTGCGCCACCCAATCGAATTAAAATAACGTCATCCGCCTTATAGAGATTTCAGTTTACGGCGATGTCCACTGACTTTGAGGTGGTCCAATGTATATTATCACGCTTTCCCCAACAACCCTGAAAACATTTGTCCAACATGGTTGTGACTTTTGAGTACGTGGACAAAATCCTAAATCCAGAAGACACGAAAAGGAAGCCATATCTTGGCAGTTGTATTTTCCCATGGTAAAGTTGGTTCTTCATTTCTTTTGATCTTTGTAGAAGTTTCCCATAAGAATAATTACAATGAGATGCTTTGCTTCTCAGTGTCACCACAGGAAGTGAATTCAGAGCCGACATATTCCATTAATCACTTCTCTGTAAAAAACTGAGATCTTTTCCTTAAGGTTCAAATTCTTTCATATTTTTGGCGATCGTCGATAGTTGAATATTGGAGGTTCCCTCGTAAATGGCACCTGTAAGAAAGAGAAACAAGAAAGTGCCGCGAAAATATTAAGTTTCTAGCTTAATTTTAACTTGGTTACAAACAGAGTAAAATTAGGGCAGACATGAACTCCAAGCTTATAACAGTAAAAGAAGGCTTCAGAGAACGTGAATATCTTGCATTCATCTAAGGCGGTTTTCAATATTGAGTGAAAAAAAGTAATATGCGTTTGCTTTGGTCTTGCTTTACTATGCACTGTGATTGGTTGGAAAAACATGCGCCAATTTTTCAACCAATGAGAAAGAAAAAAACCCAAATTAATCGTTGCCCGCACTCACTTTCCCGCGCCTGGAGCCGGTTACACGAATTTACTTCGAGTTCTGGTAGGTCCGTTGCGTTGTTTACGTCCGTTCTGATAGGTTGGTGATTAATTAGTGATTACTTTGGGTTTAGTTTTAACAAACTCCAGTAAAAACTGCCATAGGAAGACTCAAACAGCAAGGCACTGACCTATTTTACAGTCGCGGTAGAACTTCTCCACTGGATACTGTTTGGAGAAGCCAACACCTCCCATGATCTCGACACACTTCGACGTAGTCAAGGCAGCCACCTGGTTAAAAAGTTAGTAAGTAAGTAAAACCTTTATTAATGTGTCAATGTATTTAGCCTAGGTAGACTAATTGGGACACTAATAATGATAGACAAATTTTTCATTCAGTGACACGGCCATATAGACTCCTACTCACACGCTATTTGGGCTCGTCACGCATTCCTCCCCCAAGAACGTCAATGACTCTCGCGAGACAAGATGCTCGTCTCGAGAGACGAGACTCTCGCGTTGAGAGACGAGAGTCGCGTCTCTCGAGACAAGGATCGCGTCTCGCGAGAAACGAGACACCACTCACTGGTACTGGTGCCTCGCTCCGAAGTCTGGCTGGTTTTTACGTTATCCCCAATCTTTCTACTTTGGTTACGGTTTAACTACAGGGGCGACCTGCAACATTCGCAACGTCTTACGTCTTAAAAAAACAATGCAATTCAATTCAATTCAATTTTATTCACACTTATTCGAAATACAATATATTTTTAAGGTAAGAAAATAAACATGCAGAGCATTATATAAGTGATTTTACCTTCTAGGGAAGAAGTGCGTAGTAGCCAAAGGAGCAAGGCTTTCGTGTTGGCCACTACCTCTGTGCAGTTACAAAAATGGGGGGAAGTAGGATTTCTAAAACTGATTGCAGAGCTCTGCTATTTAAATTAGGCTTGGGAGAGGAAAATACATGTACAATACAGCTCCAGGTTATCAGGGTCCTTTAAGATAGAGCTTTTAAAGGGTGCTGGGGCCCTTTTTCTCGAAAGTTCCGGTAACTTACCTGGCCCGATAAGTATATTTTTAAATGTTTTTTCGGCGATTACACAGTGATTACAGGCATGGTACTTGGCCAATGTTTTCATAGAATTATAAGATTTTAAAATTTAGTATTCAAAGCTAACAAAAATCGACTTCTGTTAAGAAACATGTATCACTAAAATCATTTATCGGGCCCGGTAAGTTACCGGAACTTTCAAGAAACGAGCCCCAGGTCTACCGTGTCTGTAACTACATTCATACAGATATACCTCTCCCGCAAAGTACTTTGCCATGGCAGCTTCCCGTAGGAAGGAGAGTCCAGCCTCTTTCCGCCGCGCTGCATTGTAAACCAACAGCCTCGCAGCTTCAATCTGTGTCAACACGTGTGCGAGTTGATGATTAACGGCCTGTAAAAACGATCGAAATATAAACACTGTTATTCAACCATTAGCGACGTGAAAACAACTACCAAGAGCAGTCGTTTGAGACATCAACAATGTTCCTTTAATTTTGTTCAGCACTGCAGTACCAAAATACAGGGAGTCGGAACCAGAGGTAAGACTAACAATGGCGACGATGAGGAGGGGATTGAAAGATGAACAATCTCCTAAAAACCGTCAATATACTGGGATGATGCAAGCCTGCGGAACAGGCGTTATTTTGTGCGTTTTTCAGGCGAGCGGAGGCAAGCTCGAGTGAAAAAATAATGCCTCTTCTGTAGGCAAAGCTGATGCTTTCATCTCATTTTTATTTTCTCGGCGTATGAGTGGGCGGAATTCTGCAAATCATGCAATCTGATTGGTTCCGGCAGAGGGCGGAACTCTGTAAATCATGCAATCTGATTGGTTCCGGCAGAGGGTGGAACTCTGTAAATCATGCAATCTGATTGGTTCTGGCAGAGGGCGGAACTCTGTAAATCATGCAATCTGATTGGTTCTGGCAGAGGGCGGAACTCTGTAAATCATGCAATCTGATTGGTTCCGGCAGAGGGTGGAATTCTGTAAATCATGCAATCTGATTGGTTCTGGCAGAGGGCGGAACTCTGTAAATCATGCAATCTGATTGGTTCCGGCAGAGGGTGGAATTCTGTAAATCATGCAATCTGATTGGTTCTGGCAGAGGGCGGAATTCTGTAAATCATGCAATCTGATTGGTTCCGCCAGAGGGTGGTATTCTTCGCTCTTGGCCGCGAACCTGGGCGAGTTTTTGCAAAACCTGGGCCTTGTTTTCTTGTGGAAAAATAAAAATGTTATTCATCGGCCTAGGCCGGTACGTATTGGGAAAAATTGTGCCCCCTTTCTTGAGTACGGCCCGAGGCCGCAGGCTGAACCTCCGTACTCAAGAAAGAGGGCACAGTTTTTCTCAATATGGACCGACCTAGGCCGATGAATAACATGTTTCTTGTGTTCCTATTGAATGAAAAGCATCATGATCTCAATGGTTTTCGCCTTAAAAAGAAGGTTCACTGTAAAGGTTATTTACTAATTTACTAGGATCATAAGACATTGCATCCATTGTCTAAGCGTCGATTCAGTTATGTTTAGTACTATTTCCACAATCTAAGAATATTTTATTTTTACCTGAAAGTCCCAGATCTTCTGACCAAACTGTTTTCTTTCATGTGTATATGGGACAGTGCAGTTCAGACAGCCTTGAGCAAGTCCAAGCATCTAATAACATGCATGAATGTACAGCATGATCACAACTAATGAAAACCAAGGACACAGATGGCCCTTTTCCCTGACCACTGTGTATATCATTGTCATGGACTGACCCATGTTGAATAATATATGAAACACGAGGAAGACTGTTTCATCCAATTTCCAAACACCAAGAAGGGGGTTGCAAAAGCGAGGCACAGCTGAGGTTTTTGTAACCAACTTTAAGGTGTTTAAAAACCAGATGAAACACTCTTTTGTTTGATATAGCTTCTCAAACCATTAACGATTCTTGGAAAAATTATTCAAAGAAAAAGTTCACAAACTTTTAGGACAATTAAGATCACTTTTCCAAACCTCCTTCAAAGAAGTGATTTCCTTTGTTTTCACTCCATGACTTATTAATAAGTTTGAAAAGACAAACTCCTAATTTTGTTTGACCTTAAATTTTGTTCAGAAATCAAAGAAATAATATTTCTAATACAAATACAAGTGGTTGCTCGTAAGCCCGATTTTGTGTTCAGAATCTAAGAACGTGCACTGTTTGAGAACCAATATTTTTAAAATTTGGCGGGATATCATACTTTAGCACAGACTCCACCCCAGCCCCCTTAAAAACAACAAAGCATAGAATGTAAATAGCAGCTGTCAATCACTGACCTGAGCTCCAATCCCAATGCGTCCTTCATTGAGGCACTCAATAGCATACTTGTACCCATGACCAACTTGCCCAAGAATCATACTTTCATGTACCTACAGAATTTTAGAAAGATTCGGTTCCAGTAACTGTCATGTTTCATCGAGACTGCAAGCGGGAAAAGCTCTGTTCTCACAAAATTCATCCCTTTATACCATCAATAAATAATGGAAATTTCTACGGAAACTCTGAATCTTGCTGGCAATATTCAAAACTGACATAAATTTCAAAAATTGTGGTCACACGAGATGTACATTGACTGTAAGCTAACTTGGAATTTCCAGAGGGTAGGCAAAGAGGTCCAAATCAAAACACCTTTGTTGAGAGGGGGGATTGGAAATTTTTTCTCAAGTACATTCCTTCTTAAGTAGTTAGTTTTCAATGATCATCAAGATGCAGAGTTCCATAAAAAACTGCTCACCTTCATGTTATCAAAGTGGACAGGACAAGTTGATGATGCTCTTATTCCAAGCTGCAATAAAACAGAAAATAATGAGTTATTTAGCATCAACTTGGAATTTCCATGCTGCTCATTCGGAGTTTGTGAAATGTTGAATAAATGGACGGTTTAATTAACCTAAATTATTAATTAATTAAATTAATTAATTAAGTTAAATTAACCTAATTAAACAAACGTCTGGTGGTTTTCACTACTAAAACAAAGTAACTTACCTTATCTTCCTTCTTACCAAGTGACAGCCCTTCAGTATCCGGTGGGACTATAAATGTTGTAATTCCTTTGTAGCCCTGAGGAAAAAAATTAAACTTGAGTAAATATTTCATAAATAAAAGTCGTTTACTAAAACATAATAGATTGCCTTGTAGATGAATTACGATTTTCTTGTGAATGAAGTGAAAGGGTGCATGAAATAAGGCCCTAAGTGACTTTTGATGTAAAGTCAAGTTCTCCTTTCGTTTCACAAGCAAATACAAGGCAATTTCAAAGTTGAATCTAGCAATTTATCAGAAGTCACTTGGGGCTTTTTTCCAGGCACCCCTTCAAATGATACATGAAAGTTGTGCAATCCTGCGTCAACATTTTTTTCTTAAAAAATACACCTTTAGGTGCCCTTGTAGTGATAACATCATTTCATAGTAATAACATTTTTATCTTTTTCCACAAGAAAACAAGGCCCAGGTCTTGAAACAAATCATGCAAAAAATTTGCGGGCAGATCAAAAAAGTCTGTCCATGAACAGAACCAATCAAATCGTATGACTTACAGAATTCCACCCACTCACGCACTGAGAAAAAAATAATTTGTAACATTTCCTTTTTACCTTTTCAGGGGCAACATTAGCAAACACAAGATAAACTCCTGCATGCTCAGCGTTTGTAATCCACATTTTTGAGCCATTTATCACATAGTAATCGCCCTTCTTTTCAGCTTTTGTTTCCAGAGCAAAAGCATCACTTCCAGAGCCAACCTCAGAAAGGCAAAAGCTTCCCACCTTGAAAGAGAAAAATTAAAGTCTTAAAAATTATCTGGTCTCAATAAAATTAAAGGCCAGTTTTTCTGAAAAAGGGTATAAATTTTAACCATTTTGGTCTGAAAGTCTGAAAATGGGTATGGATGCTAATGACCGGGGCCCAGTTGTTCAAAGCCCGATTAAGCTAATCCCGGATTAACGTGAACTTTGATGTGAGTTTAATTTATAATTAATAACGATTCTCCCAAAAAATTTTTGTCTGTCAGTTTTGCCTTAGACTTTTCTTAACCTTTAGCTTGAAATTGGCCTTTACAACCATTTTAAACAAGCAAGATGAAAACCTAGATTAACTTTTAATCGTGGATTAGCATTAATCAGCTTTCGAACAACTGGCCCCAGGTCTGAAAATGGGAATGAATTTTAGAGGCCAGGTATAAAAAGGGGCAACCTCATTCCCAGGGTCTCTCCTCTTCACGTCCCATGTCCCTGGGATGTGAAGAGGAGGGACCCTGGGAACAAGGTTGGAAAAGGTGTACTGGAAAATTACATATTTTAGTCTGAAATAGTGTTAGGGTTTGAAGAACCAAGCCAAGTGTGTGTGGGGGGGGGGGGGGAGGGGGGGAGGGGGAGAGGGGGAGTTGGGGGGTGAAGGGGTGGGTGCTCCAAGAAGCAAGAACAGCAAGAGCAACAAACTTGTTCTGGGGCTTAATGTATTACCATATTTACAAATGTACATTTTTACTGCATGGTTTTGCAAAGTGCCAGAAGGAAGGCATCTCACTATCTTACTATCAAAGCCGACAACTTACCATATTCTGAGCTAGCTGTGGCAAGTAGTCTGCTTGTTGTTCAGGTGTACCATATTTCCTGAACAGTGTGACAATCAGTGTATTTTGTACATCGCACATCACACTGACAGCTGGATCGATCTTGGCAAGTTCTTCAACTACAAGGCATGACACAAAGAAGGACGAGTTTGTTCCACCATGTTCTGCATCAATTTCAATTCCCATTAACTGAAAAAAAAAGGAGAAAAAGAAAAATAAGAACAGTAATGTTAAAACCCAAGTTTGGTTGGGTAAGTATTTCAACAACAATAGTAATTTTGGCAACTTCCTTTTTTGAGAGTAACCAAAATCTAACATCTGTCTGGATTTATCTGGTTGGGAATGTACCAGCCTGAAGAGTGGGAGACCACAGGTTCCGTTCTAACCATACCTGTAACCACTGGGGTCAATTTTTGACTTCAGTTCGGCCTTAGTAAAATAACCTATGTCATATTTGTTGAAAAAGAGTAGGGAAGGTAGACACCAGTATCGAGGTCTTGCCTATTCTCATCAACTCATGGGTTTGTTATGTGTAGGTTGGTTGAGATCATGAATAGACTATATGTTACAGTGACAAACATTTATATTGGCAGTGATTTCAAACTACTTATCGTCAGTTTTGATTGACACTTTTGATCGATTTAAATGAACCAGTTTAGACCACATTCTCAGTAGTGCATATGTTTACTGGAAAAGATCACAGATAATCAGTATTCAGCTAACTGGTTTCAGCAGTTTCAGCGATGTCCCAAGTACAATGTTAATAGAAAACCCATCACAGAAGAAAGTTTAGTTAATCAGTTTACTACCATTATATTTTAAGGTACCTTTTTATGTTATCAACTAATAATTAAAATGACCACTTGTGCCTCTTTTTCCACTAAACCATTCTTGAAATCTTTCTGATTCTTAAGCTAAGCAGTGATGATGGGTTAAACCTACCCCTTGCTCAAACATGCCTGTGATGACGGACTTATCCATTTCAGAATTCTGGTCCATTTCTGATACTAATGGCTGTATTTTTTCAGTAGCAAACCTAGCAACTAAAAATGAAACAAGACTAAAATTAAATAAAAAAAAAAGGTTCTTGTAGTTGTTTGCACAACTTAATTGGTTGTGAGAAGAAACCTGAAAAAAAAATTCGGGCTTGAACAGGATTTGAACCCATGACCTCTATGATGCTGGTGCAGTGCTCTACTAACTGAGCTATCAAGCCAACTGGGAGCTGGTCATATTCTGAGTTGGTAATATACCCATGAATGATTGACGAGCAAATGAATATGAATAAATTATACATGTATATTGGAACTGCGGATGAAAGATTAAATAGAAGAAAGGTCCTTGCAGTTGTCTGTGCAACTTAAGCTGAACTGCAAAAAGAACCTGAAAAAATATTTAAAATTTATATGATAATTATGAGATTCTTTCACATACAAATTTTGTACCAATTTGACCATACATGCTATTATTCTTAACCTTGATTTGACTGGAACATTCAGAGGTCCTACGGACATAGTGATACATTATCTGCAAACATTCTACCTGTGTCTCGCATCATTTCTTCCTCTTCAGAAAGCATTGTCAGTGGTCCAGCAACAAATGTTTTTTCAATACTCTCTAAGGGTTGTGCTGCTTCTTGGCATAAGTAACGGCCAGACCAAAGAGAAATATGCCCTCCATTGACGCCTTCCAGCATGCTACTTCTAAATGACCTTACAGGCCTTGCCACCAAGGACAACATCTATCAGAACAATTAAAAGAAATGAATGAGATTATTTTTTTTTAAAAAAATTACTAAAATAATTAAATAACTTTTAAGCTTATATGTTTTAAGCCAGTAACACAAGTATAATTTAATAAATATTACTTTGTTTAAACCAACAACAACAGTCCTTCTGAGGACCACACTGACCTGGATGATGATGGTTATAAGGGAAAAGTACTGTACCCGAACAGGACCCGCCAAATCCACAAAATAGATGGTGGTATCTCTTTATTTCTTATTGTTTTGCGTTACTCAGGGGGAATTAATAAATTAGGGGTCTATCCCAACCTTTGCCAATTATTCCCTTATCCAGAAATCGCCTATACCAGGACTTCATAATATACACAGCTGCTCCAAGACGATTCCACATACTAATGTAATAATGCATGATTACTCCCTTGAATTAGGATTTTTTTTTTTTTTTTTGGTTGGCTTCGAGTGAATTTCCTGGAATTTTGATTTACCGTATTGCGTAAGTTCCTCATATATAGAATACGTGTTTGAATCAAGTACTTTCCCCATTTACTACTTATAACCAGGAAAATTGGCTACTAAGGAGTACATTCTTTTACACATCGGCGTATCAGCTAATCTAAGCTTTGAAACCCAGAAATAAAAGGAAAAGGAAAATAAACGAAACAAGCTACAAACCTTGCGAAACGCAGCCATTTTGACGATGATGGTTACCTGTTCATTTACGAACACCTGAATCGTCTACCTTCCTCCGCGTAGTCTATCCAGTCTCTGGACTCTGTCCCATGTATTTCCCTCTTTCCTTGAATCCAATAGAAGCCTGGGACGGGAGCGACAAAACGGTAGAAATATAGTCAGAATTATAAAGATGACGATGATAATGATGATGATGACTTCTCTGCATGATAATTCGGGCTGCGTCTGGGTGTACATACTTTCACATATTATGTGATTGTTTCAGTATACAGAACGAGTAAAAAATCGAAAGAAATTCGAGTGCCGACGTTTCGAGCTTTAGCCCACTGACGAAGGCCTTTAACGCTTGGAACGCCAGCATTCGATTCTCTTTACTGTTGCCAAATAAGCTACCGTATTTATTCTATTAACTCCCCACCTTCGAATAAGCGCCCACCTCGAATAAACGCCCACACTGAAAGCCCAAAACGTTAATAAGCGCCCACCCCCTCCTAGCAAAAAAATTTCTGCACCAGTTCAGCGTGAAGTAAGAGGAGCGTCAGTTGTGTTCCAAAATTGCTTTTAGATACCCTAGTCAATGAACTTTTATATTGTTTGAAAGATTTTGCACTTTGTTTTGTCTTGTTGAAGCGAAATAAACTTTTTATCCCTTGTTTTGTTATTCTCTAAAAATATCTCCCTTGCTGAAAATGTCGGTAAAATAATAAGCGTCCACCCTCAAGTAAGCGCCCACCTCGAGTAAGCGTCCACCCTTATGGGTCTAAAATTAAATTAGCGCACAGGGGCCCGTTTCTCGAACATCCCGGTAACTTACCGGGCCCGATAAGTATATTTTTAAATGTTTTTTTGCCGATTACACAGTGATTACAGACATGGTAGTTGGCCAATGTTTTCATACAGTTATAAGATTTTAAAATTTAGCATTCAAAGATAAGAAAAGTTGACTTCTGTTAAGAAACATTTATTACCAAAATTAATTATCGGGCCCGGTAAGTTACCGGGACCTTCGAGAAACGGGCCCCAGGGCCCAGTTGCTGGAAGCATGGTTAGCGCTAACCCGGGTTAAATGCCATGACAACCTATAGGTTTTAATACCTCTTAACCAATAGTTAGCGCTAACCATGCTTCGAGCAACTCAGCCCAGGAAGGTTAATCGATAAAACCGAACATTCGATTCCAGTCCCTACTGACGCAGCACCACAGTTGATTTAGGAACTGGCCTGCCTTATCCCTCTGCAAACATGGTCATTTTTATGGGAGATTAATTAATTTTTTTTCAATCGCCCAACTGTTTGTACAAAGGGCTACAATTAGCCCTTAAAATCTAAAATGGTTTTAATTTACTTCAATTGTAATTTGTTTTTATCAATTCAACTTGAAGTTGCACTACGTAGCGATAAAGAAAGCCTGGCGTGGGAACGTCTATGAATCTCCACTTGCACGTTTGTGGGGAAAATAAAATTGAGAAGCAAAACAACGTTTTCGTTGATGAAAATACTTCATTTGTATATAATACCCGAGTAGGGAAACAACTGAATTTTTTTTCAGAACATTTTGAGGTCACATGTTGCGAGCATACTGCATAGTCGCGGATACATTTGGAAAATGATGTTTCCTCATCGACGTTTCATTTCTTCGCTTGAGGGGAACTTTCTCAGACCACAACCGTCAACACCGGAAAAGCCGAATGCTCATTAATACAGGAATATTTAGTTGGAAATAAATGGAGAGGCATAATTAACATTAGCTCGCAAAAAGTCAACTAAGAGCTTTCGAGCGACATGTTAATTACGAAAATGGATGCCCCGAACGGATTTCGGCAAGTTACACTCATTTTAGGTATTATTCCTGTCAATTTGTTGTCAAGCAAGGGTAAACGCACTGTATGTCAAAAGCCAATAAGAGGCCAGACGTAAACATAGTCTTCTCAGATAAGCCCTCTTCAAATCAATTTTACCGGTTGCAATATTATTTGGTTTAAAAAACAAACAGAACTTGCACGAGGCGGAAAACGCATATCAACTTCGGGGAGCAAGGTTTTATTGCGCACAAAAAGAGCGCGCTTGAAATAACGAGTTATTTGACTTTGTTTCGAGGACGGTTTTTAATCTCAGACAAGGGTGTTTTTACGGCAAAAAAGGTATTAACAACCTTTGGCTTTTCGCAGGGCGAAGAAGAAGACCAAGTATATCTGTGTCTCCATCGCTGTACAAAAAATTGTTCCATTTTGACGGAAGCCTGTTTACACGGCCTCGGAAAAGTATCGCGTTGTAAAGACAGTCTTAACACTGAGGCGATGACAAAAAGTCTGAGCGGGAAGATGTCAAAGGACTACACACAAACTGGCGTGAAAAAAGCAAAACCCGAAAGTGTTTTTCAGAAATTTCGCTCTCCCTGCATTGACGCGCACTACGAAGCCTTCGTTCTTCAGTCGAGCTTGACAGTCGGGAGTTTGTACGCGGCGAATTTAAACTTGGGACAGAGTTATGTTAAACAAGTTCGAGAGATAGAAAAACAAAGAAAAGTCTGGTTGTCAAGGAAAGAGAAGGAACAGGAAACAATGCAGAAAAGATTTGAGGCTCTCAAGATACAAGCAAAGCATTGCTTTCACTCAGACAGCTTGACCGAAGGAAAGGACGCACTAGAAAATCGAAAATCATCGCGACAGAGGGCTGCAACTGTCAGCGCCTATTCGCGTATTGCGAGTTTAGAACGAAAGCTGAATTTGTTTGAGAGAAGAGAACATTTCAGAATTAATAGATCAACATCACAGTCGGCGAGGCACAGGTTTAATAGTGCCTGTTCAACAACGGTAAATTCATCGAACGCGAGTTTTGAAAGTCAAAGTGGAAAACGCACTCAAAGTTTGCCATTTGCCCGTTCTACAGACTGCTCTTTTGCTTCAGTATGTCGCTCAGGTCCAAGTTTGAGAAGAACGACTTCCGTTCTTTCTTCTGATGGCAGATCTACACAGTGTAGGGAGCCAGAACAAAACTTGTCAGCAAACATCGACCTTATTCCGAAATGGTTACCTTCAAATCTGCGCTCAAAAAGTATTCGAGAAAAAAGTTTAATATAAGGCGCTGGGGTGTTTTCAGAAAATTAAGCAAGCTTGACGACTAGAAGTGGAACAGCTAAATGATTTGTTTTCAAATAACACAAGCCTGTAAAATAATTAACACATTTCGGGAAATAAAGAAAAGAAAATTTAAAGATGGCACATAAAAGGAGAGTTCATTTAATTTTTTCGGAAACAACGAACATCTTAACAAACAAGATTAACGACTTGGTAAAATGAAAAACTTAGCGCCGATTATAAACCTTACCTAAAAACATTGGCGTTTGACGCAATCAAGTCATGAAGCAAAATCTAAAATTTCGACGAAATTATTTCAACTTCTCTTTTCTGAGGAAGAAAATTTTGCTGTTTGTCCCTAGAAGAGTACAGCTAAAGTAAGTAAGATTTAGTATTCTACATTTCAAGAGCGAAGAACAAAGATAAAATCCCGAGCCCCGACGCAGTCCCGACGGGAATCGACTCCAATCGAACCCATGCCCTTCCGCAAACCTGCCGGATGCTTCAACCACTGAGCTACTGGGGGACTAGTGACGAGCATAGGTCATGTCCTTCGTGTATATGACACGCGTTCTGCTTTGTGCTGGGCCCAGCAATCATGTCGAAAGCGTTCTGTGCAGTGACAACCGAAGAATTTACACAGACAACAGTTTCAAAAATGCCGTCTCACCGGCTTACTGTTTACCACTGTTTTGTCAAACTAGAATAACTTTTGTTTGCTAATAATAGTTTTAAAGGAGCGTCTATTTCTCATACTAAGCTTAGAGTTAATGTTTAGCTTTCAGTATCAGCTGTGCACTGTTGAATCATCTTTAACTCGGGCTTTAACTTCAGTGTCCAATATTTGTGCTCCAATATTTGTGCTACCACTCCGACATACACTTCTCTGTTATTCTTTTTGCCTTCCTCACTAAAGCTTACTCCAAAAAGTCGCCAGAAACTGTTTTATTCAAATTTTTTTTTCACTATCTGTTCACCATTGAACTATCTGTAACACCACCGTTCGCTGCTTCTTGTTGACCATTTTCGCATCCGAAACTTTGTCTCCCTTGCTCCTCGTCATCAAGATCATCATCCCTTGCAGCAGTCGTATCCTTTGTAGTGAACTTAGACAAGCACTTGTCAAGCCGCTTCAAAAATATGTCCACATCCTCTTTGGTCATCCCTATCGCGGCGGCTGCAGTAAGGTACGCACAGCGGTAGTTTTGAGCATGCGCACCCCAGCCAGTGAACACGTGACCGTTGATGTCTTTCGTGCCGTCAGGAGTGACCACTCTGAATATGAAAGCAAACATTTAGATTATTTGTTGTTTTAGACCATGGGGGATTTGGATTACCCAAACAATAAAATGTAGCAACATATGATATGATCTGTGATCAGGCGTCGTGTCAGTCATGGAACTTCATCCATGTGTCACCGCGAAAACAAAACTCCTGTGATCGCACGTTTGAGCCTAGTCCCTATCCCTGTCACTTCAGGTCCCAATATCAAAATACAAACTCTCTTTACTGTTCCCCCATAATACTTCTTGTCATTTTATGCTAAAGAAATCAACTACGTGGGACACCATTGATAGTTTTTCCAACCATAATCCGAATGAACATCTTACCTTGCCCCAGAAACACATCTTGTAAAGAGCATGGATCCGAGCTGGGTGACACCAGCCGCGTTTAGTTCCAGGCCCTGCGACACTCGCTCCAGTGAGATAGCTAAAAAGACGACAAGGGAAATACAGCTTCGTATTTAATAACACAACGGTGCCCTGTGTCTTATCTACGACTATGATAATTGCTATATCGAATCGGGCTGATGACAAAAAATAATCATTTTTTCTTTATGTTTGCCATTCATTCACCTTTTTTCTTTTTGAGGACGCTACTGTAAATCATGATGTCGGCTTCCTCGATAAAGATTAACGTTGACTGAATCAGAATTGACTTTAAGAATAAAGAAAAAGGATTTATCATCAGTTGCTCAGTGGTTAAAAAAAAAACTGATTCATTACTTAAAGTTCTTCACGCCAAGTGGCACATACGGCTAAGAAAGCTGATAAATGCTAAATGCTGCTAAATGGAATTTATTAAAATCAAGCAAATGCTGTTCTGTTCAGTGGTCACTTCAATATGCGGGGGGTTCCCGGGGCATTGCCTTGTACTGCTCTGCCTGTATTGCTTGCTGCTTTTTTTTTTGGGGGGGGGGGGGGGGATTTTCTACGATCTTCTGCTAGTTCTTTCGATAGCAGTTTCCTTCGCCAGCTATCTTCGACAAGAGGACGGATCGTTGGCGAAGAGTTTAATAAACGTTTCTTTCTCGTTAGTTTCGAACCTTTTTTATTACTGCTAACTGTTAGTAACTGTTTGAATGAAAAAAAAATGTGGGAAAAGCGAATTTAAAGACAAATAAAGATATCCTTTCCAAAAGGCTTTCAGCAGTGTAGCGAACACCATAAAATCAAAATAATGAAGATTTCATAAATCAAAAGAGGGGACAGCTGAGAGATGAGTTTATGTCGTACACCTTACCAAGTGAGATGGGATTGCCTTTAGTGCTGAGTAGCCGCTCCCCATGCGCTGTGGCTACCTTCGAAAGGCCTTCAGATAAGTAGCTGTACACCTCCTGAAAAGTAGCAAATCCACAAAAGTATCTCTCAGTTTAACTCTCCAATAGAGCACTAACTCAACTACAGGTATTTAAAAAAATTCATGGGCTAGAAAAACAATGCAAAATTAAGATCATGGCATTTGAAGTGGCTTTTGATCGACCTCAATCTTATTATTAAGCCAAATTCACACATGAATGGACTAACCACCTTAACAGGTTACCAGGAACTAACGGACTGACTGACTGAAGGACTGACAGACTGACTGACTGGCATACTTAATGACTGACTGACTGACTGAATGACGGACTGACTGACTGACAGACAGACAGACAGACAGACAGACTGACTGACTGACAGACTGACTGGCTGACTGACAGACTGACTGATTGACAGACTGACTGACAGACTGACTGACTGACAGACTGACACTGACAGACAGACAGGCAGACTGACTGACAGACTGAATGACAGACAGACAGACAGACTGACAGACAGACAGACTGACAGACAGACTGACTGACTGACTGACAGACTGACTGACTGACTGACAGACAGACTGACAGACAGATTGACTGACAGACAGACAGACAGACAGACAGACAGACTGACTGACTGACTGACTGACTGACCGACTGGCTGAATGAATGAGTAAGTAACTGATGGGCAAATTTCAAGCGCACCAAAGACAACTGCACTATGTTCTCTCAGCACTGGAAGGAAGAGCCAAAATTGCTTAATGTCCTTCATGTATCACCTTTCTCTGCTGCAGAAGCTTTTGGTATCCTGTTGACCCAAGAGACAGTAGAGTAATAAACAGGTCTATTGATGGAGTTGCTGATGCTCTGCCTGTGAGTTAATAAAAAATAGATATTGTTATTTGCTTACAGTGGCAAATTTGGTATTTTGAATTTTGGTGAATGAGTTGAGGACTGGAATCTGGGGAAGAACAAAGAGGGTGGGAAGAGAAGGAGAAGGGGTGGGAATAGGGAGATATTGGAATGGTAACAACAAGAGGTGTGTGTGTGTGTGGGGGGGGGGGGGCACTGGGAGAAAAGGGGATAGACACAAGGAGAGAGGAGGATGAGAACTTGAAGAGAAAGGTGAGGGGAGTGGATAAAATGGCATTTGGGAGGGGGTGAGAAGCAGAAGAAAATAATACGAAAATAAGCAAAGATACACGAGCCTCAAAGGAAGGAGTGGGAAACCAGGAGCAAATGGTACCATGTACTCACCGGGATATGTTTTACTAACAGCATCAATAAACTTCTCATCAAACCCTGCCACAATGGCTCCACCAACTGGAACCATGAAGTTCTTATCAGTGCTTTGAACAAAGGCATCAACACGACCTATCCTTGCTGCCTGTGCCAAAGAACAAGAGAAGAAAAAGACAGTGCATTTTTCAAAGTCTATAAAATTTATAAAATTTCTTTTAATTTCGCTGTTCCGGATAATGTATAACTAACTTTGTTGAGACTACATTTGCTTGGCTGATTTAAGATCAAACTTTGACTAAAGCAAGACAACCACACCTTTTGGCGTAATAGAGGAGCACCGCTCAGTGATTGGCACGACAGGCGACTTCGTTTGCATGACCATTTCAAGGCCTCACTTCTTGGCACTACGAGCTGCAACCTAGGACCACACACTGCTGCGGCAGGATACCTGAGGCCAGCAACGCACCAATTTATGAAGAGTATTGGCAGGTCAGAAAAAACTAGAAGCACTACGAGCTGTAACCTTGGCCAGCAACGCACTACTGCGGCAGCACTACGAGCTGAAACCTCAGGCCAGCAACGCGCAAACACCTAGTGACTAGACGACTTATAGGGCCTCACCTATCTCCCCAGCAGAGCTGGATCAGACAAGACTGTTGGCCAGTAGAAAATGAGAAAAACAATAAATTGAGCTTGCTTGGGGAAGTCGCTGCGCAGACTTAACTGCCACCCTCCTAGAGAAGTGTCCCCCTATTTTATTGAATTAGAACAAATACCTCCTACAGGGAGGGAGGGAGGGCAAATTTAGAAACTTAATTTACAGACAGTTGAGCAACTACCAGAAATGTGACTTGAAACCTCGTACAGTACATTTATATCATTCGACAGTGATCAAAGCCTAAGCCAATTGGAAAGGCCGTAACATAGAAAGCTAGACATTACAAGACAAGAATTCAGACATCAATGGGGGTATTTACCAATCGAACATTTAGCAAGCATGAAATATACTGCAACGAGACAGTTACAAAATGTTACAATGGATCCTAACAATTAAAGCGACAACAAAGAGATAAAGATAAAGGTACAACAGTTGACCGATACATTACAGTACCACTTAAAGCCCACAGGGCATTGAGTGTCACGCTCCATTAATTGCGTTTTACATTTGTGCTGTAAAACAATCTTAAATTGATGCTCTAAGTGATAAATCACTTTCCCTCTTTCATGTCTTAATCTCCAAAACTGCAACTCATGTGTTACTCTACAAATCTTAAAGCTTAAAGAGGGATTTGGTTTCCTCAAATGAAAAAATCTATTTTGTGTTCCTAAAGAATGATAGGATTATGCCCCATTCACACCAAGGCTTAAACACGTTTAACCCTTTAAACTTTCTTTTTATTTTCATGTTTTTGAGTTCGCCTTGTTCTGGGTTGATTTTGTAACATTACAGCGACAGGAACTGTCAACAACAACACATCGTTTTTAAGAACAGCGAGAGACCTTTGCATTTCTTTCTGTGTTTGCATTGATAGTTGGCCCCCCGTGGGGTTACAAGGTCAAATATTCCACATTTTGTGGTCCTTAAACTAAGAAAAATGCATTATGTTGCCAGGCTGTAGCTTGAGAATTTAAGCTGGGTACCTTTTATTGCCCTCCACATCTATGGCACAATATTTCACTACAATTGGCAGAATGTGGGTTGCATGCAATGAATGATTTTTTTTACAGGCAGATATGAACATGTCGCATTTTTAACTTATTTTTTCTTGCATTTAAGTACCTTGAGAGTACAAAGTTTACTAGAAATTGCCAGAGAATGTTAAAGGTACTCCTTTTGACCTGCCAATGCCAGAAACCTCTTCAATCAAAGGTTGTATCTGGCGTTGTTTGTTTTCGAACATAGGCTATTCTCCTCTTGTACCGAGCGAGTAAAATTATCGTTCGCCGGCGAATGATAAATCGAATAAAAGATATTAAAGGGTTAAAAGAAACCTCCACTCTCGAAACATGTTAACGTTACATTATTGAAAATACAATTTTCTTTGAAATTTCGTTGGAAAACATGGAAATAATATTTCAGTGTCGGAAAAAACATGATTTGATTATCAGCTATTTTCGCTTTTAAATTTCCCGCGCGCAGCCATCTTGGATTTCATGACGTAATAAGGTTGCTCAATTGTTTTACACAAAAGAACTTCTGCTGAATAACAATAGCGGCAACCATTACACGTCATAAAATTCAAAATGGCTCCCCCCAGGAAATTTAAAAGCGAAAGTTGTCGATAATCATATCTAACTTTTAACACAATTGAATGTCATTTCTACGTTTTAGACAAATATTTAGAATTTAGACACTATTTCCAATGCTTACCCGTCAATTTGTTGTGAGAATGGAGGTTCCCTTTAAAAGCTCTTTAGTTTAAAATAATATTGTTTTCTTCATAAAAGCTGCTTTCGGATTTTTGTCGACTACAGATTTAGCACAAATGAAAGCATAAGTTAAAGTTTACTTGAATCCTATGTCAAAACCAATGGTTCAGTTTTCTGTTGAAAATTTTCATTTTGTTAAACCTGGTTTAATTAAACATGTTTTGTTGGTGTGGATGGAGCTTTAGTTTTCTTGGTCATTAAAAGACAAATTAACAGATCATTGTTACTACCTGTTGGATATGATGCATGCACTTGGATGACTGCACCCCATAAGCATTGTTCACAACATGCGGTACATCTTGCTCTTTACACAGCTTGGCAACTTCTTCCAACCTTCAAAGCACACATCATCATTAATATTATTTAACAAAAGCTACTAACAGAAATTTGTTTACCATGGGAACATGGGGCCTGTCATTGGAGGGGACTTTTTCGTGGTTCATGTAACTATGCTATGGCCCAATAAAAGTCACTGTGGACCTTATAAGCAGCTACAACTTACAGCAACAGCAAAGCCTAACTTGGATTACATTACTTGTAACCATGTCAGTTCCTACACAGAAAGTATTTCATTTTAATGAAATACATTTTAATTTTCATTTTTATTAATGAAATACATTTTAATGAAATGGTATAAATGGGATGAGTTGATCATTACCACATTTAGTTATTTATTAAGTAATATGAAGGTTTTTTTTTTTTAATTTAGTACTGTTGTCCTTCATTTGGCATTGCCATCATGGTCCCTAGTATTTAACTACTACTTTTTGTTGTCATTGAGAAACAAGGGTGGCAAGCCTCAGTAAATAAGTGGGGCCTTAGTACTGGAGGAAAGGGGGGGGGGGTCTTACTCAAAGTGTTGGAAAAGAGTGGGAGAGAGGGCTCGTTTACAGAAGTTCAGTACCTGTCTGGGATCCTTGGAGCAAAACAGCTGGTAGTTGTCATGACACAGACCACATTCTCAGGGCTCAAGTCTTTAATCTGCTTCTCTACAGTGGCAAGATCTGTTCTCAGCTCATCACCCTCTGAAACATTTTCTACGATAACTGGTTCAAATCCTGGCACAAGAAAAGTGAGAATGAAATTTAAAGTGCTTTTAAGTGAGTGCAAAACTTGTAACAAGGTAAGGGTGAAGTCAAACACAGTCCGTCCTTAACACCTGTTCTGGTTACAAGAAGCAATTAGGAGTTTTTTGATGTGGCTATGCAATCCATGTAACACTGAAAATTTTAGTCTAAAATATGAATAAAATTATACCGATGTGGCCAAGCCAAAGGACCTGTTGGACCTATATTAATAATTTTATTAAGACTTTTTAAATATCTTAAATGCAGTTTGCAAGTCTTTGATCAACAGGAGCAGGACTGAGAGAGCAGATCACCTTTAGTTAGCAAGTTGTTGTCTTGCACCTTCATTCCTTATAGTTAGACTTGCGACCTTTACCCTGTTGATGATGATGATGATGATGATGATGACGATGATGATGATGATGGGCTGGAATGAACGGGCAACAAACATAACCGTTTTACATTATTTTTGCACAGAAATAGGACCAGATGTCAGCTAAAAGAGGTGCCGATGGCTGCTGCTATCAGTCCATTTGTATGGACCCACCCCTTTTTTATGACTGTGAAACAGGATAAAGTGAATGACTAAACTTGAGATAGATAACAGGGGTGGTCACTGCAAGAGATTTGTTATGTCTCTAGTGGTTTTTTTACCCCCCACAAGAGTGATTGAAAGTACTGTAAGATGGGGCCAATGGTTTTTCATCCTTGTCCGAAAACCTTGTTATTGGCTACCACTAACCCATGACCTGCAACCTGCAACCTGTGACTCGTGACCTGTATTTTTAGAACTGTTAGGGCAATTGACATTTCTTACCAGCAGTAAGAATACACTTAAAACATGACTTCTGATCAATCCTCGGCCAAATCACATACTTTGCACCAGGCCTCGTTTGTTTCAATGTTAGCAGCGTCATTACCAAACTCATGCCTGTTGCCACGGGCAACACAAGGCAAGCTTTTGCTGACCTGACACCTGTCCAAAAAAATAGAAACCTGCTAAGCAAACAAGATGCTCTGGTTTTTGTATCACTTACTAAAAGAAATAATATAATTATACATTAACTGCTTGACTGACTGACTGACTGACTGACTGACTGACTGACTGACTGACTGACTGACTGACTGACTGACTGACTGGCACTGGCTGGCTGGCTGACTTTGACTTGCTGGTTGACTGACTGACTGGCTGGCTGACTGACTTGTTGTCCATTGGTTGGGTCCTTGTCAATGACTAAATGGTTGATTGGTTTAATGACTAGTTGGTTGGTTAGTTGATTTGGTTGAATTGATTGGTTCATTTAACCCTTCCAAAGTCCAATATCAAACAAAATATTATCCGTGATTCTAACTTTTAAGTCGGAAAAAAACTTTCTTATAGGTCTAAAAACAGCTTTTTCAGTCCTGAGCAACATCCTGCTAATTACACCTTCTTGTACACGTCAGTCTGAATCCCCATCTTATCAAGCCTATAAATGGTGCACGTTGACTGAAGTCATGTAATTCCCAGACATCACAAAACCAGGCCAAATGTATGATTGACTCTCATGTTCAATAGAACCTCTGAGCAGCAAACTGCAATTTGGTTTTGAAACAATTTATGAATCAAAGTCTCACAAGTTCAACCTGCCCAGCGAATAATTTCCTGGATGTACAGATAAGCATACAGAGATTATCAATTTACTTTGGGGACCAAAAGGTTCAGATATCACCGGTGAGGAATATTGCAACCAACCTGCCATTCTTATAGCATCAAGGGCCATGGAGTTGGTGAGCTTCATTAACAAAGATGAACCAGCAGCCTTGGGCTGTACAGCTGCAATGTCACCAGACCTGCCGATACCATGGCTTAACCTGGCAACAGAGAATGCACACTGTGAGAACCATGATTATGTGCATTGATATCCATTATACTAATGATAGGATGCTGCACATTAAACTCAGGTCAAAAAGGTGCTTCCGAATGATGAAAATATTAAGACACCAGAGGTCCTTTTTCTTAAAACTGTCAATAACTTCCTGGGCCCAATACGTCTTCTTCCAATCTGTTAATTTTTATTGTTTCACAACGTTCTATAAAAATGTAAAATTTAGCTTTCAAACTGATACAAATTGAATCTCACGGATCTGTTGAGCAACATACTGGCAAACGAACACATTTATTCCATTGTCCATATGCAACATATGACATTCCAATCCTAGCAGTATGCAGGATGTTTGTCCCATGAACTTAGTTTAATGGCCTCAGCTCCCATTAGTCTCCTGTAGCTCAGTGGTAGAGCATCCATCTTTGGTTTGACTCCTGATGGGAGGACTCGGATTTCCTTTTTCCGAGTATGCCTGTGTCACTTTGAACAATACATCATCATCATTCATATTGCATGCATTATAAATAAATTATTAACTTTTGCACTGGATAAGTTATCAGGATTTTCTACAAAAATATGGTTGGAACCCAGGCTTGGAACAATCAGCCCCAGGAGGCATTTTGTTTACAAGCTACTGGAACTTGTGCTGTTCCTCATAGACTGCAAGTTGTTTCACAGAGGAACATTAGCTTGGAATAAGAAACTTTACGTAGTTATTCTTAAATAAATAGCTGTTCCTTTTCAAGGTGCACATCTATATAGTAAGTTTCTCTGATAGACCAATAAATTCTTTAGTGAGTTTTGTTTAAGGCCACCCGTTGGGTATTTTTTTTTAGACCTTGACTTGAGATCCAAGCCCGTCAAGAAAGTTAGTGTTCTACCATTACTGGTATCTGAGCTGTCTAAACCTGGTCACAGATCTTCATTCTCCATGTTAAAACAAGTCTATACATGCAAAAATTTAGTTTGATTCTACGGAAAAAAAACACCAAAAATATGACTTAATATACCCTTCTCACAGCAAACCCTTCAATTTCTGAAACATTAACATATGGATAAGGCAAATTAATTTTAAAAAAATTATCTTTAGTTAAAGTAAGGTACCTGAAATGCCTTCTTGACACCAGGGATGAAATTACTCTCCCTTCCCTTTCTCCTGCTCCAACATTACCTTAAACCAGTAAAATTATACTTTTGTTAATACACCATTCATTTCCCATTGGTCATAAATGGACCATGTTCAACTTTGACAAAGCCAACGTCACTGTAAGGTGGCATGTTCAATCCTGGTCAAAAATGTTTGGACGATTTTCAAAACTCAACACGAAATGCCTCCCCGCTCTTAAGCAATGTTGTCATGTTGCTGTGTTTATGTACAGTCTGAATGATTCCAGTGGCTATCAACATTGTTTGGGGGAGGGGGAGGAGGGGGGGGGGGGGCTTTCAAACATTTGCAATGACAGTACTTATGGCGACTGGTTATAGATATCTAAAACACAAATGTATGCTGAGCTTATGCTATTCTCATATCTGTCCCAGAAAATATTGGCCAGGATTGTAGCTTTGATTGGCTGGTACAGACCCATCCAAATTTCACATGATTGCTTGTGAAATGATAGCTCATGAAAGTTCTGTGCCGCTAGCACTAAGAAAACTAGCAAAATGGATCAGAGAGTTAACTCTGCAACTGGTGTATCTTAAAATGCTGAAACAAACCTTTGAATTTCCCACTGAGTGTTAGCACTAGTAAGGAAATATGAGACCACATGAGGTAAACAAATATCTTTGCCTTTTTATTATTATTATTATTTTTTTTTTTTTTTGGGGGGGGGGGGGTGGGGGATCAAACCCACACACCCCAGATTTAATCAAGCCTTGCTTACCAACTGAGCTACGAGGGTTGAGGCCAGACGGGAGCAGGTCATGGGTGTGGATGGTGGTAATAGCGGCAATGTGAACATGAAGGGTACAAATTGAATCTGATCCACCATTTGTTTATGACTCAACTCCCTTTAAGGTGGACAATTCTCTCAGCTGAGCACACAGAGCATGCTCTGACAGAGCCTATGTCTACAAAAGAGAATGTTGACTGTAATAGTGGCTGTTGAATGAACCTTAACCCTATCTAGACCAGGCCTTTTTTTGTCTTTTGGGACCCTGTTGGGAGGGGTGGGGGGGGGGGGCGCATCTTGGATCCGCCATCTTGGATTGCTGGATTTCCCCAAAACTTCAGGAAAGCATTAAAGAACAAATAATTTGACCTAAAAACACAAAAGTTATTAAATATTATATTTTTAATAAAGGGATTTTTCATTTTCTGAAAAAACTGCCTGTCATCAAAGTCAATAAACAACTAGACAACCAAGTAAAATTTTTCCCACTCGATAAATTTCTGAAAAAGTCCTGAAGTTTCATGGCGTTTGCACAAAATTAATGTAAAACAAGAAGCTGTTTCCAGCTTATACTTGGGCCATATTTGACTGTGTGGTGCGTAAAGCCTACAATCTTTTAACAGTGATAACCTACAGCAACGCCAATTCCCCCAAATAGATAACCTGCGAGCAAGCTCTCTTGGGGGTGGATCCTCTTTCCCCCTTCCACGCCCCCCAACCCCCAAGAGAGCTTGCTCGCAGGCTACCAACTAGATAGATACAGAGATATAGTGAGGCAATAAGTAACCACCAGATAGAATTGCATTTCTTACAGTCAGAATGAAATACAGGGGAAAACGAGATTTGTCATACAAATGCTTTTTATAATTCCCGGGCTTTAATCCTTTTTGTTTTCACTTAGTTTAGAGACAGAAACCATTTTTACGGTCCTAATATGTATGTGACACCTGATGTGATTGTAAAAAGTAAAGAGTTATTCAGGCTCAAAGTTACCATGGGCAGAATCCCCTCCACCCCGGTCTAGATAGGGTTGATATGCCACTCCCCAATCTCATTTCTTAGTTAAGATTTGCCAGGCACATTACAAAGGTGCCTGTGCTGTATTTAGATCACGCAATACCCATTACAACCTGCACCCCAGGTGGGTTACTCGGGTATAAACGTGACGGGGGGGTCCGACGGAGCCTAATATTTTGCACCCAAAAAAATACATGGACCTTATATTGTGTACCCAAAAGAATACAAGACCAGACATTTTAGACGCCAAAAAATACATAAAAAAATACACGCAGATTTTTCAGACCCAAAAAAATACACGGTTAAATCTTCAACCCCAAAAAATACAGGAGTTGAAAATTTTAGACCCAAAAAAATACATCGGACCCCCCCGTCACGTTTATACCTAAGTAACCCACCTGGGACCTGCACACTTTTACCAGTAGCTATTTTGGAATAAGTAAATATTAACTGTACATTTCTTCACATAATTATTGATTACCTGGAAAGTTGTTGCTGTCCATAATGGAAAGTTCTTGTAAAAGAAGCTCAATGTTGGTATCATCCCAAGCCTCTGATGGCCATTTCCTCTAAGAAAATAAATAAACTTTATTTCACCTGGAGAGATAACAGGTGCCATGCCATGCAGCAATCCATCAGATAAGAGCGAACTACTACAGAATGCCCCCAAAACCATATGTATACACAGCTTAAACTCATCACCAATAGAAGGTGACAGGGAAGGTGCCTGGAAGCAATGTGAGAGCAGCAAACGAATCCGGAGGGTAACAATGACAACACGGCGAGAGCAAAACCACCCAAAACGGAACTTCAGGGTGTTTGGAGAATAAAGGGCTTGCGAGCATGGTGGGCATGGGAATGTATGAAGTTACATAGCCATGTAGCGCTGTAGCATGTTGTCATGTAGCCTTGTAGTCTCATGAAGTCACACAGCCACAATTAGCCTGGAAAGCATACCGGTAATTTATGTCTACAGTATGTCTTGTTCTCTTATGTGAACAAACGAAGAAGCATCACAAAACAATGCCTATGTAGCCAGGTATTCTGTAGCTACTCCCATCAGCCATTTAGTTCAATCTCTATATCTCAAGAGTTTCCCCCTCCCGGGATATCCCCCCCCCCTCCCCACACTGGAACATCACGCCAAACGTGGTGCAAAAGAACATTTCTCAAAAGTGTAAATTACTCTTTATCAAAAAACATTGCCTTGCGATACTAAACAGCTCTTTCTTTACCTTAATAAACTAACAACACAATTTTGCAGGAATTAAGGGGCGTTTTATAGCATCTTTAACAGCAAAGATCCACCTTGAACCATCATGTATCTACCGTACGCGAGAATTTAGCTATGGTTCACTTAGATTTCAAAGACAAATGATCCTATTTTGTTCTACTTACGTGTTCCAGGAATATTCTGATTTGATTTTCGCGGCTCTTCCGAGCATTTTGAGCTTGCTGTACGTACGAAACTGGGATAATTTTGGCACACGCTTCGTAGCTTGCGGAAAACATCCCGCTTTCGGTGAACTGTTCAGTGTACGAGAAAGGTAACAAGAATTTCGGATTCAATCAGACGTGCGGCCGGCTGTCTGTAAACAATACCGTTTCGCTTCGTGATCTATTAAGGCATAAATCAAAACTACAGAAAATATTTTTATGAAATGTATTCAAAATTCTGGAAAATAAAATTTTGTGGGACAAAAAGCAGTCGGAAATTTTTGTCTGATACCTTCAATCAAGTGATCCAAATCTATTTTCTTCCTACGTGGCACACGGAGAAGAAATGGAAATGAGTTAGACGATCGAGCAGTAAAACATCACACGAAATTACCAGAAAAAAATGGCTTGTTTACAAGCGGGAACCGTCCTTTCCGCGACTGTAGAACAAGCCTTAGAAAACTGCCTTCTCGTTTACGTTAAACATAGGTCAAGAATATTTCGGGGAGTGCTTTTCGACGAAAAGAACGCCATAGTTTGGAGGTGAGTTAACTTGTAATTCAGTCGATCTATGTAGAAAAAATAAATTGTTAAAAATATTTGGAGTGGATTTTTATTCCACGAGCTGGCCAGTTTAAACGCAAATTAAATAACCTAGTCCAAGATTTTATTTTCTTTCTGATTCCTTTGATGTGTTCCTGAAATTTACAGAGCACCGCCTAATGATCAAGGCACAAGTCTTGAGTCAAAGAAGGATAGAGTTGCTGGAGGAAATTGTGTTGCTGAGAGCACTTCAAGATGGTCAACGAGGCAGGCCAGCCTGTATTATAAACGACAAAACCATAAATCCTTTCCTTGTAGAAGGATACCGAGCTTATTTAGTGACGTTAAAGTCCTAACAGATGCAGATTTAATCAAGGAAAGTCGGAGAGGTCCTGAAAATATGGTGGACAAATCAAGCTCTCCAACCAAAAGACCATCTGCCTCTTGTGAACATAAAACTAAGCAAGGACAGGTTAACAAGGCAAACGAGATTTCAGGGCGAAACACCGGTCTTTCAAGCCAAGTGAATGTCAAAAACTCTAAATCTGAAACAAGTCTGAAGAGAAAGTATTCAGGGGAAGATAGCTGTGACAGGCCATCTAAGAGAAAACCTGCAGACATGGTGAAGCTTGTAAGCAAGGATGTCCAGAAAACTGCTGATAACAAGCAAACAAAAGGGCTTTGCAAAAGCTCAAGAAAAACTGAAGTAGGCAAGGATGGTACGTGTTCTCTTGGCTCAAAGAATTCAGTAACAAAGAGTGCTCCTGCGACAAATTACAAAGTTCTCATGACAAGACCATGTTCTGTCCCTGTAGTATCAGTGGGGTCACCACAGAGAATTGGCCAGGAAAGATCTGGCACTGTTTTGCTACTTAAGAAGGTTCTTCCATCCACTCATGTGGAGGTGAAGACGATACCTCCAAGAAAAAGTTTGGTACCATTAGGAGAGAATTTGTCTGATGAAAACATCAACAAGAATGTGGACCACATTGTTCAAGATCTGATGGAGGAAATGGCTGAGTCGGGCCTGGAGGTGCAACCAAAGCCAGGAGTAGAGAAAAACGAAGATGATAGTGTCCTTGAAAGGACTGTTTCAGTCAAAACAGAAACCATCCCCAAATGTGTGACTGATTTTGTTGAAAATGATTTGGCTATGGATGAGAAAACAGGTAGTGACAATATGATACCCGAATGTGAACTAGAGAATCAATCCAAAGAGGATTCTTCTGAAAGTGAAATGGTGAAATGTAACAGACTCTTGAGCGATGATGTAGATTGTGTAGAAACAAAGGAATCAAAGACTGAAAATGTTGTCATTAAACGGTCAGAAAGAATTAGTAGGAGGAGGGCAAAAATTAGCATCGCTGACCTTCTACCCTGGAATGAAAAATCACAGGGATTAAATCCTGGTGAGGAATCTAATCTGGTTAAAGTGGCTCAATCAGATTGCCATCAATCAAATTTGGCTTTTAAAGCATCGAGTCATGATGATTCAAACCAAACGGCAAAAAGAGATACGCTTGCAGATACAAACGCAACACAACACCAGAGTGCTTCATCAACTAACACCAAGTATACGCAAAGAATGAGCTGGCAACTTCATCCTCAAGTGATTCCTGTCGACAAAATTGACCCTGTTTCTGTGGGTGATATTGTGTGGGGCAAAGTTCATGGACACCCATGGTGGCCAGGTAAGGTGTTGGCCATCAGTGGGATAAGGAATGAAGACAGCAGAAATCCTTGGGATAGAGATGCCCACGTGTCATGGTTTGGTTCTAACACAAGTTCCATCATGCGTTTACATGGTCTTCAGTTGTTTTTGCCAAACTTTTCTAGCAGGCACAAGAGGCGTAAAAAAGGATTTTACAGAGTTGCTGTCAGACAGGCACAAGAGGCAGCACAAGCAATGGTTGACAAGGACTGACAATCAACAACCTGATAGTAGTTATCAGTATGTCACAGTTTGATGGTTTATACTTTGTCTGTATAGACCTTATTCCAAAATGCGTACCATCTTAATATTCTTTTGTTTGTGTTTAAATTGGCCCCTCTTTCCTCATTCTTAAGCTCAAAAATCAAAAGAACATTCTACCCTAAACAAGGCAAGAAGGGCCAATTTGAATGCAAACAAAAGAATATTAGAAGGGATGCCATTTTGGAGTAAGGTTTATAAGGCCAATTTGAATGGTACAGAATGCTAATTATTCAATTCAGGAGTTATATCTGGTTGTAGCATACTATCAATTTTGAAACCAAGAAGACCAGCCAGGGGGAACTCAGCTGCAAATGGGCCAAATTAAAGTTGCTAATTAAACCCCAAAAAAGCCCTATTTAGACTAAAACTGGAACCCCCCAAAAATTCCACTGCCCCAGAACGTAACCCATGAAAGTCCATTCTTCTCTGAATGAAAAAGTCCTTGCCAAAATCTTTCTGTATGCAAGTCCACCAGATTGTCTCTAACTACCAACAACTGGTTAATTTTCAAGTCCACAGTTGCAAACAGTCAAGTCCTCACACCTTCCAGTCACTAATATCTCCCCCCCCCCCTCCCATTTTTTTTTTTCTTTTTTTTTTTTTTGCTGGATTTGAAAACAAAATATTTGCAAACTGGGTCAAGTTTGGTATGTCCATATAGCAAATTGGCTGACCCTGTCATGCAATAATTATTAATAGTAAGATTATTCACATTTTAAATGTTGTGGATGTGACTTGGCTGAATATCAATATCTGAAAATCACTGTCAATTGCTATTGTGGCATGTAAATTATTTGAACTTGGTGTGCGGCAGTAGATTCACTACAGTCAAACTTAAAAAAAAGAAGACAAATATGAAAAGTTTATTAAGATGAATTTGTGAGTTTACCAATCACTGAAATCAGTTTACAATTTATTAAGTTTCTTTTTTTTTTTTTTAAGTGAAGTATGCCAAGACTGATTGGCACTGTGTCTGTGTTTACTGATTGAATGCCTGACATTTGGAAAAGGGATTCACCTAATGGTTCCTGAAACTTTTTTTGGCAAATCATGTCACAACATTTGTGTTTGCATTTGAGTTTGCCCCAAAATTCCAGACATTTTGGTTTGAATCAGACTGGAAAGAACACTCCCTAAATAGAACTTTATTAGATTAGATTTTCCTTAATGTACATTTAATTATATTTCCCTTGATGAGATGAAAACAGTAATTTCATTGTGAAACAATCATCATTTTACTGTATATACTTGGCATACGGTCTTTGTCAACCTGTGGGGGGGGGGGGGGGTGGGGGGTACTCAGGGAAGCTTTGTCCTTATTATTTTAAATACTATTTGTGACAGAGAAGGTAATCCTATGATATACCTTCCATAGAAAATGGTAATAATCCCTTTCACATGCCTACAGTAAAACAAATATGTCCATATCAAGTGTTGATGAAAGTATTCTGGCCTATTTAAATGGAATCTTGTTTAAGTAAGAGAGCAGATTTGCATGAAGTTCCAAATTAAAGACAAAAAGTTAATCAAGTTCTTGAAGTGCCATGCATGGCGTGAATTTCAGCCATCTTGTCTGGTTGCCTACTACCAAGAAATGTGTTGATAAAAATTAAACAAGGTTGTCTCGTCTGAGAAAACCCTGTTGAGGTATTTGTTGGTGAAAATGAACACAAAACTTAAGGCAAGCTGCTCACTCAATTCCATGTGAACTCACCTCAGCTTACCTGGTTTTCACAGCATTCTTTTTCACTGATCAACACTGAAAGTTTGGATTCTGGAGAGATGTAAACAATATAAAATTTAACATTTTCCGTATCAACCTACTAGCTCTGCAGCACGAATATATTCCTTGCCAAAGAAATCATCACATCATCATCATTTGGTCCTTTTCCCTTTAAGGGAAATGGGGCCTTAGAATGCCAAAGAAATATGACTGGAAATCATTGAAAATCTACCAGATCTAAATCTTCCTGGTAGTTACTGTACATCAGTGCACATGCAAGTCGCATTAACAGCTAATTGGTTCAGATGTCTCTTTGTTCCAGTAAGCAACCAGAAGAGATAGATGAAATTCCCGGGCAAGGCCATGTAAAATTCTTCTGCACTTATGAAAATGGAACAGTTCTTTGCAGAGTTTTCTCTCAAAAGCCAACACAGAATGGAAAGGGCATCCGTGAGAGCTTTGCAATTTTGGGTATAATTTTTTTCCGTTACTGTATTATACTCTATTAAATTTTGAGACCCCTAAATTCACATGAAATGTGCAAGGGGAATAATGTCATAATGATATGACAACGTAACCTGGACTTTGACTGTGTGAATAGCATGACAAAAATTATGACAATTTTCTTTGAAGAAAAACGAAGCTGTAAAATTATGCAAAATTGGACAATTCGTCCAGTAAATGAAATTAATTTAAAGCTTATTATTTAAAGAACTTAGAATTTCCTTGAAAGGAATTTCAGTTACAAAACAAAGTATAATTTAATATGCAAGTAAAGTAATAGTTGTTATTATTATTTTTAGGTGGCCTTGCTGAGCCATGTGTGTCAAGGCCCAGTTGTTCAGAGTATGATTAGCTAACCCGGGGTAAACCCGTTAAACCCTAGTATCAAAGAACAAATTCTCCTATCTTGACCCATACTTTTCTTATAAAAGGACTGTGGAGAAATTATTAAAATATCAAGAAAATTCACCTTGGGTGATCATATCCCTAATTCTCATGACCTCAGGGGTTCAAAGAGCATTGATATTACAAGGAGAAATTTGATGCTGATCACTGTTAGGACTTGAAGGATAATATGTGAAGTTAGATTCCAGAATAAGTACCAATCAAAAAAGACTTTTCCCCAAAAATGTAACCCTGCAGTTTTGCTTTTGGGCTGGTTCACACATGTGATGCAAATGTAAGCACAAACACAAGCGTCATTCACATGTCCAACGCAAATGCAAGCACACTAAGATACACATATGGATTTGAGTAGCCACAGATTACAGACAGAATGGATTGGTTTGTGTTGTTGTTGTTTTTTTTTTTAGTTTTTAGTCTTTGGTTTATAAGATGAAGGTGTCAAATATAGAGTCACAGTAAAAGGAGACCAAAATGTGTGTGGGTTTTTAACAAATCTTTCAATGAGGGCAACTTCTGGGAGATTACCATTTTGATAATCTTATGAAAGAATTGCAGCTTGGCCATAGTGAGTAATAAATTATTCATGAACTCAAAGTAATATAACTATGCCAGCTTTGCTCATCCAGTGAACAACCAATTTTAAGGAACGAAAATGTTTCAATTTCTTGTATCAGGGCCTGCTGTTGTGTTTGCATAACAAGACAGTGTAATCCTCTTATGTTTGGACTTGCGCCTGTGCTTATGTTTGTGTTGTTCATGTGCATGAGCCCTGAGACTAATGACGTTTCTTTACCTTTAAGTGAAAATTAGCTTTCAAGAACATTTTTAACAAGCAAGATGAATACCTTAAACTTTTTAATAGTGAATTACAGGTAGCATTGATTGGCTTTCAAACAACTGGGACCACTTTTTTGTAAGTTATTTTAAGTGTTTAACTGTAGTTTATAGTGACTGTTAACTCCTTTCAAGCTGTAAAGACTGTTAGTAGTAATGTTAAAAAACATAGATGGAGAATTAAATTTTCAAGAAGTTACACTCTAACTTATTGTGTCCTCGTGGTTTGGCAAAGCAGCATTAAGCCAACACGTTGGATGAGGTGTCTGTGGAACTGCGACTAGCTTATTACAAGAAACTTTAAGGATAAGTTAATTTAGCGATGAAAAGTCTGCATTTAGCAATTTTGCATAAATTTTGGAACATAATTCACTTAATTTTCATGATCATGAACTGAGACTGGCAAGTTTTACAACAATGATGGAGCTTTTGTGGGTTAAGATAAAAAAGGGCAGCAATTTAACTCCATTTAAATAATATTGGTTCAGTGCCATAAAAACAAAATCATACAATGTTCTACAACTTAAATTGGAATGGAACAAAGGAAATTTCAACTATAATGTTGTGTGACTTTGGCGGTTGAACAGTGTGATTGCACAAATGGCCAGATGGTGGTATTTCAATCTGCCCTTTCCGAGTTGTCTTGAACCCCATTATGAAAAGCAAGGCTAAAGCAAAGCTTTATATTTTTATTCTCCTCATATTAAGATAACAGGTCAGTAAACATCAACGATACAAAAATCAGTGATATCTCACTGCGTTGATTGGCGTTTCTGTGGTATTTTGACACAGGATGCATTGACCTATAATAATTATTATGTCAATGAACTGGTTGGTGTACCTGTGGCATTTTGACTAAAATGTCACACCAGTACACTGGCTGGTGTATCTCTGGTGCTTTGACTAACGCATCAGTCAACAATGAGGACATGGCAATGCATTGATTATTGTGTTTGTGTAACTTTAAATACCTATGCATCTTTTTAACTGCATAGACAAAGAAAGAATAAATTGTAGAAAATTTCTGTTACTGATTTCAAGTTACAAGGAAGAGTAGTTTCTAATGATTTGTTCAGTAGCAGCAAAGCTGTCAACAAAGTGATCTTCCATCATCCCATATTTCAAATACTGGTGGACATACGCTCGTGAGGTAAACATGTTCCAAGCTTTCTGAACTACAGAGTTTAAGGGTGCCACAGGACTCTGACTGTTGCTTAGCAACGTGGCAGACTTTTCATAGTGATTAAATGGTCTTGGATGGCACCATACTGTGTTGGCGCAACTGGATGGTACCCAGCTGGCATTGAGTCTTGAGTCACTGAAAGAGCTGAGATCAGATTTATGGACATCCACTCCTCGTAACACTAAGAGGTTAGCAATGGATTTGTTAAATCTGTTTCTCAGCCGTGGCAATTCTCCCGGTCTTTGATGGAAATCGGCACCATCAGGGTTGGACGGCACAGGTAACTTCACCTCCCAGTCAATACCTGTCAAATAGCAGAATAAAATATTATTTTGACCTTTTAAGTCTCATTGTCAGCATCTATATTCTTCTCACCATTCTTCCTATATTTCTTAAGGTACTGCGTAGGAGAATTTGTTTCATGATCATTCTTTCTTGATCAAGTAATGGTGTTGTGAGGAGAAATTAAATGATGGTCATTACTTATTGTAAAGGCTTAACATGGTGACTTACCTGAAAAGGTTTAGGAGAAAAATGATGTTTTCACCTATGGAAGCATGGATGTTAAAGTTTTCATCAAGCTAAGCATGGATAGTCGTGACTTATATGAATCCCAGATAAACCCAACCCAACAGATCATCTGTGATTTGTGACTTGTCTGGTTCTTTTTGATCCAGTTTGCCTGTTTATCAATAAGGGTCTATTGATTGTCATGATGTCATGATGTCAAATTGAAGAACAACTCCCCCACTTATCTGCTACCCAGCTGTTGGTGAGCTGTGCTGTTAGCCAACAATCTGTCAACAGATAACTGGCAAGGTAAAATGGAAGAAAAAGCCTTGAAGGAACAATAATTAATAGTCTGTGGCAATCCGATAACACAAAAATCAACAACAACAGAGCAATGCTCATCAACTTACTATTTTAAGTTTTATCCATCCAACTCTATTTTTCTTCCACTTTTTCATACAACTCATCCAGAAAAAAAGCAATACAGCCAACTCTGTTTATTGCGGACACCCTCAGGACCGCAAGTTAGTGTCCTTAATAGTGAGAGTCTGTAATAGCGGGAATTTATTTCAGTCAAATGTCTGTAATTTATTTTTGCCGGGGATTTAGCTGCTGTCCATTTTATCGGAGTGTCCGTAATAGCAAGGTGTCCATGCACAAGGCAAGAGTTGAGTGTACTTATTGTACCTTGTTCACTGCAATAAGTTTCTTCTGAAGGTGCCACTGACAGTAACTGCTTGTTCATTTGTTCAAACATTAATGCTGGTGTCACAGGGATATTGCCGCTGCAATAGCATTAATGGCAACTTACCAACAGTCCACCAATAACTTGCCTATAGATCACTGACAGGTAACTGTCAAGCCATCAACAGTTTACTGGCTGTTGGCCAATAGTCAGCCAACACTATATAAATATCATAAGATTTGCTAAAACTGCTGGCCCCCCATCAGCTGACTGTTGGTCGTCTGTTGGTTGACTCTTGGCCACTAGTCGGCTGACTCTCAATTTTATTGACAGTAAGCTGACAGATTTGGGAGGGTTGTCCTTCAGTGTTTACCATGATTATATAAATATAATGATTGAGGGCGGTGTAAACAATAACTAAATTTGGTGATTGAGGGTTCAATGTATAAATAATGCTTTCTAATTTGAGTTAGTAAAAGTCATTTTCTCATCCATTAAATAATTCACAAGTTACCGGTATACCTTCCTCCATGCTGGCATCAGCTATTAGCATTTGCCGCAGGTGCTTTAAGAGGCCCGACCAAGTGAAGGTACTGTAAGCCAAGGACTGTTCTGCCATTTGAGGGATATTCTTCAATGTCATCAGCTTATATTCAGGATGTGGACAAACTTGCTCTATCAGATCACCAAGCAGGTTTCTCACTGAGATGGCGTGTCTGTAAAAAGGGGCATCCTGCCCTGGAGAGAACAACTTGACAGGCTGAAGGACACTTGCAAGTTTATGGGAGACTACCTTGTTTATATCCTTGAAAGAGATGTGTTTTATGTTCATTAACCTAGAGCATATACTCTGTAACTTGTCATTCTCGAGGATTATTATCCCGTCTGAGCATTTGTACAAGTGAGACAACGTTAAAATAGCATTGTAATTTTGCACTATGACTTCCCCTGTCCCATAAGGCCAAACGACTTGATTCAGGATGAAAGAATGTGGGAACTCGTCGCGAAGGCAGCCAGTGATATAAGCTCCCACTCCAGAGCCAGTTCCGCCGGCTAAGCTCAATAAAATCAAAAATCCACCAAATCTGTCGCATTTCTCCACTTCTCTTTGTACCATTTCAAGGACCTTCTCCGAGGATTTTGGCCCGTGTTCCAAGAATCCATGCGCCCAATTATTCCCTGAACCGCGTTTCTGGTAGAATTGCTGGCCAGCAGGATAAGTCCACTTTCCAGACTTCTTAGCCTCTGACAAAGTTTGAGATATCGCTTTAGACTCCATGTCAACCATAACTGCTCGAGCGTTTAGAGAATTCCCTGTCTTCTCGCGAGTAAAGAACCTTTCCACAACCTCTTCTTCGTATTCCTGGTTCACTTTGCGGTCCACGTTTTTCGAGATAAACTGAGGATTTAGTTTTGTTGCATCCTCTATTAATAGATTGAACAGTTCTCCACCTATTTGATTGCCACATTGGCCTAGCTGCAGTGAAACAACGGACATTGCTGTCTCACTCGTCCGCCATCTTGGATTTCCTGAGGGAGCCTGGAGGAGATTCTACGTTCCAGGTTCCATCGGTCGGGGAAAATTATTAAAATTTCATTTTCGCTTGGAATATGGACTTTGGGAAAGTTAGAATACGAACCGGATTAACGCGAACCCACGATTTAATTAAAAAAAAAAAATCAAGGTATAGAAATTTATCCTTTGATTAGATCCGGTTTTGTTAAAAATACAATAAAGGTAGTAAATCCCATTGGTGAGAATGATAATGATGATGATGCCAGCTCTTTTCACTGTTCGTTCTCTTAATTTTTCTTATTGTTGTGTATTTGACAGACATGATTGTGATGATCAACTCAACCCCTGTGATCAAGGTTGAGTGTTAGGATCATGATGTTGCAATGATGACAATAATCATGGCGACACTGTTACACTAAGGTACAGTCGTTTCAGAGGAGTAATATTATCCTCCTCCCCACTCCTCTAAAGGCATATACATCATGTTAAGGTACTATATAGTCACCCACATATCCTATAATAATATACATATTTAACATGTGGTGACTATATGGTACCTTAACATGAATTACTTGCCCCTAAATCTGGGAATTACCATGTCAATCTTAGCCTGCAAACAAGCTTTCCAATCTGGGGTCTCAGATAAGGGTGTGAGCTGCGAGAGGATTGGGGCGGGGCGGGGGAGGGGTACTTTTGAGACAAATTCATTGGCTACAATACTTCTTCTTCACTTCTTACACTTCGGGTTTGCTAATAATGACTACTATAATGTATAGACTGAATGGAGTGCCAAATCTTATGTGGAAGCAAGGTTACCACACTCCGGTGGATTTGTGCTTTAACACCACTGAACCACTTATCAAAATAACTTCCCAGGGCTGATGTGAAGTTTTTTCTAGACAAAGGAGAATAAAACAAACTGTTTTTAACAGCACCCTGAACATTCTAACATGATGTTCTGGCCCCAGTTGTTCAAAGAGCGGATAACTTTTTCCACTGGATAAGAAGCTATCCAGCAAAGCAAATGTACTCCAACCAATGCTTCTGGCAAGTTTTCCATACCATCCCATTCTTAAATTTGACTTATGCTTCTACTTCTACTCTATTCACAAATTATAGGACTGTTGTGAAAATCTTGCACGCATTTTATCTGCCAGATAGCAAACTATCCATTGGATAAAATTATCCACCCTTTGAACAACTGGAGCCTGGTGGTTAATGTACAAGTTATACACTTGATAAAGTCATCTGCTTTCTGTACAGCCAGGTTCAGTTTTCCAATAATTATTGAAAACTGATATGGCTATCTCAATACACACTCCACCACATGAGAATTGGTAAGCCATGGCCAGTTAAACAGCATGGTAATCAATTTCTCAACAACAATCCATCCAAGCATGATCAGTGAGAAAAGTTTATTGACTTGAAAATGAACTTCCTGAAATACGCATTAAAGCAAAATTATCAAACCATAGCCTACCAGGGATTCACTTTAGATGCAGCGTACATTATTAACCCTTCAACATGCATCTCCTTTCTACTATTCATATAATAATATTATTCTAAAGGCCCTAGTTTAGAGAAGATGTTTAAACATCCGGGCGCGGTTGTTCAAAAGCCAATTAACACTAATCCACAATTAAAAATTAACCAGGGTTTTCATCTCACTCATATAAATGTTCCCAGAAGGTAATTTTAAGTTAATGGTAAAGAATAGTCTAAGTCAAAACTATGTAACAATCATCTTTTGGAAGAATCTTTATTGATATTTAGTAATGAAAGTTGAATCAAAGTTCACATTAACCCAGGATTAGTTTAAATGGCTTTCAACAACTGGGCCCAGGACATTGTTATCTTTGGTGATTATTTCCTAGTTTTCTCCCAACCTGTACATTTGAAGTATTAGTGACATTGTAAAGAGAAATCAGAGCCTGACAACTGTTGGGGCTTAAAGGGTTAAATTAAAAAAATGACTAATAAACCCATGCATAAACAATACAACAACCCTGCAACCATACAATATGCTGACAAATGCCAGCTCCTAACTGGTATATGAACTACTGTAAATCCTTAGCAACTGAGGTCTTACGTCTAACTTTGAAAAACAGCTTTAAAGGTGCTGTGTCTCGCAATTTTGTTGCAACACAAGTTGCACAAATCGTTGCCTAGTGCAACATGCCCTGAAATGAACGTCTCGCAATTTTTTTATCCCAATCGTTGCGAGAAGTAGAAGTAGGTTCTACTTTGTGCAACTGTGACTGCAACAAAAGCGTTGTGAGGCATGTTAATTTCAGGGCATGTTACACTAGGCAATGATCCATGCAACTTGTGTCACAACGACGCAACAAAATTGTGAGACAAGTTGCAAGAAAAATTGCCTAGTGTAACAGCGCCTTAAGTCCGCTGTTGACGCTCACCTACTTGACCAACCCACTGTTTTCAAGTTTTAACAAAGCAATTAACTCGCACTTGTTACATTCTGAATATATTATGGCCTTTTTTAATTGCACAGCACTTTTGAAACTTGCCTTACATGTGATTCCCTTTAAGGATTTGCAAGCCATTAATGTAGATTTGAATGCACCTAGCAACCCAAGACGTTCAAACAAGACTAGGAAAATGTAAAGAGTGTTTACCTCAAGGCAAATGCTATTAATATATACAATAGAAAATTGATAATACAACCTAACTGAATATAATTTTTATTAATGACTGATTTCTTTAAATTCCCTAACTTGCAATGACATTATTTGTACAAATGAAACTCATTTGTTATAAGCAGTATGGCCAAAATTAGCTCAAACCTTAGTGTATAGACAACATTCAAAAATTAATACTCTTGATAAATTTATCAAGATCAAATTTGTGTGTGCACTTGAAGATATCAAAACAACTTAGGAAGTTATTTTTAAAAGAATGGAGGCTATCTTTTAATGCGCTATATTGACACCGGCCTGAAAGAGTAGATACTTTTCCGAACCCTTACAAGTTTCACCAGCTGGAACAAGAAGCAGAAAAGGCGTCTGCACCTTGCAGACAATCTTGACAATACATTAATATGGTAACTATATAATACAAGGAAATATGATTTGATGATTACTCATAACTAGAACAAAATTTGTGAATATGATTGGTTATTGGCTGCTGTGGTTTGAACATTAATAAGACAGTGTATGCATCACTGCTGCACAACTGGAGAGTACATGCCATTGTGTGTGCTGTGACAGGACAGTTGCACTTCAATGAGTTCTTTCCCTTAAATCTCAAGATTGCAAATGAAACAGCTGATATTCCATTCTACAAAATGTTTACCTCTGATTTATTTTACTAAAATTTTGTTCTAGATATGATTACTTGAGAAAAGGACTTGGGTCATCCAGTTCAGTTTGTAATCAAAGTTGTGATTCACTTGTATAATATTTATTATTGCTAACCAAATTGGACTCCACTCAGTTCTATTACAGTACCATTATTAATAATATATCATTATCAGCAGTAATAATTATTTTTCCAAGTGTCAACAATGCTGATAATAAAGAGAAGATGTTGAAGAACACTCAATTGACTAGCCAAAAAATGCAAGCAGGAATGCATTAATAACCATTGGTTTTCCCTTTTATTTGGCGTACAGTACCTCAGACTCAATAAGCAGCAAGTCTTGGAGCTTACATCTGTTCCAGTTGCAATGTAATGTTTGTAGTATAGATGAAGCATAACCTTTCCCACAAAGAGTAAAACTAGCAGGTGGTGAATTGTTTAGTCACTATTTAAAACAGAAGCTACAGATAAGACTGCTTAAGATAAGACTGCAGAATGTTAAGAGCAGATCAGAGAGTCCCAAGCCCGCTTCCTAACAGTGTTGTCATTGAGTTTTGAAGAAGCCAGCTGTGAGGAAAGGTGCTGGTCATGAGCTACAGAAAGTCTGCTATCAAATGGTAATTTTCTTAGTAGCCAGTCATCTTAACTTCTGCATGAGTGTTTTGCTGCTCAGCATTAAGTCTGGTTGCTGGCTGGTAAAGACAGCTCTGCTTGAGGAAAAATCCTTGCAAGCCCTGTCTATACCAATTTTATGGGGGGGGGGGGGGGGACACCTATGATGCACCTCCTTTAGAGTCACATGCTATCAGACAACTGTTAGGCAACAGCCTTGGTGATACCCTGTAAGGCAGAACATAAGAGAGAGTTGTCCCAGAGATTGGCAAATTTTTCACAAACTTTTCCAACACCTAATTGGATCCCCATCATAGGTCTGGTCACCAGTTATATGGCAAGCCACACCCCATGAAAGTACCTGATCACAACCTAAATGATTCATAGCAAAGCTTTTAACTGATAGTCATTACCGGCAATTTTATACTTTTGTTGCCTCATTATGCAGCACTGTTTAGCACTCGCTGTTGGTTACAGTATGATTCTAAAGCATGTGCATATTTCTACAGGTCTGAATGCTAACGTCACTTGGTTTTGCAAAGTTTCCTGTAGCGATCTAACCAGTCATCAATCAGTTGATTGAGTAACGCAGGTCTTGGGGTCACCTTCTGTTGTGCCACCAGGATCCCACCCTCTGTAACACAGCAGTCCAACCACTCATGTAACAAACGCTCCTCACTACCACGCTGAAAAATAAAATGCACATTTAGGTGGATTTCCAGTACTTAGCAATTCCTATATAGCTGTTGCACAGAGCTGTGGTCACATTTACTCAAAAGTCTTTCACAGAAATCCAACCAAGACGATCAAGGCCCTAAGCAGGGATATCACTAAGAGCCAGGTACCTCTGAAAGAGATCTTATCACCGGCCAAAATTTCAACCAGACATAAAACGTTTGGCTAATTTTAAAGGTGTGCAAGTCTCAAAGAGCTGGCTGGTTTTATTAATGAGCCAGCTGACATTTTTCCTAACTACATCCCTGCCTAAGGATTGATTCCTGTCCTATCATTGCACAGATCTCAGTCATAGCCAAGGTTCTTAATGTCATTGGAGGTTCTTTAACATCCCCATCAAGTTTTCTATGTGGCATTGCTACCAAACATGACATTACCTCTTCCGCCGACAGGAAGTGAACAGGAAGCAGTTTGCCTTCATAGTCCACCAACGGCAGGTACGTCACATGAACACTGTCTATGCTATCCACATTAGCTCCTGCACCAAGCTCATTGGAATTGTCAGTTTCCATAGAAACCAAGGCAGAGAAATGTCCTCTTGTGTACCCTAGGACTAATGGATTCTTCCAACAGAAACTCTGCTCCCATAAAACAGGAAGGTACACCCCTGCAACAGAAAAGATGAAGGTAATATTTAAACAGCATGGTAAACACTGTTACACAAAGCTCTACAGCTAACTCCAGTGTAAACTAAGAGTGCTAAAGTGTGACTTCGCAATATATGATTTCTTAAGATGTTTGGAAAGAGCATGCTTGCCAAAAATCAGCACTTTTATTGTCATTTGGGGGTGACATATTAGCTGTGCTGTGTTGCAATAGCTCCATACAAATCCTTCTAACTGGACTGACCTTTTCCCAAATGTACTATGTAAACAGCGAGTGCCAAACTCACTTGCTTGGCTGTCAACATGGTTCTAGCTAAAACACTTGTTTGTGAAAATACCTTGAAACCTAGCAAGTCCAAGTACTTCTCCCCTGAAGCTCTTGACATACTTCACGCCATATATGATGATAGGTCTACGGAGAATGTGCGCCAAAGCAAATACATGTGTTTGTTCCAGGGACGTCCCAGGCTGACCAGCAAGACTAAGAATGGAAGCCCAGTCCTGTTCCCATTGGTCTTCATCAAGTGAATACTCCAGTGTCTCTGCCTGCATGGATTCCCATTCCTTATAACGGTTGAAAAACCTGACAAAACGGATTGTTTTCTTTTAAGTCTTGGCAACAAAGAACTACTCAAAAGGTATTACTGTTAATACGTTGTTTTGAGGTCTAACTGCAGAGAAACATGTATCAAACTGGCCAACATCTTTTCTTTGTCTGCAAGTGGACCTTGCCATTATTCACAGTTTTGCATTACTGCAAGCACAAAAGAATATTGCTCAGCTAAGCATATCTCACCTTGATCCCCC
The DNA here is from genome assembly GCF_977016875.1 of Pavona decussata. Taxonomy (NCBI): domain Eukaryota; kingdom Metazoa; phylum Cnidaria; class Anthozoa; order Scleractinia; family Agariciidae; genus Pavona; species Pavona decussata. Next base: position 3,881,433 of record NW_028145567.1, read on the forward strand.
TTCAGTTAAACTGTCGTACAGTGCTCGTCTCAATGTGTTGTCCCTGTCAAACACGCCATATGAAGCTTGAAGAATTGAGTCTAAAAGGCAGTCACCAGCGGAACGATTCCATAAAGGATAAATCCTACTTCCTAACTGTTCTGTGATTTCTTCACTCCAGTTAATAACAGGAGATTCTATTTCTAAAACTGGAACAACAAATAAAAAAATAAAATAATAACAATATTATTTACTGAAGTGCAGTTGAATATAGATATACCTTATCACATGTTTTGGTGTGTATTATAGCTGTATATTTTTACAAGTTGTCCCATATGTGGGATTGTCAATATAAAAAGTACATCTAGATGATATTACATGGCGGCAAGAAGGTATGAATTTTATTTTCCAGTGGTAATATTAATATTGTTTCTAACACAAGAAAATAAAATTCATATCTTCAAGCCACCATGTAAATTTCCTTTTATTGTATCAACAAATCTATCGTTCACCATTTTTCACCAACTGTTTGCACAAACAACCATGAAATACACCACTCAGGTCCCAGATGTAGTTTATATGAATTTTACGAGTGGTGTATTTTCCAGTAAAACACTCCTGTCTATACAGTAAACAGTAATACTACATACCAAAACATGTAACAAGAGACTTATTATCTTAAACTTTTCTGATAAGTAGCAAGGAAAACTATAAGGGAAAATCAAATTAAGATGAACACGCATTTGGAGAAACATTTTTTCACTGTATGAATAACCACCAAACTGGTTGTTTACATAACAAATAACTCACTGTACCAATCTCACATCATATTTGTACTCATTTCATGCATTATTCAAACAGGGCTAAATGTTGGATAATAATGGCGGACATTTACCAAGCTGTTTAGTGGCAAAAATTGCCCATCTCAAACAAAAATCTGAAACAACTTGTTTTGCAAAGCAGGGCTCAAACTTGGCAGCATCAGTGTATTTTCATTATCTCGCTCACACCAAAAATGCCTAATTATTCTCCTTCATCTTGCAATTATTACAACATGAAAGCGAATAACTAGGCTTTTTTTTTTCATTTTTCACTTGAGACCACCTTAATGGTAAAGAAAGTTTTAAACTTTCAAAACTGACACATTTATCCTAGACAGTGATATAACAACAATTATTACTTTGTTGTTACAGGAAATAGGTTAGATTTTATACCATCACAAGAAAGAAGGAACAACTAAGGGAACAGTAACGTGCCTTCTTTACTTCCTCAAAAATTCAATCTTGGCTATTTGCCAATTCTAAGGTGATCTTTCCAGCAGCAACAATAAGATTTTCATTATCTCGCTCACACCAAAATGCCTTATTATTCTCCTTCATCTTGTAATTATTACAACATGAAAGCGAATAAATAGGCATTTTTTCATTTTTCACTTGGGACCACCTTGGGAGTAAAGAAAGTTTTAAACTTTCAAAACTGACACATCCATCCTAGATAGTGATATAATAATATTACTTTGTCCTTACAGGAAACAGATTAGATTTTATACCATCAAAAGAAAGAAGGAACAACTGAGGGCGCAATAACGTGAAGTTTTAACTTCTTCACAAATTCCTGGGAGGTCCAAAGAACAATTAAAACAGATAACATATGACATGGGTTTGCTATTGTAGCCTGGTAAATCCTATTACACGTCTAATAACCTTCATACCTCTTTGAACTTCTCTGTCAAGAATGTCGTCAAACACTTGTCTTTGTACTCTGGCTGGAAAGTCTTGAATTTCTTTTAAAAAATTATCATACATGTCAAACTTTATGGTACAAAATTGGTTGTTTGGAGTGTCAGTACAATGCTTAAACAGGAGTGAATCTACGAAACCAAATTATATAGAGGATTTCAGTCTGGGTTGAACATTTTTGACCCCAAACCACTCAAACTATGGACAAGGAATTCTATTTCAAGGGCATCATTGATATTGGGAATATAAACTAGTTGAGAAATTCAAAATAATAGTTTGGGTAATAATTATTTTTAATTATAGTTATTGCCTTATTGCACAACTTTAAGCTGAATAAGTAGAATAGCCAGTAGAATGCTACTGATAGTAAAACCAAGCCATTTTCAGTAATATTCCCCTAGACAGTCTGTTTTGGTTAACCCCCTCCTTCTATGAAGAGCAGAGAACATATCATTTGGAGTAGATAGCTGTGGTGATGATGTGTTCATTTTCAATACTTTGACAGTTTTTGCTCCTTTCAACCACTTGGCATTTTTCTTCATCCAGGCAAAGGAGTAACAAAAAAACAATGATATTGCAGATTTTCTTTTCCCTTCTACCTGCAACCCTTTCTTCTAGCTGGCTTGTTCAAACGGCATTAGCTAGTAAATGACAGCTCTGCTACCAAGAGCCTTGTGAATCCCCAAACAAATGAGCCTACTTACCAGCCATTTTCAACATTCTTTGAAAAATAATAGTTGATGAACATTTGCCTTAAAATTTGAAATGCTTTACTGCTTGTATTAATTTTTGTTCCTCCAGACAGTCAAGCTGATTGAGAAACAAAAATTTGGATACAGTTTTTATTCCATCAATAATTTCATTACAATTTTGCACATCAAAAATCCCTTCCCCCACCCCAATTCATATCCTTGTACTGAACAATGTTGAAAGTTCAAAATATGTCTCAGATTCTGGGATGTAGGTAAGAAAAACCCCAGCAAGTTCATTAATAAGGCCATCCGACTCTTTTGGACTATGCACCTTTAAAATTAGCCTCAAATAATTTATTAGTGTTCTTTTGAAATGTGAGCTCGTGAAAAGATTACTTAATAATGATAATAATAATAATAATAATAATGATGTCTTCAATAGATATCAAACGTTATGTGAATTTGAAAGAAAAGTTAATCAATTAGTCGAGGCGCGTACAATAAGAAATTCATAATACTAAATTGTATCTAAACCTAAGCCTTCTAAAAAAGCTACTTTTAAAACACTTGGCGTTTATCTTAGGTAACTGGCTAGTACTTCTTCTTAATCTAAGGGAGGACGCTTTAGCTTGGGGCAACATAGGGTACAATGGGTGATAACTGTCGCTGCTAATTTTATTGAAAAGTTTCTTATCACATTTTTCCAAAAGTTCGTTGATATTGTAAATTTTTGAGGAGTAACGCCTCTAAAGCACCTTTCCAGGAAGCATTGTGCAGTATTTAAAATTGCTTGGCATGCGCCATAAACAGGGAGACCATACATTATTTTAGGAAGAACGATCGCATTAAAAAGATGATCAATTTCATCTTGGCTATATCCCTCTTACTTTCAGGCAGTGAAATTCACTATCTCTTAGCAACATCCCTGTGACTCAGACCCTTACTTACAGACAAAGGAGCTTGAAGACTGTTCCCTTTGGGTTAGCAAATACCTATTTAGTAAATTGTTTAAAAATTAAATGAGTTTTCCCTCTTATTCAGGGTTATGGCAAGCTAAAGCCAACAGGAGCTGATCAGAGAGGCTACTTACCTGCAGGTAAAACAAAAGTAACCTGATCAGTAAAATAGTAACAGCGCCAGTCTCCTTTCCGCTGCCTCATGGTATGACCCATTTGTTTCCTAATGTCTGCAGCTAGTTCAGGGCATGCGATGCACGGCACACGGCGTAAATGATGGCCTTTTACTTCTGGAGTTAGTAACACAGTAATGAGTTCGTCTCTTTTAAACTTAAAAGCCAAGTGAACTAACGTGTGCCCCAATTCAAACACACCTGGTCGATTCAACACCAAACAGTCTTCTCTTGTCAACTGCCTTGACAGATCACCGCCAGAGTTTAAATAACTCTCCACTGATGACGTTTCACCTTCAACAACACCTATACAAGCTGTCAACCACAACCAATCAGAGTCTTTGAGGCGATTGCGAATTTGCAACACCTCTTCGTTATCATTAATGTCATCTGAGGCTGGAATGTCATATATTATCTTCTCCCCTGTCTGGCTGCTTGGCTGGATTTCTAGAGTAGCTTCACTGACAGACGAAGGAGGAGACCTTCTCTTTGAAGTTGAAGGCCTTTTTGTGTTATTATCCAAAGCTGTGTTCCTGCCTATTTCCTCGTGTTTCGTTTTAGCTGGCTTTAGGCCCTTACAAAGGACACACTTCTGAGTTTTAGGCCAATTTTCGTAAGTACATTGTGGGCAAGTCCACTTATGATTCTTCAAAAGTGCCCTGTTTTTGTCATTGTTTATTGTTTTCGAGTCAAGTCTCCCGTTGCTACCAACAGATCCTGGCGATTTTGGAGAAACGCTTCTAGACGAAACATCCTTGTTACCGCTCCCTGGCTCTAAATGCCTTCCGTTTTTAACTGTCTTGTGTTTAGAAACCCGACACATCGAGCAGTGCAACGAACGAGGCCAGTTTTCAAACGTACAAGAAGAACAGGTCCATTTTGAATTTTCTTCAGTTTGCTCTGGAAATCTTGGAGATTGCGTGTTCTTGTCGCCTGACGAACAGATAAGAGGATCTTTTGAGATAATCCTGTCGCTGCTGGCCGCCTCGTAAATGTCTTCGCTGACACTTGTCCGTCTGCTAGCCTCTTGCGTGATAACTTGAGGTGGCCTTGGAGCGCAGCACAAAGTACATTTTATAGAACAAGGCCAGTTTAGGTAGGTGCAATACTCGCACGCCCATTTTAAACCTTCTTCTTTCTTTGGCATGATAAAAATAATCTAATAACGACGTGAATGTCCTTAGAGAACGAAGTGAAAGTCTTGAACGCGCACAATTCAACAAATACCGTCTTCCCAAAGCACCACCTTTCTGTAGAGATCGCTGCGACTGTTCCAATTTCAATCGGCTATTTCCTCGAGCTCTAGAGCCTTCCAAAACGAAAGCCCCGGACGAACGACTTTTGCAAAAAGTGTTAACTGTCATGAAGATGCTTTTCATGCTCATCCGATACTCCTGAGCGACGTCGACATTGTAAAATTCGCAAATATTTTGGTGGGTTCATGAATATCCCCGCTGTCGCCATGATGTTTTGAAAGTGAAAGCCTCGTGTAATGACGTGAACAAACATCTGGCATCCTCGTGACCAGGTCTCGCTCAAACAATTCAGCACCTGGACGCTCCACCTGGGCTGAGGTCAAGTAACAGACCCCAAAACAACGGGAAAATTTCAGGCAAACTTTCCACGACAATACAGTTTCTCAAGCCAAAAAATGTAGCTGGCGGTCCATTTGTTTGTGCAAAACCAAAGCTTTCACTTTGTCACTACGTGAACATTGCCGCAACAGGGTTTTGCATTCAAAGTAATACCGGCGTTTCAGAAACACCCATTTTTTTTAAAAAACCGTTGTATGTGTTCTACCCTGTTTTAGAAAAGTTATTGCTTTGCTTGTTCGACTGATGATATAATCTGAATAACTACAGTTATAATTCTACACAAATCAGGTTTTGTGATTTCTTTTCCTCGCTATCCTGCCGGAATCGAACAGGGCCATGTTGTTCGAAAGCCGATTAACGCTAACAGTACGATTAAAAGTTAATCGAGGTATTCATCTCGCTTTTTAAAAGTGGTTTTAAAGCCTAATTGCAAGCTAAAGGTAAAGAAAAGTGTAAGTCAAAACTGAGGGGCAAAAATCATTTCGAAAAATCTTTAATAAACTTGAATCAAAATTCACGTTAACCCAGGATTAGCTTAATCGGGCTTTGAACAACTGGGCCCAGAACATCAGGGACGCAGTTCAAATACATCTTCATTTCACTTGATTCAACTATTGACCCTCGTCAGAAAATGCCTCTAATATGGATACCCCGCTCTAGATCACGTGACCCAAAAATCACGACTCCGTTAGGCGGTACATTCCGATATACTGTATATGGTAATACATGGTGGTGAGAATTTGCTTAAACATCAAGACAGTTCATCATTGGAGATCATTTCCTTTATTCTTAAAACGTGAATGTCTGATAAAGTGGTGACGTCGTAAGGAGAAATTAGAAGCTGATCAGGATTGGGGCTTGGGGGGGGGGGGGGTGAAGACCCCTGGAATACGATTACGTATTAGCATAGTGCAAGAGACAATAGAGAGATTTACAATCGCGTTTACGTAGTGTTTAAAACAGGAGCAGCAGTATTTTATCGGGATTTAAAACCATGAGGTTCAGCCCAGTGGTTGAAGACGCGATAAAACACGTGCTGCAAGGAGTTTTTTGAACGGCTTCAAAAACATTCTTGGAAAAGCGTACGTCAAGAGAGTTCATAACAATGATGCTTTTGTGAACGTTGGAAATTAGCATACAAGAAAAACATTAAACACCGCCAAGAGAGGTTAATAAGGAGGAGGTTTTATCGGGTTTTAAAACCACTGCACGTGATGTTTTATCGACCATTTGATAGGTAAATGGACTTATGAATTATTAATGATTTTTGAAGACAATCGGCAAACATGAGATTCGCGTTTATGTTTTCTTGAAAAATGGGTACATATATGAGAATAGTGCAAAATAACTCTGGCCTTTGACGCTAACGCAAAACTACTAAATTTTACTGGGAAACTGAGGTCATTTTCTCGCTTCTTAACGACATATTTCCTCCTTCGAAAATGAAAGAAATCAGTTTTCCAGTGTTGTAAGTGAGAGAAAAGCCCCATTGGGGAGGTAACAATAAAGTATGTATGTATGTATGTATGTAGAGATGAGAGCAGTTATGTACGCAACTTAAAAAGTTACGAAAAGAAAGGCTAAAAAAGATTCAAATGATTCGTTTCCACTTCTCACCGACGCAGCACCACAGTTTCTTTTTAAACTAACCCCCTTATCATGAACATTTAAAAAAACATTCGGGCTTCAATGGGATTCCAACCCAGTTCGGCGTTACCGGTGCAGTGCTCTATCAACTGAGCTATCAAGCCAACTGAGAGCTGGTCATTTTGTGAATTCGTGATATTCACCGATTTTTTTTTCTTCAGGCCTTCTTTTTGCGCAACTGCTTAAGTTTCGTACATTACCATTATAGACGATGTTACTCATCACGTGACAGTGTACGTGTCCGGCAATGCGTCCGATGGTCGGCCTTTATACAGTGAAAGACAGTTCGCTTGTTCACTGCGATAAGCAATGCGTCATTAAGGCCAATTTACGCTGGGACAAAAATGACATTTTAAGGACATTGCACGTGATGTGGGTCATATGCACAGAGTCTAAAGACAGATGCAACCAGGCTTTTTTGTTTTGTATTTTTTTCCTGAGGCTTTATATGAAGTACAAGGTCAAAGCAATGACAAGAGTTAACGGTATCAAAGTCTTTATTTCACATTTCCGCATTGTTCACTCTGCCAGCAAAGTTTAAGAAACTATAGAACTCCGATTTATGAAAGTTTGGAAAGGACATAAAAGAAATGTGCTTTCAAGGTGTGAAACACGCACGTGATGGGGTTATATATGAGCAGAGTCTAAGGTCTGATGCGAAGCCCCCCCCCCCCCCGGGGGGGATCTCCTATATAAGCTATATAGGTATGTGTCGCACCAAAGGGTGGTCTTAAATTGGGTGTGGTTTTCAAGGGAACCACGGGAACGTATAAACGTATTTGTCTTTTCAACCCCAAATGAATAGTAAAGAAAGAGAAGTATCCAAAATATACCACTCGAGCTGAATTTTCGGGTGAATTTGAATTCTTGACTTCGGCACTGATGCGAAGTTTAATTACGCTACAAGCCAGGTCTGAGAACGGGTGTGGAAAATGGCATGTTTTGGTCTGAAATAGGGTCAGGATTAGGAGAACCGGGCGGCACACCCCTACCGAGAATTCCGAGGAGTATCCCCCCGGGTGCGAACCAAACTTTTGGGTTATTTTTGTCTTGCGGCGAATTCACAATATTCATTTAATAAGGTTACACATTGTTCAGTCTGCCACTAAAAACTAAACCTCTTAGATTTCGGATTTGAGATGTTCAACAGGTCGTGTCAGTGTCAAACAAGGCGTTCCCTGTCTGAAGCAGATACGTTACTCAGGAACAAAACTGCTGCGGAAAGTTCTTTGATTGGTTAATAAGGGCCTGAGTAAACTAGGAAACATTGTTGCGAGAACTTTTTCTTTTCATGCGGCTTAACTGAGAAACACGCGTTCCACCAAATGTTTTTGAATAAGAAGTCAATAACACCCTCGCTTCACGGACGTAAATTTTCTTTTTCAGGATGAAAAAGAAAATTTACGTCCGTGAAGCGAGGGTGTTATTGACTTCTTGTTAAAAAAAACATTTGGTCTTCTTTATGAAACACACTTTTCTTGGCCAAGAAAAAGTTGCCTAGCTAACAATGTTTCCTAGTTGAGCGAGGCCTTAACTTCACAGGGGCTTCATTGGATACTGCTACGTCATTAAATAGTATCGAATTTTTGCCTTCGTCCTTCAGACGTAATTTCGTAGACGAGCAAATATGGACGTCTTTCCATTCAACGCCTCTGTCCTCACAATAAACGCTCAATGGGCAATGAAAGCTAAAACGTTTAGCGTAAAAAATTCAAGAGTGTTCAAGTAGACCAAACGTCTGTAGACCAACTCCACAAACGGCTACCACTACACAATCATCCCTGGAAAAAAAGAAAGGAAAATCAAAATCTCGGCGGTCGTAAGGCTACGAACGATGTTGAAAAAAGCTAAGCGTTCTTTAACAGGGGAAGTATCACGGGAATTTTGACCTTTTGTAGTGAAAATGGTGCGACAACACGTTCACTTAGTTATAAAATAATTCTAGAATATCAAGAAGAAGAAATCAACTGAATTCTTGAAAGGAACAACTCATGACCTGCTATAGTGCATTTCGGAAACGAAAACGCAAGAACTTGAAAACCTTTAACCCTAACTTTTTCAAGTTACAGTCCATTTTAACCCAGGCCATCTGTGGCCAGAGACACTCATCGATAGTCTTGCTACACTGGGGTGACAATCTACAACAAATTTGAGCAATCCTGTTAGGTTTCTGTTGATAAAAAACGTTTTTGGAACTAGTTTGGCGCAACTTTATGTTCTGTGTGCAATTATTAGACTGGGCCAACTATTGACTAGTGTCTGTGAATGAAATCCTAAAGTGTGCCATGAATTTTTTCCCTCGTTTCGTTGCTTTTTATGCTGTTCGTGTTGGTTTTAAGTTTTTTGAATCTGTGCCAGAAAACCTGAAAAATGTAACCACTGAAATGAAAGCTGGTGCTGTAGTAGAAGGTGTACTTTGTATTGGAAGTTTAGGGGTTTTTTTTTTTTGTCTCACTTCAACTTGATTGCGCTTTAGCAAGTCGTTACAAGCGGTCTTTCAAAGTACCTCTCTCCCCAGGCTTCCAGGTCTTGGACATCAGCAACGTCAACAAACTCGACAGCCCGTTTACGAAACGAAAACAATGCGGCGGAAACCTGGGAACAAATTTAAGCAAAAAGAAATAAATAAACAGATTTGAGGCTAACAAATTAGGAAACAAACACCAAAATAGCTTGTGAAGTATGATAAACAAAACCATTCCCGTCCTGCTTACAACACAGTTGTTGTTGTTGTTGTTGTTTTTTTTTTAAAAAAGCTCACAGCCATTCAGTTAAAATTCGTAACTTTCTTCAGTTTGTAGACTTGATGAAATTTCCAACAACGCTTCCTCACTCCTTAACTTGCGACGGAAAGTTGGATAATGAAAGTGTATCTTAAATGAAGTACCTGTTCCTCATTGACCAACTCCCAGACGACTACCCTCTGATCGACGGATGAAGTGATCACCAATCCATTTTTCAGAGTCTTCACGCCTTAAAAATAAACAAACACAGTTCTAATCATGACTCGGCTAACATGCGTTTTCCCGCGGATGACACCGGTTGCTTGTTTTCTTACACTTGGCAATACAGGTTCCATATTTTTCCCGCGCTTGGCACTGTTTGCATGATTTCCCGCGCCTGGCACCAGTTACATGTTTTCCCGCACTTGACACTGGATTCATTTTTTCCCGCGCTTGGCAGTGGTTGCATGAGTTCCCGCGCCTGGCACCGTTTACATGTTTTCCCGCGCTTGGCTGCATGTTCAGTTTCGAGCTTTGATTGGCTTAATCAGTTACTGCCTTTAGATAAGGACCAAAGGAGGTTCACTAGATTTGGGCCTTGCTGTATTGGGATCAACCATCTTAGCGAAAACCTTTTAGGTCGATTGGGTTCTTGTGTCTTGACAAAAAGCGTTATTTTGCTACCGATTTTGGCTGAAATGATTGAACTTCACCGTTCAACTGTTTCAGCCGAGTTTGATCGCGTTTGTTAAAACGGCTGGACTAACAAACCAACCGGAAGCAGGCATCTACATCTTTCAATCTTTCAATAGAACAAGAAAACCCCAAACAATTATAGTAATCAAATGTGGGTTCAAAATAAAAGCCTTGGCCCATCAACTATTACCTGTTACCGATGACGTATGAGCTGACGCCTCAGATGCTTCATGTGTCACGTGAACCTGGGTGACGTCATTATCATCAAGCATCAAACTGAATTCTGCTGCATAGAGTGCGCTGTCATCCCCACCGCTGACCAATAAATACTGTCCTGGAACTAGAGACAGAACACATTAAAAAATGATGCAACTGTCAAAGCCCCAACGCAAGGTCGAAAATTGTTCACAACTTGTAACTGGTTACGGTGTGTTCTACCTTGTAGAAACTGTTGCCACACCATTGCGCTATTAACTCCAAAACATACAGGGATTGATGTGCACTGACTAACCCACACCCTATTGGTTTGAGTACATTTCAAATTATTCCCCCAGTAAACCACAGTTGGGTGCAAAAATGTTATCACCGAGAGTATGCCGATTGGATTCAATGTACGGAAGACCGCAATTTCCCAATACCGGAATAAAAACTCTCTTTAAAAGAAACACAAGTGGATTTATCTTGAGACTGTAAAACAGTCTGTATTATTTGCGTGGACCTGTCGTAAGAACGCGCGCAGTCTTTGAACGGAAAGTCTGGAACAAGCGAGGAAATGGGCGCGTGAGGCTCCCACGCGAGGTTCCACAATATCTGAGGGATTATTCCCTGGGATTGGTGGCAAATATTCAAGTCTATGTGATCTCTGCACAAAAGCATTGCCCGACAAATTAAGAAGTTCAGTGGTATCCACTCTGAAAATAGTAGTTGCGTTGTCTTACCTTGCGTCTTGGTGAGCGAGGCTGCATTGACACCAGACTGGTGTGCTTGAAACACGTGGATAGGAGGGTCGAGGAAAATACGCACCAAGGGTAGGCAAGAGAAGTTACTTTGCTCCTCACACAATGTGCTATATGTTTCATTATCCTGGTGCTCGTTTACGCTGGATTGAATTGGCTTTTCACATGCAACAGCTGTATGTTCCTCTCCGTCAGTTGCTTTCCGCAAAATTCGTTCTTCTGAATGCAACTGAAATTCGTTTTCTGTTCTCTCAGTCCGCTGTACCTCAGTATTTATTTCGACATTTGACACTTTGCAATCTGGGTCACAGTCAACAGCGCCACTTTTCAAACATTTTACTTTATTACTGTAAACAGTCGTCAAATTTTCCTGTGCATGACAAGAAGGCGCGCTTTCCGGACCTGCGTCACACGTTATTGAAGAAACATTTTCCCCGCACAGTCTCTTTTCACTTGCTTTATTACCAGGGTTTTCATCCTGGGTTGTGAGTTTGGCCACATCAATGTCCTTCCTGTACTCACTTCTGGATACTTTCGTTACCAATTCACCCTCCTCTGATGTCAAGTCGCAGCGTTCCTTAATGTGATTTAATAATAGAGCAGTGACATCCCAACAAGAAATTCTTCCCGCAGTATCTCCCGCAAACAGCATAACCAGCGGCCTACCACTCTCTAGAAAACTAGTCACGTGGTTGACCGTGAGAACACAACGTTTGAGGTAATGGGACTGAGCCAAAAGTAAGAACTTGTTTTGCTGTTCATCGAAGGCGAAAACTCTAACAACGAGAAAACAAAAAGATAGAGACAACGAGGGATGGCGATGAAGGATGAAATGACCAAAAAAAAATAGGACAGAGAAAGTCGTTCTAGGTAATTCAGTAGTAACATTAGCCGAGTGGGCTACCTGTGGACTTCTGGACCCGGTTGCTGTAGTAGTGGGTATTGTTATTCCCCTCTCGATGGGATGCTACAATCGTGGACAGAACTAGTAACGAAAAATGCAAATTTTGCGTATATTTTTCAATCTAACTTAAAGAAAATACCATCTGGAGAGTAGCAAACCTTCCCTTCCCCCTCCCTCTAACTTAACGTTGCTTTGAAGGCCGGACAATGACCCAGCATTTTTTTCAGCAGCAGGCCAATAATGATGAGGAGGGAGGGAGGAGGACTGAGTTGTTGATGCATCACTGCAGCGGTCGAATTTGTTGATCGACTAAAAGTTTCCTAACAGTTTTGTCCACGATTGTAGTTTGCCACGGGGGCTACCCTCCCAAATTTGGCCCATGGGTTTTCTAACAGTTTCCGAGTACTCACATATTTATACACAGGGGTGAAGAGAGACAACGTGTGGAGAAAAGTTTCTTCCTTTTCTAAGGAACCAACACCTAATAGAGGAGGCTAGGCCTCAAGCCACCGATCGACAGTCTGATGCGGTAGCCAAAATAACTACCATAAGAATAAGAAGATAAACATTCAAAATACAAGACAACAAATACTCGACTGCCCAATAAAATAACGCGATTTTAAAAATTCACCTCACCTGACAAACCCATCCGAGCATGCTGCCATGACAAAGTACAATGATTGACAGCCGTCAATCAATTGATCGCTCGAAGACTGCGTCATCAGCTCCACAGCGTTCAGTGACGTTAGAGACATAAACCTGATCTCCGACAGCGACTGCAAGTCGTGTTTCTTCCTTCTCCGTCGGTGATTGCTGAAGTTAAATGAATATTCTCCCAGAAAAACTATAGGAGACGACGTCAATTTATCACCATGACAACCATCACTATTGACGTCGATGACTGACAGGTCGACGCGCCAGCATTTCAATGATGCGCGGCCGCCACCGGAGAAGAGCAGATGGCCGCCAGTCTTGTCGTTAGCGACGTTAGGTTGAAGACGTAAGAGAAGACGTTTGGCCACACTCAAGGCTCGGACACTTGAGATATGGCCGTGCGCAGTGAACACTGGTGAGATTTCGCCAGTGAAGCGGTTGGCTGAATAAAGAACTGTTAAGGAATCATTTATGAAACAACACTAGTAGTAAACAAAACTATATTAAAAGGGTATAGCCAAAACTGCTCTAATGTTTGAAAAAGAACCCCTTCTTTAACGTGAAATCGCTGTTAGAGGACCCGGAGGAAAATATGAAATGATTTCTCCGTCCGAGGAAGAATAAACTATAATCTGTTTTTAGCGATTTCTCCAAAATACACACGAGGAACTTGAAAAAATTGGCTTATTTCTTGAAGTTGCAATCCATTTCCGTCCATTCTAGCCATCCGCCGACAGAAATCATTCATACGAGTTTTTGTGCACTAGTAGGATTATTTTGAACAAAATCGTACCAATATTTTAACGTTTCCATCGATACAAGTATGTTTTTTCACTATTCAAAGTGATACTAAAACTAGGTGACACTACTAAAGAACACTTGTAACAGAGTGAATGGATACAGATCATCAGTTTGATGTTGGTATCTTCGCCTCCTGTAGCAAATACGTCGCCGATTTCCCCTGCAAAAGATGTCACAGATTGAAGTATCAATGTATTGTCCAACGGAAAGTTGTGAGATAAAGAAAATCATCATGTATTGATGAATAGCTACCTCTAAGAACTAACTGCAAATTTAATGAATTTAACAACTAGAGAAGCCAGGGCCATTTTAAAGCAGTATTACTGAACTAGCTCAGCAGCTCTTTAATGAATGAAAAACGCGGTTCACTTTTACATGGATACGAAAAAAGAGATCATGTATGACCGGTTAATAAATGCCGGGCTCCACGGCAAGTCAGTCAACTTAACTCTGTTAGAACGAGGAAGGTTTACATTTTACTTTAGTGCTCTCCCTACTGTACCATCCGTGCGCTACTACTACTTATGCAACTAGGAAAAGGAGCAAAAACAATAACTTTACAAAGCAAATAAAGTACTTAAAACAACGCACCTTCCTGGCCCACAAGGGAGTCAATATGGCAAATGCACGTGGTTTCCCGACCATGAAAGGCTGGCTAAAAGGCAAAAAGGGCGACGATTTAGAGCAAAACTACAGCCATTTAACGAACAAAAACACACTTGAAAACTACCACAGCATTTCCTTGAAAACGCCAGCAGGGGGAAAAATAGAACTGCAAAACTACCTTCAAGACAGTCTTTTTGACCTCAGAGGGAAAACACATCTCGTGTGTGTAAATTGTTGAGTCTTTAATGAAAGACAACACTGCTCCAGAAATCGAAACATCCTGAAAAACACAATGTCAATTAAGATATCGGTGGAAGAAGTCAGTACTGGACAATAAAGATATGAAGATTAAAAATTTTAAAAAAAGATATGAAGAGCATTTTCAGAATTTTCTAATGATTGATCACGTGGTTCAAGTACCGATTGTTGAAGAACTAGGTCCCAGACTCTGTGGGCTCCACCACACTTGACTCTCCACAAGAGCTCGTTACGATGTACACTCCACAGAACAAAATACGCCTGTATCAAAAAGAGAAAAGAGTAAATTTACTAATACTAACCAACAATTTCTTTGTTTGATACACTGGAAAATTCAGTGCACAATACCGATGTTTGGAAGTCCAAAGAAAATTGGGGAGGAGAGGAATCAAGTTGAGATTAAGGCGATGTCATGTTCCATCTAATCAGAATTCGAGGGTAGTGGTCAAAAAGCCCAAAAGTGCAAGTTTTGAAAGATTGGTTTCCGTAACTACGTTTATATCTGTTTCATCTGGCATTAACCCTTTAACCCCTAATATCAAAGACCAAATTCTCCTATCTTGACTCCATACTTTTCTTATAAAAGTACTGGGGAGACGTTATTAAAACATCAGCCGAAACGAAAACGAAAATCGCTGGTCGCTGCTTTGTGTATCACACAATTAGAAAAATTGTCCAGTAACAATGCTATGACACGAAGCACATTAAAATCCATCTTACAGCATGAAAACCAGCAATAAGGAGGTCCCCACTGTTGGTAAATAACAGCCTCTCCACCCAGTCAAAGCCTTTGAACACCTACAACAGTGGGATAAAAAGAAACATTATTTTAGGCTCTTGTAATCCCACTTCTGACACGCTTCGTAAACGGGCAGCAAACAAGAGAGACATCAGCGAGCGCCAAGTTGGAGGTGAAACGGCAAAACTTATATTCAGACCGTGGTGTATTGCGCGCTTCTACACATCTGTATGATTCCTTGCATTGTTACGGTACAAAATGTATACTGAATGAAAAGTTGAACTTTTAAACGTTATCATCTCTTGATACAAGAGCCTACAACAGAGCATACATCTTGATTCTAAAGATGAATAAACACGCGCTCTTTTTGGACTATTCCGGAATAACAATACGTGAAAAAAGCGGCATTCGAGGGCCGTTGAAAAGTGGTACGGCAGTACATGTATACCCATAATTTTTGTAAAGAAATACCCGTTCTGTTTTGGGTCCATAGCCAACAATGGAGCCAGAAGATCCCAAAAAGCACAGGTATTTCTTTTAAAAAATTATGGGTACGGTACCACTTTTCAACGGGTCTGTACCATTTTTTTACCTGTCGTGTAAACGGCCCTTTATGTTCTTTTGGAACCTAAATTCTATTTTCGGAATGAACAGAATAATATTCCGTTCGTTCTGCCTCTGACACTGAACGGAATACGGTTTACTTACAATAAGAGGAATTGCGTCGTCTAGGGAAGGTTTTCAGGTCAATGGGAATAGGCGAAATTGTGTTCTTTTGGTAACTGACATTTCTGTGTATTCTGATATTCCGTAACCGGGAATAGAATAGCCAGAATTGTTCCAAAAGAATACGCCCTTAGATTTTCAAAAATCATTCAAGTCTATTTAAATGATGAACTACTCTCACCCAGATCTAGATGATCACATGAGAAAAACTCCCCACAGACCTAGCTTCAAACTGTTTCATTACTGTAAATGGATTACCTTTTTGGTGTCAGTAACCTCCAACGTGTTGCTGTGGATTCTAAGTTGTCTGTAGACTCCATCTCTACCAGCTGAGTACACTGTGTTGTTATGGATACACAAGTGACTCACTCCTGCTTTGCCGTGAATCAGAGGAAGAGAGTGTGTTGGGGCTATCGGCTGCAAGAACAGTTGAAGTGAACAAACAGAAAGAACAGTGGAAAGAACATAGGCTGAAAGATAGCCTGCGAGCAAGCCGTTGGAGGGCAGGGGAGGGAAGGGGAAGGGGAGGAGGAGAAAGCTAGCTGAAAGAACAATGGAAGAACATAACCCACAAGTAAACAAACATGTAGGGGCTGGAACAACAATGGGCTGAGAGAGCGATACATAAGAAGATTTTTAGTCAAACAACAAAAACAGGTACTAACTTTCTAATTAGTTGGAGAGAAAATCCAATTTTCTTGTTCACATCTTCAGTTCAGTTGGGCTTTTAATGTCAAGATCGGCCTGTCTATATGTATTTTAACTGATAAGTCTATCTGTCTGTCTACATATCTGTGTTTCGATTTGTCTCAGTGTACCCTGTAGGTTAGATAGTTAACGTGTATAAGAAAGATATAACGTACTATGTGAAAATATGGTTTACTGGCAAGGACTTGAACCTTGCAAGTCAACGTATAAAAGCAAGATATAACGTACTATGCGAAAATGTTTTCGTGTTACTTGAACCTTGGCCTCCTGCATTCAATATATATATGCAAGTCTGTCGGTCTCCAGTCTGTCTGTCTGTCTGTCTGTCTGTCTGTCTGTCTGTCGACTGACTGACTGTAAGTCTGCATGTCTGTCTGACTGACTGTTCTTATCATGATGTGTCTGTCCACCTAGAGAAACACAACGGGGCATAGCAGAGCGGCACCATACCCCTAGTAAAAGCATTACAGAAAACAATAATATTATTTTTGAGAATGATGTATTAATCAGTAAATGACACAGGCATATTCAGAAAACAAATCCGAGTGCTCCTATAAGGAGTCAAACCTAAAACCTTACTAGTTACGATTACTAGTTCGGGTGATTATTATTTTTGTCATGTAAATGATTTACTTGGAAACAAAATAATTCCTTACAAGACGACAACAACTAACCTTTCCAAAAGATGCATTGCAATTTTTAGGATCAAACAAATGCAATGATCCTCTCCTATCCCCACAAACTACTACAACAGACTCAGAAGTTCCAATATTCCGTTCTCCTGAAGGATTCGGGAAGATCTCAACAGCAGATGCCCAACGCTGTTTGGAGGGTGGTAAGACAAATGAACACAAAGGAGTCACATCAGATATGGGTTCTCCGTCACTATATCTGATGTTCCACCATGTGATTTGTCCTTCTGGACCACAGGAGAAGAGATGCCGAGGAGACTCCTGACTGCTCCAGAGAAGACTGTGAACTTTGCCAGAGTAGGCGTTAAGCTCCACACATGGATGATTGAAGTCTGTTTTGGAAAAGGATCTGATTAGAAATTATCAACAAAGATGTAATATTTAGAACATCACAAACATGGGACAAAGAAAAATCTAATTGCCAGATATAATATTAATGATGACAATGATGTGCAAATTTATATAGCACATTAATCTATACGTGATATTCAAATGTGCATTACAACACTGTGTGGGGGACTTTTACCAGACTGCTTAATGTGCAGTTCACAATCATGTTAATAAGCAGCAAGTGATAGATGCCCCTATTCCAAAACTGAAACAAGGTCAGATCACAGACACTGGGGACTACGTCCCTACTCTTTGCAAAGAACATTGTGGGTTGTCCCCGACAGGTAGGACAAACCAAACAGCTCCCCCCCCCCCCCGCCTTCCCAACACAATGTGATAGGATAATCATTGTCGTTATTCTTTCATGCAGCAACTGTTGCACAACTTGGCACATAAAAAAAACAGAATAGTGACCACAAAAGACTAGTCACAAATGAAAAAGATGGCTCAACACCATTATTGTAATAGCGGTAACTTTACTCCTGTCATTGTCACCAAGCAATCAGTGAACTAAAATGGGCAAATAAACCTTGCAGCTCACTTGCCTGTCTCCTGAAGTTTGATGTTCCCCTTTAAATTCCCAAATGCAATGATCTTATGGCAGGGAGACAAGGCTAAAACACTGTACGAGGAGTAGTCTATGTCTTTCAGCAACAATGTCCATTGATCCTTGAGATTTAAGCTGTCTGCTGTTTTGGAAGACGAGACATGATCCTGTCTATTCATATTTGTGCTCTTAAGCCAGCTGTACTTGTACAAACACCTAGACAAAAGTAAGGTGGAATATCTGTCCATAACGAGAATCAGATCATCATAGCGGTAAAGTGCAAATTGCCAAACACTGTAAAATTCATTTCTTTTGTTTTGTGAGGATAGAGCCAGGGAGGGGGGGGGGGGGGGCATCAGTGCTATTGACCTTGGGAGAAGGTGTTAAGAAGTTTTCAGAATTCATAAAAAGAGGGGTGGGAAATGGGGGGAAATGGGACTGCAAATTGCACAAAATTCTGCAATGGGAAGCAGAGAAATCAGACTCCCCTTTTCCCACCTTTGCTTCCTCTCCCCAAACCAAGTCAGATCATTTTGATGAACTGCCAAAGTCTCGTTCTGACTGGCACTAAGGAGGGAGACAATAGAACTAAATCAATATTAACCCTTTAAACCCTAACACTGATCACCATCAAATTTCTCCTTTTAATATCGATGCTTATTCAACCCCTGAGGTCACCAGAATTTTCTTGATATATTTAACAATTTCTTCCCAGTACTTTTATAAGATAAGTATGGACACAAGATAAGAGAATTTGTTCTTTGATATTAAGGGTTAAAGGGTTATGACAACTGCTATTCAAAACTGATACAACGTACAGGTTACATACCCTTCATTTGTCATAACCAACAAGTTGGAATGGTCAAGTAGACAAACAGATCTTGGATAATCCTCCCTTTTAGCTTTTTGTGAAGCTGCCTTGTTATGAGTTGAGTTGTTTGAAGGTGGTAAGCATGCTTCTCTTACAATGCTTCTGCTATCAAAATCAGAACTTGCTAATGGCCACAGTCTGATGCTTCCATCTCCACCACCAGTAGCTATAAGATCTTCAGTTTGGTTGACAGCAAGACTCCAGATATTGCGGCCTGAAATGTTCATACTGTTAAATGCAATACTCATGCCTCCAGGCCTGAATGTCTGTTTCATAAACATGCACGGACCCTTAATTTCATCAGCCACTTATTTTAATTGGAGATATTTTGAGGTTAAACTAAACTTGCCTTGTTTCCACAATAAATTGCACTGCAGATTTTTGGCATTAAATGTTGATCTTTTTAAATTTTTTGTCTGGAGGCAAATTTCTTTTTAAAAAAAAATAATTAAAAGAATTTTGTAATGGCAACAGCTACTGCTTTGTACAGGCTGTTTTGGTAAATCACTAAAGGCAAAATCATTTTGCAATAACACCCTCAGACACAAATGCAAAATCTGCAAAGAAATCATTGGGAACAATTGACCTTTTTTATAATTCTTTCAATTTTGTTTGTTTATATTTATGACTTTCTCTTGCACTCTTAATTGTTACCTAACTGTTATTATTACCTATAATATTAGCTATCCAAATGACAGTTTTGGATTTCATATGGTTTGAAATGGAATATGCCATCTAGGAAAACAGCCAAGAAAGTAAAAAATATCAATGTTTTCAAGTTAAAGCAAACAAAGGTATACATACATTATTTTATTATGTTACAAACTCTTTCAGGAACTACTCAATACCTGTATGCCCCTTGTACACCTTAACAATTTTCCCATCATAGCTACAAACATTGCACACCAAATCCTCTCCTATACTAACAAAGCACGTCTCCAACAGTTTGCAATCCCAGACTCGTGCTGAATGCCCATACACGACCAGTAGTGGCTCCACACAGCCACTCGATTCAAAATTCAATAAATTTGTAACTCTCCACAATCGTATGCTTCTGTCATCTGAAACAGAACTTAGAAGCGTTCCTTGTTTGTTGAAGTTTATTGAGAATATGACCCCTTCATGGCCTGTAAGTCTCTGAAGGACCGAAGTCTTGTTACTGGTAAGTTCATCTTTGTTGCCTTGCACTTTCCAAAGGAGAATTTGATTAAAAACAGTTCCAGATGCAAGGAATAATTCATCTAAATGACATCCAAAGAATTTAGCAGAATATCTTAACAGTAAAAATATATGTTAAGGAAATTCCAATTTATTTAACAGTAGTCAAGTGCATAGTTATGAATGTCACACTAGAACAGCAAGTAATTATTGACCACATGCATATGCCTGTCGTACTAATCTTAAACACTCTACAATAATTATTTAAGTCCTAAAACTTGGAATTCTCTTCCAAGACATATCACTGGTTCATCTACCTTTCCAACCTTCAAGAAACAAATGTATGAGATTTTATTGAAAGAACGCGGATTTGTTCATGCTGCATATACGAAGCACTATTTTGTATTTATTGTGTTTTCAAGGTGAACACTTTATTTAGGCCTGACAGTTTCTTGAGGTCTCTTTGCCATATGTTTACTGCCACTTTTGTTTTACATTAATGCCTTTTATGGCAAATAAATACAGATGATGATGATGATGATGATAATGAATATTGCGTTAAGCTTATCTTTTTCATAAGGATCTCTAAAAGTGAAAAGGAATCACACTCTGAGGTAGAATTTTCTACAGCTTTCCATAAAAAGAATTAATACTATTATATAAAGTATCACAAAGATACAATATACAGGGTTCTTCACACTGCGCAACCAACTGCTTTACATTACTCTCCCACTCCCAACACCACACAGCATTATGAGCTGTTGCTACAGCAACATGTCTTGGTACTTCTCCGTCGTAAAGCCAGTGAGCATCCCAGATCAGATCAGGGAAAGCTATAATGTCTGTTGCAGCCTCGATACTGTAGATAAAACTAAAATGTTATGCTTGTAAAAATTACACATCAAACTGTGTTTTTTTTGTTGTTGTTGTTGTTGTTTTTTTTTGTTGTCGTTTTTTTTTTTTTTTCTTTGTTTTTTTCGGGAAAGGCATTACCTGACTAGAATAATATATTGTAACAACTGCGGGCTGATGGGCCATAATTTGGTGAAGAGGGTATGATGTTGGTTGAAGTTGGTGTTAAATGGGGGTGATTGGGGTGATTACAAGAAGTTTACTTGTTGCTGGAGGGTTATTGATGGTAAAGAATTTAACATATAAGTCTTGAAATCATTCTTTATTCATTTATATTATATTATATTATATTATTATATCAGCTTTGCCAAGGACAATACAAATAAATAACACACTAGTCAGCAGAAAATAGAGATAAAAGATGAATAACACAATAAATATTATTTTTTCATATTGTGCAGTTCTAGAAAATATCCAGTCCTCTCTTCCCCTCACAGAATTTCCAATCTTTCCCATGAGTATTATGGATACAGTATTATGTGTGACCACCCCTCATGAGCAACCACCTCCCATAAGGGACCACCTATACAAATCACCAAATTTTTTCCGGTCAAAGCCCTATAATTGGAACCTCTCACAAGCAAATGCGACCACTTTTTGAGGTGACGGCATCATAATTTTTCATTGTTTTTAACCTCTTACAAGCGACCACTTGACACATGCTCTGATCTCATTGTTGGCTGTATGTAATATGCTACTCAGAATTTTCAAGGAACTTTTAGTGACAACTTAGCACTGTTTGTATTGTAACTAGGCAAATGTATGCCTAATTCTCTTCTTATAAGTAGATGTGTCAGACCTGTTCCTAGAAGAGACCCCTCTGGTTCGACTCTCGTAAGAGACCACCTCCTGTAAGCCATCACTTAATCTTGGCATTTTGGGTGGTAGCTTACGGGAGGTTCGACTGTATTTTTGCACATAACATACCTGACATTCAACTTCGAGGCACTTCCTTGCAATTGAACCACTCTGATGACCTTCTGTCCAAATATCGCCACCAAGTTACGATGTTTCTGTTCAACTTTACATGAAAATACACAATGTTAAGTTCAAGATACTTAATAAGATAAGATACAAATTTGAACCATTTCCTTTAGTTTTTCTATAAACGTCTTTACACTGTAACAGATTGGATGAAAAATGAGCAAAAGTGTGCCAAGGAACTGTGACGTTACTTTGCAAAACCCAATATTTTGTGGATTTTGGGAAAACTGGGTTAAAATCTCAGCTGATGTTGGAGAATGATCAAAAGTCAATTCTTGTTGGGAGATTTGGAGAAACGTATCAGAGACAGGGAGATTATTTGTTCCATAAACCAGAAATAAAACACAAAGAAGAAAATTTGACAAGAATTTTTTTTTCCAATTTTCATACAAGAACAACAAGATTAATCTTGTTGTTGACAGAATTTTTTTATTCTATCAAATACACTTTAAGGATGGTGCCTACTAATACAGAAGAATTTTTGCGCAGTTTATTACTATGTGGGAAAAGCAGATCTTAGCAAGGGCTATTGGAATCCAAAAAGAAAATTGGGTGTTAGGGTAACCACATATTTTTTAGAGATAATTAAGCAACAATAATTCTAAAAAGTGCTAATAAAAATGCAAAGCAATGTATGGCATTTTATCAAATTCAAGCTTTATTATCTCTGAAAAGTACATGGTTAACCCCAATTTTCTTTTTAAATACCAAGAGTACCTGCTAAGTTCTGTTTTCTTCACATAGTTTTAAACAGCACAAAAATATCCCTGTATTAGTAGACACCACACATAGGAAACCCGAGTACATTGTATCTCGAGATGTGCAGAACGTATGCGCAGTAACAAAAGCAGGCACCGCCCTTAAGGTTTTTACTTCTTTACTCACCCCTGATGCCATGTATCCTTGATCTTGGTAAAAGATTTTTACTGTTCAACAGCAAACCATTTGTTGCTGAGTGTAAAGTAAGGTAAGGCCCATTCCCTGAGGAATGAAACAAGACATCCACAAAGGAAAAAAGACCTGTGAATTTACGTCATTATTTTCTGGCCATGGGAAAATACTGATTGCAAAAACATGTGCAGGGAGGTAGGTGCCAACAACAACAATAACAATAATAATAATAACAATAATAATAGGATGCAGAAGGCTACCATCTCGAGTTCTCTCAACATAGTGAGAACTTTCAAAGCTTCCGTCACTTGACTTTCCCTAAGGGAATACCATAGGAGCTAAATATAGTTTAAGTATCAGAGAGCTTTAGATTGTCTATAAGATTTTTATCTTTTATCGCCAATATTATTTTTATTTTTATTTTCATTTTTTTAACTCAGCAGTTTTCTTTTTATAGTTCCTTCACATCGCATAGGTTACACTGCGCGCCCAGTATGTGGTTCTATTTTAGCATCCATACGTTTATCAACTGCACATAATAATAATATTTAATTGTAATAATAATAATTTATTAACTTATATTGCACAATACTTACAAAACAAAATCAATACTTGAATATTACAATAATAGTAGCATAATAACCCTTTCAGTCCCATTATCAACATGTATATTCTCCTTACTGTCCTCCATATGCATGTATTTCTTATGCTACTAGTTGGGAGATTTTGTCTAAACCTCAAGGCATTTCATCTTTTGTGATTATTTCCTTTATTCTCCTGACTATATGTTCAATCAATCAGTCACATTGTAAGGAGAAATTACATGTTAGTCACCATTGGAACTTTCAAAGGGTTAAAACAAAAAGTAAGTTGTCAGCTGCAAAACGATTAATGTTTAGAGAGCTGCGTAAAGCACTGCCCACAGCCCTTCAGAGAAAAGTCATCCACATACATGTAGGACACAGACCAAACAGTTACTGAGAGAGAAATACTGGTTGTTTTTCATGAACAGCATAATCAGCACAGCTGTTGACCAGTGCTATCTGGAGGAGATTGCAGAGAGGAGGCCATCAAGGTGACAAACATCCAAAGCTGACTGTTGGATATAGCATCCATAGACCACAGCAGAACATACCCAGACCTAGCATTTTCATTAAGTGTCGGCAGCCAGCTAAAAGAACGGTTACTTCCAACTTTGAGTCACTTATTTTCGGTGAAAAGGCCTTCATGTTTAATAAAACACAGTTATTCTAGTTTGAGCCAGACACCTATTTCAAGATCTTAACTGTCTACTCTGAAACTTAATGAGAACCCTCCACTACAACCTTGTTCTCATCAATAAAAGACAAACTAATTTCCTACAGAATAACACCACATCCAGCTACAGGAATCGCAACCTATGAACCAGTAAGGGGAGAAACAGTGAGAATCAACGTGGTCCATGTGGCACTTTAAACAGCAGAGAGAAGGGAAAAATACTCGGGAAGGGGGAATGTTATTCGGCGACTGTGTTAGTTACGCCACCAAAGTCACGCGAAGAAGTGGAGATGCAAACTGCATGCGGTTTGTTTTCTCCAAACGTAAAATATGCTTTTCAGGCTTTTAAAGCGTATACTTTCTTACCTGAAAGAACTTTATCTGAATTAGCAAACTCCACACTCGTCACTGGAGAAGTCAGATGCTTCTTTTCCCATTTCCAGTGGCGTGAACTTGTCATAATTCCAGTCAGTCAATATGATCAATTTTCAGCCGCCATCTTGGATAATACTTTTCTCAGGCCCTCGCGGCCAGACGCAGTCGCAGTCTTCTAGTCCCCAGGTCTCCCACATTTTCTTCTAGCGTATTTTCGACAATTTCCCTTAATCTTCCCGAAAAACATTGGCTTTTGAGAGACCACGAATTCTTTTAGCCAGGGATTCAAATAAATAGAGTGACATTTTTGTTCTTATTTTTTAATTTGGAATTGAAGGCGGCTCTCCCTTATTCAGATTGTGAGAGGCCAGAGGACTGGGAAGCATTTTTATTTAATGTACAATATAAAACCATTAAAAATTCGGTTTACAGTATGGCAGCTAATTCCGCTAAACGATTAATTTTTAAGGCTAATAACCCTGTCGGAAGCAGTGTTGCTGCAAGGTAAGTTCGGGTTTTAATGGGAAATGTCATTTACAAATCGAAGCACCAACCTATCCGACCCTACCGCTTAGGTTTCACAAATGTGCCTCGCCAGCGCGGTGCCGGTGAGCTTTCAGTAAGCGTCAAAGATCGGTATCACTGAAAAACAAAGTGGCGAGAGCCACAGACCAGTGAAAGTGAAGCGCAAAAGAAGAACGTCTGGCAACCAGCCCTATCCAGTCCAACTTTACTTGCACATCAAGCCCATTCCCGGCTGACAAGGGATCGATTATTACTCCTCACCGCACTAGCCGTCCGTTTGGTTGGGAAGATATTTTTTTTCTCCCCTTCCGAAGAGGCAAGCGGCAGTGCTATGATGTTTGAGGGAATCTGGTGCTAATTTTATTTCGATGGAAAAGTAGTAATGAGATCAGTTTGCGAATAGGGTATTGCGTGAAAAAATATATGACAGGTCATGAACAGTCCAGATCACGCAATTTTCGGGAATGATCAAAGCGCTCACCCCTAGCGGAATGGCGAGAAGTAATTTCGGAACTTGATAACTGCTAGTTTATGTTATGTTTCCCAATAAAGCTGATAAACTTAACGGTGATCATGCCGCGCGCTTGATATAGGTTCTAGTGTATTTGTCTGATTAGTACATGATACGGACCTGTAATACCGGAAATTGCGTGATGTAGGACTGTTTACAGCTACAGTATTTAGGGTGGAATATACCCTCTTTCTCTACCTATGTTTATGTTTCTTCTGCGCCTCTCTCGATATATCAACAACAATAGCGGCGTATTCTAGGAAAACTCTCGTCGTTTTGCTCATTATGTTGGCATCTCGTTCTAAACAATAAGACATAATAACCCAGCCAGTTTTTCTCTTGTTCTGAAATTCTAAACCTGATATGCTAATTGCTGGTTAACCTTTTACCAGAGTGGAAAACAAAAGCATCGTTGATTGATACGGTAACCATTGATACAAGTCGCATTTACATATTTCAACACAAAAACCAATCATCCGCGTCAAAACATCTATGAACTCATGACTCGAACATGTTTGAGCCCGTTTTAAACAGCTGTAGTGCCCTTCTCCCGATCTGTTTGATAACAGGAACTCTGATAACTCTGATCATATTCAGGTCATTTTCAAAAAAGCAAGTCAATGGCTTGGGAGAGAAATATGTCCTGATTACGGGCTGCGACTCGGGCTTCGGTCACGAAACAGCCATTCAACTGGACAAGATGGGAGTGTGTGTGCTGGCGACTTGTTTGACAAAGGAAGGAGAACAGAGTTTGAAATCGGCGACGAGTGACAGACTGAAAACATTCCAGCTGGATGTAACAAACTCACAACAGATTAAAAATCTCTACACGCAAGTGAAGGAAGTGCTGCCCTCTGGACTCGGTAGGTTGAATTGCAAAGAATGTAGGTCCGCATCGCGTATCGCAAATACCAATAATAATAATAATAATAATAATAATAATAATAATAATAATAATAATAATAATAATAATGATACTGTCTTTACTCATTCGATACAATACATTTCAAACGTTAGATGAATTTGAAAACAAGTTAATCAATTAGTCGAGGCGCTTACAATAAGAAATTCTTAATACTAAATTGTATCTAAACCTAAGCCTATTAAAAAAGCTACTTTTAAAACGTTCAGTGTTTATCTTAGAAGTTTCGTATCACATTTTTCCAAGAGCTCGTTGATATTGTAAAGTCTTGAGCAGGAACGCCTCTCAAAGCATCTTTCCAGGAAGCATTGTCATTGGTGCAGTATGAAATTGCGTGCGAACTAGTTTGGTTTAATTTTTCATTGGTTGAGGAAGGAGTGCGAATGTGGGAAAGCAAAACCAAAGCAAACTTGAACTACTTTCTCGGAGGGGGGAGGGGGAGAACTCAAGAACGTTCTATGTTGAAAAGCTCCCCCCCCCCCCCCACCTAGGTCCAAACCGTTACCCTGTTATATACCATTTTTGACAGAAAAGGTAACCCCTCCATACACCTTCCATAGAGAATGTTACCCCTTTCACAAACCTACGGTAGAAGAACTACATCGGCAACCAAAAAGAGATATAGTTTTGCTACCGCAGGTATGGTCTTTTCGAGATATTTTGAAAGTCGCTTTTATTATTTTTAACTTTTATAATCCAGGTTAGGTAGATAGATAGTTAGTTGATAATGATAATTAAGTAGCTGTTTGAAATACCGTGTATAAATTAAGTTATCCTATCCTAAATACCTACATAAAAGTTTCGGCCATCCTTTTAGATACCTCCAGCTTGAAAAAGGTACCCCTTTCGGACGGAGCCTCCCCTTCCCCCCATAAAGGCCATTATAGGAAGTACCTCTCGTACTTTCGACACTCAATTGAGAACTTCTTCAACTCAGGTCTGTGGGGACTGGTAAACAATGCTGGAGTTGCTTCAACGGGACCAATAGAGTGGATTCCAATGGAAAAATTCAAACGCACTGCAGATATTAATCTGTGGGGACTGATTGATGTCACTAAAACCTTTCTACCGCTGATCAAGAACGCTCGGGGACGAGTTGTGAACATTTCCAGTATGCTGGGTAAGTGGTACCGCGTGTTTGAAATTACATGCATGACATGTGACTAAAACACATTACGTTTTACTCCACACGTCCGTTCTTAATTTAATTCTTCTTCTTCTTCTTCTTCTTCTTCTTCTTCTTCTTCTTCTTCTTCTTCTTCTTCTTCTTCTTCTTTACCTCAAGTCCTTCATTTTTCAGATCAATATAGAGAAATAAACGTGTACAAGGGAAAAAGGAATCTAATGTATCGCAAGCGAGTTTATAAGAGGCTCCAAAATTAGTAGCGGAAAGCGTTAGCTATTTTCCTTCTGGAGGGCCTAAAACGATGTTGTCCTTTCCGAATTTTTGCAGGTCGGGTTGCCCTGTCTCACGCTTCCAGCTACAGTATCACCAAATATGGAGTTCAAGCCTTCTCTGACGCTCTAAGGCGTGAAATGAGCCCGTGGGGAATACAGGTCAGCATTATAGAACCCGGACTATTCAAAACAACCATGGCAGCTGAAGAGCGCAATCTTGAAGCAGCGCAGGCATTATGGGATGGACTCAGTCCGGAGTTAAAAGAGGAGTACGGAGAAGGCAGACTAATAAAAAGTAAGAAAAGATCACCTAAAAATTAGTAAGTTTACCAACTGAAGTTTGGTTATGTTTCATTCCGTAGAAACCAGGCTGTGACCTGTCAAAGGTCGCCCAAATTTCATACAAATGCCTCGAATTCTGAGATGGCCTCCCCCAAATCCATACAAAGTCTCTATTTTTTTCCTTTTTAGAAAGACTCCTACATGGTTGCTGAATCTAACGACAGAACCTCAAACTTGGTTAACTGACTAATTTAAATGTGATCTTTCTTGTGATGGACTCCAATTTCTGACTAAATGAAAATTTTTAAAGAGACTCATCCCCATTCTCCATTTGAACTTCGGAACGGGCGATAGGCTATTTTCATGATGGCGTCATTTTACTACAACTACCAGAATTCATTTCGTTTTCCTTTTCAAATGCAAATTTTGTAATCCCAGTGGACAGAAAAGAACAATAGCTCTAATTAGCATGAGAAAACAAAAACCAGCAGGATTCTGGTAGTTGTAGTAAAATGACGCCAAAGTGAAAATGTCCTATTATTCGTTCGCATCGCAATTTTAATTTGCGTCACTTCCCTCTTTCTGAACGCCAGCAACAGGCTATTAAGAACTAATTGACTCTGTGTTGAGTTGGCTTCAAATACAAACTTTTTCAGCAGCTGACAGTTTTTTTTTTTCCTTTTTTTCGTCAGTTAAAAAGGGGCTAAAAAAACTCTCTGCCCAGGCCTCACCCGACACATTCAAAGTGGTAGATGCTGTCGTGGATGCTCTGACGTCACAGCGACCCCAAACTCGTTACGCCATTGGTCAGGATGCAAAAGTGGCCATCTTCATTTCATTTTTACCTACTTTCATAGCTGATTATCTGTTTCTTAAAATTGCGAAAAGTTAGTGCTTTAAACACGTTTGACTCCTCGGTAGGAGGCTCACCTGTTTAATTGGATTTGGACGAACTTTTTCGATGAACTGAAAAGGGGCGAACTGACCGGTCGGGACAATCTTTGGTTTACGCCCACTTGAAGTTAAGATGGTCGTGTGTCAGAAAACTAAGAGAACGTTTACAAAATGGATGGATTCAAACCCATATATGCGGTTTGTTTTAAGGCTAATTTCAGTACTGCCTATGCTTGGTCCACAAGTAGGAACCGGTATATCGGCAAGAAAAATTTGGTTGGTGGTACCAAAAATGAATACAGTAGTTTGTATAAAAGATATCATCGCGTCAAGGCCGGCCCCTTTGAGTTTGGAGCAATTCAAGGAAAAAGTTGCTCTGCACAGTAACTCGATAAAGAAGTACATTCGCGAAGCAACGCAAAATACTGACAAAATGAATCCAGTACCAATAAGACAAGTGCTCGCCTCACAGAAACCTAATAAATTATCTTATCATCTTTGTGAGAAATCACAACACTTTATCTAAAAGTTGACGAAAAATGGCGAAAAGTATGCGAAATCGAAGCCACTACTCGTATTGATTGGAAAGCTGTGTTTAAAGCTCCAGCGCTTTTCACAACGTCCACAAAACTCAGATAGTTCCAATTTAAGAGTTTTACGGAGAATCGAATAGTCGCCACAAACTCGATTTTGTGCAAAATCAATGAAGGTAATACCAGTTTTTGTGGTGTTTCAGAGGAAAATTTTTATTCATTTGTTCTGGGTTGTCCTGTGTTTCTAACGTCAACGTCTTCTAGCTGATTTTTGTTCCTTCACAAGTTGGAACACGCCCGGTCTAAGAAGGCTGACGTTAGGAATGGATTGATCAATTATTGAGCAAGTACAACAGGAAGGCCATTGCAGATTGCTTTCATTCTTGTCATAATCAGATTTCCGTTGATATTCTTATCTCCGGCGATATTCCGCATCTCTTGAAAACTATATTTTAAAAGCAGTTGTAATTAACCTTAGATATTGGAGATATATGTCGCATCGGAGCTCCAATTTGCAAAATTGTTTCCTTTCCTTTGGCATACGGCGAACAAGAAACTTTAATTCTGCTCGCAAATACAAAAGAAAAATTCTTGCGGGCAGCAATTAAAGCACCTTATTTTTCTTACAGCTATCCTTAGTTTTTGAATACGCTAAGTTTATCCGCGGAGTTCAAAATTGTTTTCGTCAAATTTCCAAGATGTGCGGGTTCTTAAGCATGCGACAGAGCGCGTGTGCAAAACGTTTCGAAAATCCTCCGGCAAAAACACGGACATTCAGCTACATTCAGGTTTGTCTTTACCACAAGCGACAAACAGGACAACATGACCACGATTATCCCACGCTTGCCGCTCGCTGTTTTCCGCTTCTAAGCCCGTGGTAGTTGAGTATTTTTGCATTATCTTCAAAGGTCATACTAGGCCATTTTACAGTTGTGTGGGTACGTGACCTGGCCTTGGATTATAAGCGAGGCTGGGGGTGACCTTGTTTTGATACAAACCTCACTACTTTTCACACGTAGATCATGCTGTCCTTATGTTAACTTGTAACTGATTGCAAACAAGTTAGCAGAAGGACAGCATGACCTACATATAAAAAGCAGTGTGGTTTGCATCAAAACAAGGTCACTCCCAGCCTCGCTTACAATCCAAGGCCAGGTCACTAGGCACACAACTGTACAATGGCCTTTTATTTGCCCTATTTTTATCCATTTACTATTTCATAACTACGAGTAATAAACGTAGTAACAGAAGAACTCTCGTTACCGAGTTGTAATCATTTATTCAGTGATGAGTATGGAGTTAAAACAGGGGACTAAAGAACTCCTTACTGAGGGATAATTTTGAACATAGTTAATTGGGGGACAAGTTTATTATGAAGCCTTGTCATGTTCAAAGTTGATAACCGTGGTGCTGCGATTTAGGTTGGAAGGGACGCGACCATGCACAATCCTTTGTGTTAACGTTCACACTACAGCTGAATATTTTAACAGGAACGTTTCTATTGGCCAGTTGCTCCAACACATTTCAAAATCTATTCAGTGTGCTTTGTGCACGGTCAAGGCCAAAAATGTTAACAAAAACATATAATAAAGAAACTTGTTTTGCTTCATAACCATTCTCCTATATTAACTTTGTTTTGAACTCAAAAACTTGAGCTGTTTTGAGTATTGTGAAGTACAAAAGAGAACACTTCAAAATTTTCTGCACTTAGCACGATCAAGAAACTTCTGCCCGCAGAGTGCTCCGGCGAGTTGTGTGATCTACCGTCGCCCATGCACGGTTAGGAACAGGGCGGATAGATGTTCGCCTTGGTTAGGAAGAACGAGAAACCACTGCTCACAGGATGTCCTTTGAACAAATATGAACAATTACGAAGATGAGTCTTAATAGCTACCCACTATCGGCGGAATAAAGACACGATTACCTTATTAAAAGAAATCAACGCTTCATGAAATAAAGGCGAATTTTTAATTGAAGTCGCGTTGATTTTTGGTAACGTTAATTTCAGCCCGTCAATTTATGAGACCTCAATTTCCATTATTTTCGCCCCAAATTGTCTGGGCATTCTTGACACCTAGGAAACAATAGCTTTTTTTACGGGCACTTTCACAAAGTTAAATCGTTTACAATATTTCTGCTTCATGGTTGCTGTCAGAAGAATGGTTCTGAACATCTGCTTCTTCGGGTCGTCAACATAATCTTTCTCCAGATTCCTTCGTTTAGGGACAATTTTACGAGCATTGTTTGCATTTCAGATTTTTACACTTCGTGTTAAAATAAATTTGTTCCTGTTGTCTCAACGAATTCTGTTTCTTTGTGTAAGTGGTGTTAATTTCCCTCATTTTGAAATGTTAACACCTCTTTCGCGTTAATTCCTTTATTGGGAATTAAAATATTAAAGTCGCGTTATAACTAATTTCGATTATCTTAATTAACACGAGCGATAATTACGTATAATAAGGTATACCGCCTTAGTAAGTTCCCGCAGGCAGTAGAGAATTTGTGAGGATCGATTCAAGCTCCAATACCTCTTGAATCATAAACACGTTAAAAGTCAGGCCGTTTCTGCGATGATATACCCACTCATTAGCTAAATCGAGCTGGTTGATCAGTAAAGCGATATACAGCAACCCATATGGAACCGCAAGGCACGGAATTAGTTTTACTGACGAACTCTAATTTTCAAAGAGTTATAATGATTCCTGAAATAAAATCGCGGTTACGTTGATTCTGTACCGTGGAAATGCGTTCGGATTTGGTATTATTCTAACTCAAACAAGGATTTAGTCTCTCTTCGGTCTAGAAGAATTGAGTTCCACATAGGGTAAAAATAACATCATTTGAGAAATGACCAGAAATGGAGCCAGCTTTTCAGCTGATTTGGAGTAAAGTTTATAAAAAACTAAAATAACCCTTAAAAGGAGTCATTTTAAGGCTACAGTTTTGGCTCCATTTCTAGAGATACCTTGAAGCAGAAATCATTCCGTATAAATTTATGCACGAATAACAATGCCATCCAAGGCTTACGTGTTATCACTAATATATGTGACCTTTGTCATTATAATCGTAATTTATTTACGAAGGGCAAGCATTCAAGTGCATTCTCATGTCGGTTTCAAGCCGGTAAAGAGCCATATCGACAGCTCAGTGAAACTGTTGCTTTTTGAATCAATAGCATCATTTAAGGAAATACTAAGTCCAGATTTACTAAGTCTGATTTGATTAATTTTCGATCCATACAACTAGCTCGTTGTCGTTGAAAGATTTTTACAGGTGCAGTTTGGCTTAACTATGTGGTTTGAAATATTGACGGCAGTAATTGCACTTGTTGTAATTTTAGTTGTTTTGAAAATTTTGAGAAGACAAGACAAGATCAGTTTAAACATAAAGGGAAAATACGTGCTGATTACCGGATGCGACTCGGGCTTCGGTCGGGCAACAGCCATTCAACTGGACAAGATGGGAGCGTGTGTGTTGGCGACTTGTTTGACGAAAAAAGGAGAACAGAGTTTGGAATCGGCGGCGAGTGCCAGACTGAAAACATTCCAGATGGATGTGACAAGCTCGCAACAGATTGAGAAAGTCTTTGGCCAAGTGAAGGAACTTCTTGAAGGCGAAGGTAAATAATGAATTTTTTTTAAAAGACACTTGACCATCAGTGCATGACTTCCAAGGAAGCCCTAATGGCTTCATTTGTATAGTCACACTTGATGATTTTATCAGTACACAGACCTAAAAGTTGCCGAATGATCGTGAAATACACGGGGGGTACTCTTAACAAGCAAATTACTTAAGCTGTCTTCTGTGTTCCAAAATAATTTTGTACCCTTTCAGAAGGCATATTTGTGTAAGCTATTTCAGTTTGATCTGTTCGGGTTCAATAGCTAAAAATGTAAGTTACAGAAATTTTAAGGGAACGAATTTTTATTCGCCGAAGTAACTAGCTCAGTGTTTTTTGCCCAATTACGGAAAAAGCTACTAAGGCCATGAGAACAGAGGAAAAGGAAGTGACGTTTGATCATAGCTAACTGGCATGCGACAAGAGCCCTCAGGCGCTTTTTTCATGGACTAGACAGTGGGTAGCAGATCTAAGGACTGTAGCTCATTCCTGTGTTGCAAAATGACTTTTTCTCCTACAACAGGTGAATTTGTTTTTTGGGTTGCATAATAGTGATATTTCCTGGCAGCAAAGCGAATGGATTGAAACTGAGTCGTCACACTTAATTGAGCAAGTTTAGCGCGGGAAATACTGACTCGTAACTATCGTTATATTCACTACTGAAAAATTCACGAAAAGTTAAGAAACGAAAAGAGCATTTGAAAATTGACTTCCCTTTTAACCGTTTTGGTTCACAGAAAATTAGCTTAAATTAAATGAATAGTCTGTCGTTAAAAAATAAGGATAAAGTAATGAGACGTCAATAAAGAAAGACGACACTAACTGAATATTGTACGTAGGCAAGAGAAAACTCATTTTCTCTTGACGTAAACTGTGATATCGGCGCGCTACATGACAGGACGCAGGCGGGCTCGACTGTAAGTTCCGCAAAGGAATGCTAGTAGAATCTACTAGCATTCCTAACATTCCTCAAATTAAGACTCACCCGGTTTCTTTTCTTTTGGGACTTGCAAGGTGTCGTAATCTGTTTTTATGTCATGGAGGAAGTAATTAAATCGAAAACAAACCAGGCAGGGTATGGGAATATGATCTGGACTACATGTCACATCAAGAAGTGCCAAGAAATAAAAACGTGATGTGAAATTAGAGTAAATGCAAATGTACAATGTAATTGCGCTACTCGAAATGGCGGACGCGGCCGACTAAAATAGCTGGCAAAGGCGGACCATTTACTGGCGCAGAGATACTCATGAAGAAAGGTTAAGGCAGAAGAGAGGAGGGAAAAAGAGAAGACGTGAGAGGGAAAGAGAGGCAAGAAATGCTGTAACGGGATCCTGCAAATGATTTGACAGTGTAAATATACGGTTTCGATTACGAAACAATCACGCGCATAACAGGACACAGGCGTTCTCTACTGTGAGTAACGTGGTGCAGAATTTACTAGCATTCCTAGATTATTCTGTTTTGAGACCACAAAATTGTACGCCGAAAGAATATGATCTAAATTTAATCATCGAGCAAATGATACGTTTTTTGAAATGAAGTGCAGCATTTTCCCGGAGTATATTCAAGAGGGCAGACATAAATCAAGCGCGCTATTAAATCACCTTGAGACACGGTTAGAAGAAACATAAAAAAAGACATCGTGAGCTTGGGAGTGAAATCCTGAAAAAAGTGATCGCAATGACAAATGCATTAATTATGGTGAATCTTGAAGAATATGCATATTCATGGAACTACCATAGTAAACAGTTGCTCTCTATTAGTTTAAATTTACTTTAAAGTATTATCATATTTGTAAGAAAAAAGTTGAGCCGGGTAAGGGAGTCTTCTGTGGACAAAATTATCAGATCCCATGGCATTTGGCGAGCGATCCTGTTAATGTTGTGACTAGTTGTCTCTCTTCACTTATAATCTGCGATACCAGATACACTAATTGTCTCGCGATTTTTCGAAGAGGCTAAAAGAACGCGAAAATTGAGTACGATATTTGCACCGGAAAAAAAGTTAACTTTTAGACGAAAGCAAAATGCACACGCACTTTTCCATAGAAGAAACACCAGACTGGCCCCGCAGAACAAGCGTTATTTTTCGTGTGTGTTTCGCGGGCGAGCGCAAAACGCGAGGAAAACACGCACTACAAGTCACGCGCGACAGGAGTTGTGAGAAGAAAAGAATAGACATGTACATGTAAATGCATGTATACCTCTGTCTTGTTCCATCATATTAACGATGCTATAGTAAACTGTACAAGGAGAAACAACCTTCAGTCTTGTGGAAATAAATTACTTCATTTTATTTTAGAGCGTGTAAGTAAGAGGGGGAAGGGGGGGGGGGGGGGGGGAACCACCATTCTGATCGATATCAATTGACCGATGCCTGGCTACACTGGTGACTGCATTTCCACATCATACCATTTAAAATTAAAGGCAGTGTTTCTGTATTAGCGTTTTTTTACGTTACATCAGACCGTGTCAGGTGGGTCACCCGCCGTTCTGATGGATAAAAAATTAAAGGTTGAGTTGCTGTATTAGCGTTTTTTACGTTACATCAGACCGTATCAGGTGGGACACCCGCCGTTCTGATGGATAAAAAATTAAAGGCTGAGTTGCTGTATTAGCGTTTTTTACGTTACATCAGACCGTATCAGGTGGGACACCCGCCGTTCTGATGGATAAAAAATTAAAGGCTGAATTGCTGTATTAGCGTTTTTTACGTTACATCAGATCGTATCAGGTGGGACACCCGCCGTTCTGATGGATAAAAAATTAAAGGCTGAGTTGGTGTATTAGCGTTATTTGTTTTGTTACACGAGACCATGACACCGATATCAACCTTGACATTGGCTGTGCATTTTTTTTATTTTGCATTTAATTATTTTTACGAGTTTGCTTCATAGTCACTTCCTTCATTACTTCACCAGCTATATAGTTGCGTGTTTTTTATTGCTTTTTTGTAAAATACTGACCTCACTGATAGAAGTGTTCTTGGCTATATAGTCCCCTCATTATGGTTTTATCTGGTGTGAAAATACATCTACAATTTGGACATTTCGAGCGCAAAGTGAATTTGTCGTGCCCCCTGTTCTGAAAGTGAGTATGGATTGTTCCATTTCATTGTAAGTTCAGGAGTATAAATTTTAAGGGCCGCTCTGCTACACTATGAATTTTATGGCGCCTAACCCCGGAACAATAACCCGGATGATGCACAATGCAAGATCATGTTGGTCGTGTTTATGTTAAGCGTGAATATTCAAAATTGTGGTTGTCTAGGCAAATGCTCTTCTGTGATAACTTACGTGTTCTTGACTAAGCGAGACTTACCTTGGTTCTGTCCCTTGTATTTCCTTTGTTTCAATGCCTACCATTTCGCATAATTAACACGCGCCAATTCCCAAGCAGAAGAATACGTCTCTCAGGTTTCGCTTCGCATCTGTCCGGCTTCGCTTTCATTAGCGGCTCTTGGCAATCGCTTCCTTTTATTTCTTGCTTTGCGTATCTTCCTTTTTTTTTTCTCTTATGAACTTCCACGCGACTTTTGTGGCATGATCGATCACAATTTCGGAAGGGCGCGCTTCCTTCTCGTTCCCGCTAAACAGTGCCGTAATATAATTACGCGATCGCATTTCAAGATGCTTGTATATGTGCCCGCGTTTCCACACAGTGATAGTTATTATCCAAATTTGCAAAGCCAGCGGCTTATCGCAAAACAATAGAAACATTCAGCTGGGAATGTTGTGTTCCGGAAGTGAATGTACAACTAGTAAATCTAAAGGCCCGGTCAAAAAGGATGGCGATTAGTTTCCGAGCTTTGTGCACAGGACGCATCGTACGACATTCAGGCTAATATTTTTTTCACCATACAATTGCAGCGAAATTCGCGCAAATCGATCTTGTTGATTCATTACAAAACAAAGTACGTGGCCAAGCAAAGCGTCATATAATCTTGGTATTTTGCCGACGCGTACCTTTTATATAATTAAAGGTATATATACATTTTTTGATCGGTATGATCAACAATTGCTTGGTACCTCTCATTAGACGGTACGTACATAAGCACTGGCTGGCCACAGACTTACTTAATTCGAATTTATCCTCGCCATCTTCTTATAAGAGGAGTAATGCAGTAATTTTGTATCGAGTTACGATATTGAAAAACACTGTCCAGATCGCAAAGAAAGAAGTGAGAATAACATGAGCCGTCCATTCTCTGTCATATTGAATGAGATTACAGACGCCTCAAGGAACCACAAAGATTAAATCTCTGCGTGACGTCGTACTTACAGTAGACTTCCACTGCGTCCTCTCATGACCCAACGTGATATTGTGTAAACACTTGAACGCTTGTCAATCACTTACTTCCGTTTGCGCATTTTATATGCAAACAAAACGAAAGAAAATACAGTAACGTCCTAGGTCATTCCATTTTAGCGGGGACCTGCGTGTGGCGGGGGAAAGGGAGGGGGAAGCGGGTAGAGGGCTTTCGGTACCCGGGTTACTTCTGAGCTCTTCCGAGGTTCTCACCTTCATTATTGTTCGGAGCGGCTCTCGTTCCCTTGCGCTTTTGTTAAACTTTTGATTACGTAACAGGTCACTCCGTACTTGAAGTGCCAGGAGAACTCCTGGAATTGCGCAACATCTTTTTCGGACTGACAACAATATCAGCGTTTTCAAATCGTTTCAAATACTGCGTCATACATGACCACAGTTGCTGACATCACATTAGGTAAATAAAACAAATCAATCAGTTCGAGACGTTTTCCAGCATTTTTTGAAGCTCTTAGTTGCTAGAGACAACACAAATCCACAAGGTTGAAAATTTCTAAGAAGGGATTAAAAATTTAACCTTTTAAAACAACGCAAAAGTCATTTCATCTGTTTATGCTGGCTGGATCGTGCAAGAAAATCCCGCAGATTTCTGGAATTTTCATCCGTTTTCCGTCGCTGCTTTTGACTTCCGCACACAGCATGCAACAAGCTATTCCCAGTAGGATATTGTTCACACGTTTGTTAACACTCAACTAACGCTCAGCTTCTGCAACGTGAGAACAAAGAGCCAAAGCAGATTTCTCTTGTGCTTTCATCATGCTGTTTGTAATCATCGCGACGACTGGAGTTGTTTTAACCGCTCTTGTTATTCTGTCGTTGATATCTTGGAGAAAGAACAAGTCCAGTTTACAAATCAAAGGAAGATATGTCCTGATTACCGGCTGCGACTTGGGCTTCGGTCGTGCAACAGCCATTCAACTGGACAAGATGGGAGCTTGTGTGTTGGCGACTTGTTTGACAAAAGAAGGAGAGCAGAGTTTGAAATCGGTGACGAGTGACCGACTGAAAACATTCCAGATGGATGTGACAAACTCGAAGCAAATTGCAGTGGTTTTTGAGGAAGTGAAAGCACTTCTTGATAACAAAACAGGTATTGAAACATTCAAATTCTTTCAAAAAAATTCCGCATGCGGTAAGTGTTGTGTGTTGTGCTTAGTTTCAATTTTGTCAAATCGCAGTATTCAAGTTTCATATTGATATTTTACACTTGGTCTAGTAATAGTGCCCAATGGTTACGTAGCATTGATATAAAAAAAACTTTAAACAATAGTAGATAAGAGTATAGATATTAGAGATAGGCTTTCCGGGTTTTGGGCCGATTACCCCGGGATATTGTATGATGTAACGGAAATATCTATTTATAGTAATTGTCCTGCGTGATATCCTGAAGGTCTTCTTCAAACAAAGTGTCCGCTTCGACCTCTTCCAAACCGGCGCATGCTTCCAAATTTGCCATCGCGCAGAATGCCTGGACATCATGAATAATTCATAGCCACTGAAGCGGCAAATTCGAATGCGATCGCGCTTTGAAGAGCTATAAATTAGAGAAGAATGGGCCGAAACTAGGCAACTAGGGTTCACAAAATTCACTTTCCCGAGTCTCAGAAATGATAATCTCAAGGTTCACGCACGGCTTCTTGAAAATCAAGGATTAGTCTACAATTTGCACTAAAAAAGAATGAAATTGAGAAAGTAGAAGTTTTATGTTTTTCCACTTGAATATACAGTAAATTTTGCAGATTTTCGTATAGAGAGTGATTTTGGAGAACTATTTTGGGAAAACTAAATACTAGACTTTCACGCACTGCGAATGGCAGACGAGTCTTTCCTTGAAAAGAATCCGTTTTAATTTCGAAAATTGGTCACGAGGAACCTTTATGTTTTTCAGTTTGAAAATTGTTGGTCGTAGTTTTATTTGAAAATGGCGCGTTCAGAGCTGGAGAGCTATTGTTTTCAGCCCAGACATGAATAACAATACATGTCAAATGAAACAATGCCTATTGTTGAAAACCACTCTGCATGAAACAATATTCTTAGCTACCGCGAATTTTAATATTGCTATGTGCATCAGCTGTTTTACTCACGATCTACGGTCAAAACGAAGATGACGGCGTGCGCGACCAATAAATACAATAGTGATCGGGAGCTCTTTTCAGAGCTCTTCGAAAACCCGCTCCGTCCGTTGTTAATTCACATGGTGCCGCCATACGTTAATGTTATAAACTCTACTTACGATTTTCAACTGAACGGAGAAGGTATATGGAAATTATTGTAGAGGAACGTTTGCGGGAAACCGGCCAATTTGTTCGACCATCCTTTCCTTCGCCTACAAATTAGAGGAATCTGGTCGCGAGCGCGAATGTTCTAGTTAAAGCTTTTTTTTTTTTTTTTTTGCAACAAAAAAAAAGGCACGCGCGCGCGAGTTTTTTCGAGCATAAGCTACTCAAGATTCAGGCGCGACAAGTATATGTTCGAATGCCTGCGAAGGCGCCACATTTGTTGCCGTGGGTTTGGCGGAAGGTAAGACTTGCCCTATTCACAATTAGTATAAAGCAGGCCAAACGGCCTTTCCAAAAATTCGATCTGTTATACTATTGAACGTTAATACACTTGCTGCCGGTGCGCACTTATTCAGCCATACTGCAAAGGTGCGATATTAGAAAACAATAGAATGAACAATAGCTTATGTGACCATTGTCTTTATTAAAGCTCCGACCTGACAAGTTAATGAGCTAAGCGGTATTCCCTGCGGAGCACGGCGCGCGTAGATTTGGACCAATGACAGTCACTCAGTTTACGCTTCACCGCTAATATTACAGGGCCCAGTTGCTCGAAGCATGGTTAGCGCTAACCCGGGTTAAATACCATGACAACCTATAGGTTTTAATACCTCTTAACCAATGGTTAGCGCTAACCATGCTTCGAACAACTCAGCCCAGATCTATAACTTTTGCCGTACAGTAAGTAAATGTCCCCAAAACAATAGGCATTCTGCGCGATGGCCGGTTTTCTGCATAAGTTTTAGATATATGAAAGACAACAGAACTTGCTTGAGCTGATCTTGAGTAGTAATTTACGTTTCAGTCAGTCATCACAATTGCCAGCGTAGGCACGAGCGACAGCACTGCTCTGTGGACTGCTCTATGCGGGATATCTATCAACTAGAGGGAGCATTTCTTCGCTTGCGGTGCAAAGAAATGTGGAAAGTAGAGGAACATGAAGAAAGAGCGAATAAATCGAGCTCGCTATACTTCCTCCTTTATAACCTATGTGGTAGGGGGTTGCTATCGCGTGTTCTCGTGAAGCGTGCGTAAACCGATTGCTTATATAGCTAGTCGTTGGGAGAATGGAGACTAACTGCGTGCGTGGCCGCACGCGTACAAATTCCCTTTGGGACCCAGCAACACTCATTTGCGCGTTAAAATCCAAAAAGAAAGTTCGCGAATAAACCCTGTCTTTGCTTTACGATTTTTGAGTTTCTACTCAAATTTTTAGTTGGTAATTGTGCATAATAAGCATCAAGAAATCAGTGGCCCGTTTCTCGAAAGTTCCGGTAACTTATCGGGCCCGAAAAGTATATTTTTGAATGTTTTTTCGCCGATTACACAGTGATTACAGACATGCTACTTGGCCAATCTTTTCATTCAAGTATAAGATTTTAAAATTGAGTATCCAAAGCTAACAAATACTGACTTATGTTAAGAAACATTTATCGCCAAAGACACTTATCGGGCCGGGCAAGTTATCGGGACTTTCGAGAAACGGGCCCCAGCTCCGCCGCACAAATTTGTATTTCTTTTCAAAACTGAATAGGGTTGAATATTTAACGACGAAAAACTTTGAAACTAGAGAAGTGCTGCTGGAGGAGGGAGACAAATATCACAACTGGTAAAGAAGTCTGTTTTAGCTTGTTCGGAAACACCAAGCACAGGCTACCATCCACGAGCAAATGGCTTCCTGACATGTCACAACCGATTTTGTCAGACAGAGCCTTGGCTAATGATTAAGTCATTTATTTGCTGCGCCTCTCGTTCTATCCTGCATGCAGAACCGCCGTTGTTTTTCTGCGTTTTTCAGGCGAGCGGAGGCAAGCGCGAGGCGCGACTGAGTCAAGCCCCTCCCGTCGCGCGTGACTCGCACCTCGCGCTTGCCTTCGATCGCCTGTTCTGCAGGCACTTCTATCTTTTAAATCTCTGTTCTCTCTTTTAAATCCAATAGAAAATCGATTCTCAATTAAAGGAGTTGTTTTTACTAGCGATATAAGGATAAACACGAGCATTAGAGGAGACCCGAGAAGGAAGCATAAAATAGCGCTTACAGTATCCACTTGAAAATGAGTTCGTTTTGACACAAGCACATTGTAGCATGATAACGAAAAGGATCCAAAATTTTCCTGTTTCTTATACTTATGCTCGCCCCTTTTCACCTGACGTATATGAGGTCTTGTGCTTCTGCCCAGGCTTATTCCTATGTTTTTGTTGCTAGGTGAAATCTGGATCGTTAACGGCACATGCGACCTTTTGTGGCGATTTCATGCGCAATGTGGGAGCGATTTGTCGGCACGATGTCGCAGAGGTTTCGAACATGTTCGAAATTTTATGTAACTTAACGGCAACTTGGGTACCCTGCGAGCAGTGGTTTCTCCACCGGATATAGCGTCTGGAGTACGATACCTCACTCGAATCGTGAACTGATCACATTGCAATCGCCACTAGCTAAAATTTGCGATAGTGCGACAAAAATCACATTAAAAATAGCCTGCACAAGTAATTGCGTCTAAGTCTTCAATTTTACCATGACCACAAAATATTGCTTTGTATTTGGCGCTGATTGGGTATCCATTTCCAGATAAGTTTTTCATAATTTCAGTCGTCTTCGAGTTGCTTTTAGCCTCCCACGCAGCCGTTTTTCCCCTAAAAACGACTGCGTGGGAGGCTAAGTTGCTTTTAGCAAATATACAAACATGGTGTTCCAATTTTTTTAAATAAAATTTACGTTGCCTGGGAATGTTAGGCTACAGTGCGACGTCATGGAAGCGCTTTTAACCAATTCCTTCAATTCCGAGAAAATATTAGGCGGAAAACAATCATGATTATTGATTAAATCTTGTACGGTGTTCCTTGAAGCGGGGTGTGCAAGAAAGGGACCAATACTTCCAAAGCAAGCAAGTGACAGCGTATTATTACCTAAGGGTCGACTCACGATGCAACTTCGTTATTATGCAGTGTTTGCCTCGGTGTTAACAGTTCACTTATAATACACGAACCACATCGTTGCGAGGAAGCAATCGTGAAGCTTCTTCATTGTCAGACAGGGCCCTGTTTTGTCAATTATATCTGTACTAATAATAGCCTCGTCATTTTTCAGGTCTGTGGGGACTGGTAAACAACGCTGGAGTTTTGACCATTGGTCCAGCCGAATGGGTACCGCTGGCCGATTACAAGAGAACGGCGGACGTCAATTTATGGGGCTTGATAGATGTGACCCAGACATTCTTACCACTGGTAAAGAAAGCCAAAGGACGAGTTGTTCTTATTGGAAGCATAGCAGGTACTCACAAATGAAGCCACAGAACTGGCTGCCCAGCTCTTACTAATATATGATCTAGAAGGCAGTGGCCTACTTAAAGTACGAGAAATTTCTCTTCCCAGAGTACCGTTGATCAGATTTGCCGCTTGATTCTTGCCAATGTAGCCGAAATCCATTTATTAAGCACATCTGAACGTTCCATGAAAATTTTCGCTGTAAATTTTACTAAATAGCGCCAACGTCCATGCTTGTGATTTATCGTGCAGTATCAAGAGAACATGTTTTGTTATCTCGTGGCGTTATACACATTTTGCTATGAAATAAATCTCCTCGCCTGTTTGGAATACATCCCTGAGGCCGCGATCCTTTTGGTCAGGTAACCTAAAAGAGTGCACAGGCTCTAGGAATAGGATTGGTGGAGCCTTTTTACAGGCTGCACATGTCTTTTTGGTTCAGGCTGCTGGGGGTCCCTTTTATGGTTTGTTGGTGTGAGTGTGCCTTTTGGTGTCCTTTTCTAACATGCAAGACGGTAGGCATCTAAATCAACTAAGGCCCAACTATCCCTTATCAATCTGCAAAACAAATAACCTATATTAAAAATAGATATCCCCTGATTTCCCAT
The DNA here is from genome assembly GCF_977016875.1 of Pavona decussata. Classification (NCBI taxonomy): domain Eukaryota; kingdom Metazoa; phylum Cnidaria; class Anthozoa; order Scleractinia; family Agariciidae; genus Pavona; species Pavona decussata. The sequence goes on from NW_028145567.1 coordinate 3,925,225, forward strand.
AGCTTTCAGTTGTTTTAGTTACCATGTATTACCATGTAATACTAATTGCTTTATTTCATTGTCTACATAGGTGTTGTTTCGCCTCAAGCTTTCTCCCCATACTGCATCACCAAATATGGCGTGGAAGCATTTGCAGATTCATTGAGACGTGAAATGCGCCCGTTTGATGTGCAGGTCAGCGTTATTGAACCTGGGGCCAAGCGCACTCCGATACTGAACGAAGAGGTGTTGGCAACTCGCCTCAAAAAAATGTGGGACAACCTACCGCTGGAGAAACAAAAGGAGTATGGTGGAGAATACTTAAAAACTGGTAAGTAATGTTGACTGTACTGTGAGTTGAGGGCCATGGACCAAAATTAATCTACTTGGGAAAGGGATAACTCCAAGTCTTAGTATGGGAGATAGGGGCTTCTAGTCATGGGATTCTACACGTTGTACACATATGGGATAACAGATCACAAGTTACTTACTGATGAGTCTATAACGTATCTGCTGGGTTCCTCTTTCAGGCTCCCGGTCTGTGGGTCACCGTAATATGAAAGGGAAGTAGACTGCGAACAGTCTTATCTTGCTTCGGACTGAGATAATGAAACGAGTGGACAACGGTTTCTTGAATCTTTCCATTCTTCTCCTTAAGCGACTATTGAGGCTGAGTTGCGAGACATGAGGGTTTGCCGAGAAAAGATTCGAGGAGGTGAACAAAATCCTTCTTCTCAGGCTTGTGTCCTCGTTACTCCCTCAGCTTCACAGTCGGAATGGAGAACGAAGGTTTCTTTGCATCGTCTCTAAACTTTTCAGTTAATACGTGTCTCTTCATTTGTACGTTTTGGTTTGTACGCTCTGGCAGAACCTCTATTAACTTTACCCACATTCCTTTAACTCTATTAACTTTATTTTTAGTAAAAAATTGAGCTCATAAACCCTCACCATTCCATTACAATCTGAAAGCTTGAGATAGACTACTTAGTCATTCATGTAAACAGTATACATTTTCTGCAACAAGGTATATAACCTTATCTTTTCTAAAATTTTCAGCGACAAAAGGATTTCAGGACTGGTGTAAGTCTGGTTCTAGTCAAGTAAGTCACGTCATCGACGCTATCGTGAGCCCTCTGACGTCACAGTTTCCTAAGTCACGCTACGTTGTTGGGAGTGACGCGTGGAAGCTGAAATTGAGTGCCCACTTCCCTGAAGCACTGCAAGACCACCTCTTGAAAGATTTCCCGTTTAAGGTCGTTCGATCGCGTAATCAAGACGAGCCCGACGTCTCGTATATGAACGGCGGCTCAGCTTCTTAAGACATGCGCGAAATGATTGGAACATAAGGTGCTATTGTCGTTTTTTAATGGTCGCAATCACTGCAATAGCCCTTTATTACGGTTATTTTAAAATTTGATATAGGCCAGGTAATACTGCTGGAAAGAGCTACTTAAAATTCTTAGAAGGACCAAGTTTGAGAGTGTTGCCTTCACACATAACCTGTAACACCAAAAATTTAATCTACATGGTACAATGTAACCGCTGCCATTTACAATACATAGGTGAAACTGAGCGACGTCTCAAAGACAGATTCAACGAACATAGACGCCCAGTTGACAAAACTAACATTACGTCCAAACCAACCACTGTTTCTGAACATTTTCTTTCTCAACCTAACCACTGCCACACTGACATGCAACTAATACCACTTGAAGTTATCCACTCCTCACGTGATTCAATCAGAAAAGCCAGAGAGTCTTTTCTTATAGATTTAGCGGGGACCTTGGAACCCCACGGTTTGAATAGACGTGATGAATTGTAATTTTTTTATTTTACTTTACTTATTTCCTCATCCTTTGGTACCACCTTGTAAACGTCATTTCCGCCGCTTCTATGTATTGCGACATCCTCCATAATATAATATTGTAATTTCATTTATATAATTTAGTAACATCTAAACCTGAAGAAGGCTGGTTTGGCCAGCCGAAATATTGTTTTAAAATATATTACGCTGTGTCAGCTTTGCAGTGGTCTTTGGACTTCTCATCGTCTACTTTTAAAATAGCGAAGATATAGTTTTGTAAATTCAGGAATTTTCATAGACGTTTCTATGAAGATGGGCAAAACTTGCCCGTTTCCATACAAACGTCTGGGTTTTTTTTTAATTTCGATAACGCAACAAGCAAAAAACAATACATTTTACAGTACAACACTTTCCCCCTGATATTTAGGTGCTTGTTCCGACAATTTCCATTGTTTTGCGTTACCGGCCGCCTACATCCAAATTTTAAATAAGCGTGATAAAAGAGAGTGCAATGGCAAGATCCAAACATCTATCTCATTCTCAGTCATCACCGCAGTCAAGATATAAGAAGCTATCAGCATGTTAGGATGTTTTGTGAATACAAAGTTAAAAACATGCTTTTAATTTGTTGTTTATCACACGTTTCTCCAGTTGCGGAAAAAGTATTTTTGTAGTGAGCACGCTGTTTGCAATGTAACTCATTAGGAGGACTGACAAGAAGTAGGGCTGACACTGCGTAGAACTGAAAAACTTTGAGCTCCATCATGTCGTTGTCGCGTTAAGTTTTTCAGTTCTCGCTTACTTTTGCCTTCGTTTCTATTTTTGGCTTAGTCTCCCTCGCAGTCGTTCTGTGTCTCGCACGCAACGCTCCTCCTCCTCAACGAGACCGGCACAGAACGGCTGCGAAGGAGACTAAAGGTGCGTTTTTTTATTCACAATTCTGGAATGAGAATGGCCAGAATGTAAAATGCGCGCGTTTTTCTATTCCGGAATGGACAGAATGCCATTCCATTCATTCTGCTCCCAGGGGCAGAATGAACTGAATGTTGCGAATGAAAATCCAAGATGGCTGACGGCGAGATGAGCGCTGCGGATTCAAATACGTGAGAAAAAATTAGGTTACGCTCTTGGACACAAGAAAACATTGCTTCTAATTTCATTATACCAAACGTACGAGGTTTTTTTCAGTGATGTTTCGTACAAGAAAAGGGCAATTTGGGAAAAGATTGCCGACGACATGAAGAAAAATGGCTACTCTCCGTAGGTCGCCATATTTGTTACGCAATGTTTACTGGTGCCAGGACCGCGCATCTCGACGGGCGTTTTTTTATTTAGACAATCCGAATTATCCCTAGCATTCCGTACCAACCATTCTTATTCCAGAATTGTGGATAAAAAAACGCACCCTAATTTTTGACTGATTAGAGCTGTCAGTTAGCTCCTATGTATACCAGTAGTATACCTTTGCCTCCAGTATTAACAAATTAGGTCTCGTTCAGACTTTATGCCCGGGTCCGGTTCTCGTTCATGGACAGTAGTGTGAACATAGATATTTTTTGTGCCCGAACAAAAATCACCGCAGCACCAGGTAGTACTCAGGCACCGGTTCTTTGAACGGCCACTGGTCTGAACAGGATTTTGTCAATTTCCGCGCTTCTTCCCCATGCCTCCCTGCGACATAGCTGGCAAGCAAAAAGGGGGGGGGACTAAATGGACGAATCGAGGAAACGGTTGCTCTTTGGTCACCAAGGAGACTGAACAACGTTCTTTTCAGTGGCTAGGTACATAATCTAAGTGGGCCTAAGGTTTTTCAAGATGTTCAGTTCTTTGATAAAGCTAACTATGCAATGCAAGAAGATAATATTTTATAATTTTACATTTTTTGACTGTTCACCTAACTTTTTTATACCCCCTACAAACATTGCCTGAAAGTTCAATATTGAAATTTAAAAAGTTTTACTGCCTTTTCGCATGACGAATTTGTTTCATTTCTTGCCAAACCTGGAGAGTGAACTGCCATGTTTTTACCGTATAATGTTACTTTTCAAACTACAATGTTACATTTTGCTGTAGTTTTCGCACGTGATATGTATCATAGGTAGTATATATTATAGCGTCGTTATGGCAACAGCTGTTGGTTGAAAAACCAAGGAAAAGGATAATTCGATCATAAGTAGAAAAGGTGGTGTAATATGAACGAAATCGAAGCCTGCCGTCTGTGTGCAGCTGTATATAAAATTTTCTTCTTAAAACATCCACTCTAAGGATGGAAAGATGTTGTGAGCCTCCTTAAGTTTTACAATTAAAACATAAAATCTCGACTGTTAAATTTAGGCAAAACTGCGTAGCGCAGCTTAGGGACCGGACGAAACCAAGGTTCCAGCTTACCAGTGATCATATAATTAATAAATTCTGTACAGCAGAACACTTTTTTACTGACAATAAAATGGAAAACACCCCATTGCAATGCGAGCGGCCTGTGCTCTGATAGTTGCTGGTTATAAGTGCCATTAAATCTTGAACTGAATAGGACAACGAATCTGAAAACAACATTAACTTTTTTATTACCAATTGCCTAATAATTTTTTTTTTTTTTTTTTTTTTAAATCGGTTTAAACTTTAATTCAACATCCATAAAACATTTTACAACAACTACAATGCTACTATTATTACAAAGTCGTGATAATATATTACCGTATTACAATTCTTAGCCTGCGAGCAAGCTCTCTAGCTTGGGGGTGGGGGGCTTACTCGCAGGCTATACTATTCTATAGGACAGAAGTTTATTTTAAACGCAGATACTAAACACACGTACACACAAAATCAAAACTGCATAAGCCGTTGCAATAGCGCGGCAGCTATTACTTAAGAAATTAGCTGAAGCTAATGTAGGTAAAAGTAGGAGCATATTGTTTTTCGACAGCAAAAATTAACTTTGAAATTTTTCAACGCGGTATTTAAATTTAATTTTTTTTATAAAGTCGGAGAGAAGCAATGCTTCTTCGTTAAGTTTCCTGGTGTATATATGTCGCTTGATGAACAAGAGTGTGTAATTAAATTTCTTTAATAATGGCATGGAGTTATTAAAGATTCCAAATAAGAGTTCTTCTTTGTTTGGAGTAAAGTTTGTGTTATTGTTATCATTAAACCAAGACAAACAAGTTCTAGTGAAGCGCTGAGTGAAGTGGCATTCAAGGAAAGTATGGTCAATAGAGTCTTGATCCCCGCAGTAAATACATTCATTATCTGTTTTAATTCCGAATTTGTGAAGTTCTTTCTTCGTAACGATAATTCTGTGTATAAACTTGAAGTGAAATTCTTTCATTTTATTTTCCTTGCTGATATCCCGAACGGAACTGAAAATGTCACTCCATTTTTCTTCATCTAAATTGAGAGTAGTGTCCCAACGTTGGGGACCAGAATGCTTGTCGTTATACGTTTTATTAATTATGAGCCAATAGAAATCTTTCGCCTTCGCTTCCATAAGGTTGATTGGTACCTCATTTCCAAGATGAAAAGAAGTTACATCGTTGATATGAGCCAAGGCGGAATATTGCATTGATATTGATTTTGAGACTAGGTGTTTTGGTATAGCGTTAACGACCTGATAGAATTGGAGAAAGTTAGTGTTAGTTAAGCCATATTTCCTTCGAAAGTCATTGAAAGAAAGTCTAATGAAAGGAGAATCCCTGTAGTTTGATCCCTTTTTGTTTGTTCCATTAAATCACTAATAAGTCTTATATTTTCTCCGATGTATCGACCTTTTACAAACCCTGTTTGGTCCGAGTGTATCAACTTAGGTAATAAAGGTTCAATTCTCTTAGCTATAGCCTTTGCTGCTACTTTATAATCCACATTTAAGAGGGTGATTGGTCTCCAATTTTTAAGATTTGCCAAGGATTCCTCCTCTTTTGGAATTAAAATTATCACACCTCTACGCTGGGAAATGGATAATTGACCTTTCTCATGAGCAGTGTTCAAAGAATCCACCAGATCGTTTCCTAAGATATCAAAAAAGCATCTGTAAAATTCGACTGTAAATCCATCTTCACCAGGCGATTTTCCGTTGCTAAAGGACTTTAATGTATCTTTACATTCTTCAAATGTTAGGATTCCTTCCAGTTCATCTCGTTCATCATTCAGTAATTGGGGTGTCGTTAAATTTTGAGTGAAGTGATCGAACTCAGACTGCGCTCCCGATATCTTTGATGTGTAAAGGTCTCTGTAGAAATCTTCTATTGCCGACAAAATCTCTTTCTCGTTGTATATAAATTCTCCGTTTTCCAATTCAAGCTCGGAGATTGTCTTCTTGTTATAATTTGTTTTCTCCAGATTGAAGAAATAAGAAGTCGGACGTTCTCCTTTTTCTAACCACCGGCATTTGGACCGAAACATTGCCGCTTTACCTTTGTTTTCGTATATCGTTTGGAGTTCCTTTTTTAAGTCCTCATATATTTTTAATTCACTATCTATGTTTTGTAGGTCATTGCTTTGGCAAATTTTCACGTCTAAATCATCTAATAGTTTCGTTACTTCAGATTCTCGCTTATTTATTAATTTACTTTCCTTTTGTGAACGCAATGGTGACCGATCTGATCTCCATTTTTAACAGTTCCCAGAATAACCGTTTGTCTTCCACGTTTTTAAGTTTCTCTCGTAACTTCGGGTATATCTTCCGTATGTTTTCAACATATTCCTTGTCGTCCAGCAGTGTGTTATTAAATTTCCAAAACCCCGGCCCCCTCGAGGTGTTTTTTGGCAGATCTAGTGATAAGTAAACTGTTTTGTGATCTGGAGCGATTGAAGCCTGGATATCTACTGTTTTAACGTACTTTTTCAGCTCTTTCGATATTAAAAAGAAATCAATCCTTGAGTTTACATTCAAAGCTTTTGATGTATAAGAAAATTTGTTTGTGTTGGGATATCGTTCCCTTTGAATATCAATGAGATCAAACATATCCATTGTTATTAAAATTGCATTTCTAAAGTTCGTAGCTTTCCATGCCAATCCACCTTTTTTGTCTTTTTTTGTCAAGGTACAGTTCCAGTCTCCCCCTATAATTAGCGTTGTAGGTTCTGATTTGTCGATCAAACAATTATTAAGCTCTTGTATAAATTGCAATTGCTCGTTTGGATTGTTTGGGGCATAAATGTTACACAATGACAGCCTAAAACATGTGAAGCTCACTGTAATTAAGGCTATTCTACCATGGGTGTCAGAAAAAGAAAACTCTATTTTTGTATTCACTGATGGGTTAATCAAAATGCACACTCCTTTGCTATGACGGCTCCCATGAGAAAAAACAATTTGCCCTCCCCATTCATTTTTCCAAACAGATTCATCGTTAACCTCTGAATAGGTTTCTTGTAAAAAATTGAAAGAGGCTCCCTGATCTTTTAAATAAGAGAATATGCTCCTTCTCTTTGTTGGGTCCCTAAGACCACGAACATTGAGCGACAAACATTTGCATTTTTTCATGCTCAATCGGATTCATAAATACCAAAGCTGCAGCAATGAATAAAAAAAAAAAAATAAATAAATAAATAAAATTTCGATTTACGACCACTGACCTTAGGAAAACAAACAAATAGAAAAAAAAAAAAAAAAAAAGATAATCAATTCTAATTAGGAGTGTCCCTCTGCGTCCTTATAGCAAGATCTTCCCTCCATAAAACCTAAAGATTATCCAAGTCCTCTACACAGTAAATTCTTACCGGTGCTCCTGAGGGTGACGTTTTTACAAATACCTTTCCGTCCATAGTCCACACACTAAGTAATAGTCCCTCCTTTCTCATGTCATTAGCTCTCTTCACGATACCTCGACGATATGCTGTAAGATTTTCATTTAGAAAAAGACGATTCCCTCCGCCGATTGAGGAGGCGTAACTCGTTGTTGGAAAGAGATCAGATACTTTCAGATTCTTTAACTTGACACGCTCCTTGTATAAATTAGATTTCACCTTGTGGCTGACGAATTTAGCGATTATTGGAGAGTTACGAGCCTTTAGCTTGTGCGAAATCTCGATGTCCTCCGCTTTAATCGGCACATGTAGGGCCTCACCTAGCTTTAAAAATACCTCTTCGGTGCTGCTATAAGCGTTCGCAGGAACTCCATGAATTTCAAGCGAGTTTTTTCTTGTATATTGTTCTAGGTCATCCAGTTCTTCGCTTAATCGTTTCGACTCTTCGATTTCATCTTTCAACTTTTTCTTCGTGGCATCAAGTTCTTTTTTAAGCGCTAGATTTGCATTCATGGAAGCTTCAAGTGTAGATTTCATCTTCTCCAGATCCCGTTTCTGCGATTGAAAAGCCGCCTTAAATTGGGCGATTTCTTCCTTCAGGTTTAGGTTCTCGTGCTGTATTCCAGTTACTTTAACTTGTATATCGGCCAATATGTCCTTTAACTCGGCCAGACTAGGCTCAGGAGGTGCGTTGTTTGGTGATTTCGTTTCATTGTTTGCCGCCATGTTGACTCGCTTCGCCTCGTTCAAGACGCCTTCGTCTTCGAGTGATCCTCGAGCACCACGTTTATTTTTGCGACCGTTTCTAGTCATCAGCTTGGAAAACTACGGATACATACCAGTAGAGGACAAAAAACAGTTCATAATATCAACGATGTTGTTTTGAAGGGAGGATTTTTGCTCCGCCTCAAAATGTGCGTCCGACCAGGTCGGATCCACGCATGCTCCCCCACGTCCTGGTCGTACAGTGACGGTAAAAGTGTAATGCACGTGCAGAGTTGTTGTTTTGGTTAAAAAACAGGGGCCATAATCAGGGATGGAGACCGTAACGAGATGCCATGGTTTAGTAAGGTTAGAAGGAGGAAATTCTTTCTAACCTTACTAAACCATGGCATCTCGTTACGGTCTCCATGGTTTAGTAAGAATTGCCTGATAATTGTTTTAGTACAAGTTAGGAGTGATTGCGATGATCAACATTTTGAGCAGTGCCTCTATTCTCTCAGAGATAGTCGAGCAGGAGGTAAGATACGCTTGAACGTCGGCTGCCATGAAACCCGACACGCGAGAAGAGAGAAAAGAAATGTGTGCGAGGCAGGCGGGTTGGCACTCTGTTCTGTCTTTTCTTGAAGCTTGCTCGACAGTTACCAGGAGAAAAGAGGTGGTGAGGATCGGAGAAAGTACCGCCTTTTCCAACGAAACAAAACATTTGAAAACAATCTCGAAATGAAGATGTGGATTAGTCCAGCTGAAAAAGTTTAAAAACCGAACACGTACACGACGTATACAGCGACGATCAAAAGAAGACCACTGACCATGGGTCCGGCCGCACCGTTGCACAGGTCAGAGGCACAGCAACTCACTTCACACTTGATATAAGAAAGGTTGCACTGTGTGATGCTAGATGCTGAACAGGTTGCTGCGCAACCTCTAGCGTAGGCTTCGTCCTTCACGCCAGAGGTGGCGTACACTTTAGCTATGACGCAATGAGTGGACCCCACGCACGTGTCCTTGATTCGCTTGTCATCACAGTCTCCCCAAGAGTGTGTGCTCAGGCACCAGTAACATTCAAGGGAAATGACTGCAAAAGAGACATCAGAGTTGCACGTGAGCCTTATGACATAAAGTAAATATAGACTAAGAAAGCAGAATAACTTTGAACCGTTTCGGTCTGAAAAAAAAAACCAGCTATATAAACTTTGATCAGTTTCGTTTGCTACTCAAGAATAGTGTAAGGTCGGTATACATAGGTTTTTAAACTGTTTAAAGTAGAATTACATAACTCGTAATATACCTTACCATAGGAAATTAATGATGCATGTTATTAACGCGAATTTGAAAAATTTAAGCTAATTTTATGAACCTTAATTTACGTCATTGTTAATTAAAATCACACTATTTTACAGCATCGTTATTTAAGACACCTTTATTTCCAACAAAGTTACATGTCATCTACTTCTCCGTAGCACCCAGTTGGATTGATAGCTCAGTTGGTAGAGCACTGCATCGAAAAGGTCATGGGTACGAATCCCGTTCAAGCCATCAAACTTTCCCGGCAAACTTTCTTTTCGCATCTGCATAAGTTACGTTACTGCGAGGGTCTTTCTTCTATTTAATCTTTCACCCGCAGTTCAATTATATGTTTTATATATTTATATTCATTTATATAGTCCATGTTTGTCATGACAATCAGTAATTCTGAGATAAAAAAGTTGAACCTATGCACATCGAATACACGTAGGTTAAAGTCCGTACTCGTTTACTTAATCAAAACGTACATGCAAAGCGGAAAAAAAATAATATGAGAAAAGTGGATTCGTTTGTCCATACAATCAATAGTTTACTGTTTCTGAGGAGTAACCAGTACATGTTGCAAACTGGAACAGTCTTTTCGCTATTTTCGGTTCGAAAATCATCATTGCGGCGAGGAATATTCAAGAAAAGCAAAGCAAGTTGAACACGTCACTCAGCTATATACACAGAGCTCGTGTCTGTAATTTGTGGCCTGTGAATAGGCTCCCAAGTGGGGTATAGGATGAAGACAAAAATCGACCGCGCTCCGCTCGCACTTCGGACCTCATGGCTCACTATTTTTAGTTCAGAAAGCATCATTGCAGCGAGGAATATTCTGAAATAAAGCTTTTACGAATGTAAACAAGCAAGTTAAACACGTCACGATATATGCAGACTGGCTCGTATCTGTAATTTTCGAAACGAGGCATTTCGGACCCTTGGCTCACTACGTTTTGCTCAGAAATCGTCTTTGAGACGAGGAATATTAAAAAAAAAAAAAAAAAAAAGCATTTGCGAATGTGGGTGGCAGGTGCAATATAGAAACACTTACAAACTTGTAGCCCTCTATCTAAAACTATAAGAAAATACAAAGTTAAAAGCTACAATATCCTAGAAATAATATTAATTAAAACCTACACGTAAACATCCAATAAATCTAATTGTTCTTTAAAAAATGTACCCCACATTTAAAAGATTAAGCGATGCTTGTTTCTTTATAAAAGTTGGCAAACTGTTCCATGTTCGTACCGCTTGGACTAAAAAAGGTTTTTCGACCTTCTGTTGCCCTATTATAGAGGACAAATAAAACTGTAGTTCGAGAATCTGGTATTCCGTGTGTGTCGTGAGCTATTAAGATTAATTGAATCTATAAAATTATCAGGAACGACAATATCTGTGTCCTCTTGAGGCTACTTAAGAGCGGCTGACTGAGAATATCGAGAACCTGAAATTTCGGATTTCCTCATATTTTGTCAGAAGAATGCCTTTAGAGAACTATTTACGAAAATAACAATAAAACGTTCCAAAGATTTTTCGTTTTCGAGAATTCCGGCATAATGTGAAATGCCGTGAGAACAAGTTAATAAGAACAAGTTAATAAGTTTAAAATGAATTTATTGTTTATGTTTCATTTCTGGTGGAATAAAACTAAGTTGTTATTCGGAAACAAAATCTCATCTGTTGATGGGTTTATCCGTTTAAAAATTAATTTCATTCCTATTATCGCGAACGAAAAAATGAAACGTTCAGGTGGTATGTCACGCTTTCCTCGGTACGCCAGCGTCAACAATGCGAAGGATACGAAACAAAATCAGTAAATATTTCATATCAAAGTGTTTCTGAAACCCCCAACAGACGATAATGTCTCATTAAATTACTAATCGACTTGCGTGAAAGACACCTTTGGTTCAGTAAAGTTGCGCAAAAGTTGCAGTCCGAGTTTTCAAAAATCCTAGGTTTGTCAAAGTTGCATCCCATTCTAACTGTCAATACAAAGTCGTGACAGGCACTAGATTGAGCTGGACAACCGAAGACGAGAATTCTAAAAGCTGAAGAACAAGGTATCTGTGTTTTCAATTTGCGGGTCCTAGACTATATATCATAAACAGAACTGAGATATCAGAGCCGATAGAGAAAATCATGCTTTCACTTTAGTGCAAGGCTGGCCTTATCTTCAACAGCTACACGGCTATAATATATTTGAATGAGCACTTACCGTTCCAATGCCTGCAAAATAGGCATTTAATGAACCATCCCCATTAATGCAAGCAATAGTCCACCCTTCTCAGTCCGATCCGGATAGAAGAGCACCAGAAAATAACCAAGGTTGTTTGCATATTATGGCCATCACTGTGTACATAGCTATTTTAAACTTGCTATTTATAAACAATGACGCAAAATGGTTATAAATAGCATTTTACCACAACTGTTTCTAATCTCGCAATCTGATTGGCTAAAGCCTGGTTCTCATATGCAGCCGACCTACCTGCGATAACCTGCGTTGTAGTCGCCGGTTGACGTGATTTTTCGACCCAGGTACATCGCAGTGGTTGCGCAGATGTACCTGGGACGTGCCCCCGGGGAATTTAAAAAAGCGCGCTTAAACGGTATCATTTGGCGCTCTTTTTAACATTCCTTCAATAAACATGGATAGAACCCTGCTAATTCGTTGCCAGTCTAGTTTTCGCTAGTTTTGTTGCTTGTAAGGAGATACCTACGAAGAAAGCGTGAAGAAAAACGAGAAAAACGGAAGCGGAAGTTTTAGGTTCGCCCTATGCTTCGAGAAAGGAGCCAGCACGGAAAGTATCATACTTTGTTTGCTGTGTTGAGGCTACACGACATGTTTCTTCAGGTGAACAGAATGGTTAATTTGTCTTCTCGAGTTTGTCTTCTTGTTTGGTAGATGATTTTTATCTTGGACGTAATGTATTGTGGGCTATATTTGCCTCTGGGACATCGCCGACGATCGCCGGTTCTGTTCACATAAAACGTTTTTTTCGCCGGGGTTCCGGAAGAACCGCCGACCTGCCTGCGAAGTTGAACTCAAGTCAACTTCGCAGGCTTGCCGGCGGCAAAGGCCTGCGATGGTTGTTGCTGCCGACGGCGTATGTTCTCATATGTCGGAACAGTACCCCAGGCAGTACCGGTGGCTGTGTCGCAGGTAGTTCGGCGGCATATGAGAACCAGGCTTAAGTTTCTGTTGTCGATAAGAGTCTAGACAACGCTGCTCGCGTCAATCAGTGTGCGGAAATTTTGACAGTTATTGTAAAAATTTTCTTTGGCGTTGATATTGTGGTAAAAAACAAATCGACTGTGCTTTAGCGTTTTCTGTACTCTTATCGACAACGATATTCGTCATTACATTGGTCAAAATTTGTTGTAGACTCACTCGGCTGCGCCTCGTGAGTCCACAACATTTTGACCACTGTGATGACGAATATCGTTGTCGATAAGAGTACAGACAACGTCTAACCACATTCGATTTGTTAAATGTGCGTTCTTGGTTTGGAGTGGTTTGCTCGATATTAGAAACTGCATTTCTTCTTCCGCGATGTCATATTTTGCAGTATCTATATATTTTCGGTTGCATTTATGGCTCAGTGCCCATTTTCGTCCTTGATAGACGACGAGTCCGGTTGCGGTCAAAGTTCGTACTATTACAGCAACCTGCGTTTCTTTGGGTGAATGCCAGAAAGATATCTCCAGTCATCCAGGTCCCAACGCAAGGAAGGTGTTTGCTGACGACAAAACTGACAGTGAAATGTAATTAATCCTCGCGCACGCATGTTAGTAAAGTTATCGATCATCTGATGTTGTTGATTGAACATATGACTTTAAGTTTACTGACTTTACATTGATGGAATACAAACAGCGGGGATATTTCTGATCAAGCTACGATGATCTTTACATTGATGGAATTTGATATTCTGAAAGGATGAGTCGAATGACAATCTGACCACCTGCCCGCGCTGTCGAGATGGTGGTAGCCTACCACGCAGTCGTTTTTAGGGGACTCGTATTACCTCATCCCCGAGTCCCCTCAAAACAACTGCGTGGGAGGCTACTGAGACCGTAGATATCTAGTTTAGACGTCTAGTTTAGTCGGAAGGGGTCGAGAGATGCCTCAATAAGCCCTAAAATAATCATCATCATTATCATCATCATCATCATCATCATCATCATCATCATCATCATCATCACACCATCGCCATTATCATCATCATCATCATCATCATTATTATGGTGAATCGAATAAAGGCCTTAGAGGTACGGCATGTTGCTTTGCTTTTTTTGTGAGCATGAGAAACCTGCAGTTACTATTAAATGACATCTGTAGTGCGTAAATACTTCGGATTATTGTTGAATACCTTTTACGTGCAAGGGTATGTGTGTACTGAAGGAGATTCAAAATTCGTTCAAATTAAAGTAGCCACAGCGATAGCATGATTGCTGAGACCATTGCGGTTTTTTAATATTATTTCCTCTTTTTTTGTTTAAGTTTTATCAGTCACCTTTCCTTCTAAGACCAGAGTATTGTGTCTCTATACCACATGGTACCCTTCTCTTAGATAAAACAATAGTTCCCCCCCCTTTCTCTTCTCCCCGTATTAACTACATTCATTGTCCTCTTTTTTAAATGCCATATTCACTCAAGATTTTTTGAGGGCCGGTTGGAAAAATCAAGCGCCTGGGATCTAGGGATTATTTTCAGCAAACTTATGTATCTATTAAGAAGTTGAATGCGTTGTAACCAGCTTTAAATCAATGTTATTTTCTTTACTATGGAAGAAAATACTTAGAAAGACTCAGAAAATGCTGTTTAATTAGCTAAGATAAAGGTCGTTTATTGACAGGCAGACAGACAAACAGACTACACGGGTTAGTGTTGAACCCCTGCGAAAAAGATGAAAATACCGCAACGTTTGTTTGATGGAAGTTTCGTCTTCAGTGAGCAATACCACGTGTAGATGAAACCTGCTACTCGAAAATATGCCAAAGCGCCGGCAAAATGGAATTTTATCTCATATCAGCGGTGGCAGGTAAATACAACTCGGATACTACACTGTAGTTATAAAAACGTATACATGTCATTAACCCTAGCTATCGACTGTGAGGTAGAAAATATCGCTGTTTCGTACAGCTTCATTTTAGAACTGAGCAAATTGTCACTCTTCTGTTCTGTAAAAAACGTACTAGTTGCGTGAAGTACAATAATGAAATTTGTCGATCATTCTGACGTTGCGTTATCGGAAAACATGCCACGGCAATCGGCCTTTACGAATTTTGCTGTGGCATTAGTTATCACTCACTCTGACTGTGAATAATTTTTTGTATAGGAATATTCAGCAACGAAAAACTGTTTAGAGTATTACAATTTGTAATGTATCGATAACTTTGTCATTCTCTCGGGAAAATATATTATACAAACTAAATGTATTTCAAATGTGTTAACAGGTACTTGCGTGACCAGTGCGATAGCAGTTCGAAGAAAATACACAAAAAAATTTTGTTAACACTTGACTATAAACGTTATACCCAGACTAGATTTCTTACATGTAGCAGTAAAGTAACAGATCGTTCCTCAAGCATACCTGTTATTGTAAGTTTCCATGTACCAGGACAAGATTTTGCCTCGAAATATTTCCCCATTTTCAAGTGTTCACATGTCATGGGAGTTCAACAGTCGGCATGTTGTTGACAGGCTGTGATCTAGAAAACGTGCCCGCTTTGCACAGCTTCACAAACCCAAAAGTGATTTTAACGCCTGCAATTAGTTTTATTATTGAAACAAGTTCATATTCAGTAAGATATACCATAAATACTTGGTTCTAGATGCACCATGTGGCAATGAAAAAATTGGTTGAGATCTGGACGAGCAGAAAGGTGACATGACACTTTGACCTTTTCAAATTTGGGGTTACATCTCACTCCCTAGTTAGACTTTTTAAGGTATATAAAACAATACAAAACTTATTAGATCATTAGATTTAGTTTTGGAACAAGAATTTTATAATTCTCCGGTAAAAATAACATACAGACAACAATTTATTGAAACATGTCATCTTGTCCTTGCGTGACCACTGGAATTTTTTGAAAAAAGATGTAAAAAATTCCCTATGTGTTTTATTCCGTCAAAGGCTGGCTTTTAAATTACCCAAGCTGAATTTTTATATGTTGCAGCACAAGAATAGAGCTTTTCTTTAGTGTAACTTTCATTGTAAATTTCGATGTACCAGGAAAGGTATTTTGTCCGCAAAGTTTCCACAATTTCAAGTGTCAACAAAAATGCTGAAAATAGGATTCTTCGGACTTTGAAAACTGCATGTAAATAAGAATCCTCCAGCAATATTTTCATAAGACCGTATTTTTAGAAGGATGCCTAACTTAACCTCAAAAGATCGTTTTAATACGCTAAGCCGTCTTCCTTCCCGAGCGATTTGAAAATGCACCAAATCTCATCAAAATTTAACGCCGGCTGCGACGCGATCACGACATTTCACATTATGCCGGAATTCTCGAAAACGAAAAATCTTTGGAAAGTTTTATTGTTATTTTCGTAAATAGTTCTCTAAAGGCATTCTTCTGACAAAGTATGAGGAAATCCGAAATTTCAGTTTTGACCGCGAGTTCTCGATATTCTCAGTCAGCCGCTCTTAAGTATAGCATAGAACGGTAACCACTGCAAACGATTAAATAGAGCCGGGCACAGAAGGAGTCCGCGGATCTGCATCAAGTTTTATTCTAGCAAGCTCTTTTCTGGAAACGAAATATTCTCTGGAGACACTCTTTGGAGCAAGACATTTGCCATGCAGTACTAGCTTAACAAAGAACAGGTTTAATCAGAGCATTGTAATATAAAATTCTTTGCTCCAAAGGTAGACAAGACTTAATTTTGGGTAGATCGGATGATCTACATCAATAACACTCTACATTAAAACATTTACGCAAAAGGTTCGCACTTACCCGTCGGCAAGAATATTAGGAACATGAACATCGCCAAATGCTGCAAATTGCACATGTTGGTTCTTTATTTCAGTCGGGAAAAGTTTCTCAGCTAACGTTTGGAAATATGCTGTGTTCATACGTAGCTGAAAGCACGGACGAATTTCCCTGAATTTTATTGCACGCCTTAAAAAGTGTCAGACTGACTTTGACGTTTACTAAAAAGTAAGTGCAACTTCATTGGCCAAACGTGAAAATCGATGATAAACAAAGAGATGACTTATAGGCCACCTCACTGGCTGCCAATTTTGATGACATAAAAGAACTGGACTCATTAATATTTTGACACCTGTACGGTTTATATTGATAGAGCTGTTTAATAGAGCGTGTCGTAACGATTATTCATTTGACTTGCAAAATTTCATGGCTATCTCTATTTTCTTGGCTCTTCTTCACGGTGAAACTGAAAAGGATCTTTTCTTAATTTGTCCAGCCTTCTTTTATCTCAATTGTTTTGTTTAGGACACGTGAGACGATTCACGGAAAACATCGTTTTACCAGTTGCCGAAGTATGGCGTCTACAGTGGTCATCTTGTGCATGATTGCAGCTATATTTTACCTTCTAAGAAGTTTGTTTGTGAATTTCTGTGGACAAAAGGATACAGTGGAGGGCATAACGAACAAATGCGTCCTTATAACAGGCTGTAGATCTGGCTTTGGCAAGGAAATTACGATGCGTCTCGATCAGCTGGGGTTTCGTGTGTTTGCCACTTGTAGAACAAAGGAAGGCGAAGATTCTCTGAGAGAGGTTTGCAGTGATAACGTGAAGACGTTCGTTATGGATGTTACAGACGAAGGACAAGTTCAAGAGGTTTTTGAGAACAAAGGTAATTGTAGAAACTCGTGAAAAACACTGACCACCTCGAGTGTAAATCGAATCGCGACGGACATTGACAAACCGACGTAAATTATCACGGTTTGTTTCGTGTCGACAGCCTGTATTGCTCAAGATAGCCAACTTTAGGGCCAAAAGAAACGTAAAATTTCAGTTTCCCTCCCGAATAGTTATCTTATTTGGTCACACATTTCACATAAATGATTTTAAATATGGGTAAATAAACAATCAGTCAATCCTTTGATCTCGTCACGCATTCCTCCCCAAAGATTGTCCTACGTGCGCTTAGCCTGGGAAGAAAACCCCAAATGTCTTCTTCATGATTCCAAACGAGTGCTTAGAATATTAAAATGCTGGAAAATAGCTACGTATAGCCAAATTGGAAAGGGGAAGGTTGGAAAGTAGGTAGGGACGAAGGCAAGGAGGTAGTCTTCCCTCGTCCCTTCCCCGTCCCCCTCCCCCCTGATATGCACGAGAAAGCACAATGACGCGCTCTTTTGTTTTAGCCCTAAAAATGGATCCCGTGTTTCTAAATAGAGGATTCATTCATGTGTTTCCTTCCCTTTCTCTTGCCCTGCTTGTTCATTTGATTCTGTTCATTTCATAGGACTGTGGGGACTGGTAAACAACGCTGGCAAATTGCAGGTAGGAATGGTTGAGTGACAGCCGCTGGACAGTTTTAAGAGCATCGCGGATATTAATCTTTGGGGTATGATCCTGGTCACACAAACGTTTCTACCTCTGGTGAAGAAAGCGCGCGGAAGGGTGATAAACATGGGAAGCATCTTAGGTGAGGCCTCTGCCGCCTTGTTAACTCACAATAAATTTACTGCACATTGTATCTCTGTAATCAGGTGTATAAATGGGTGTTGTTAAGCTGTGATGCCGAGGAAGTGATTATAAGTTTTTTAGAGATTCCACGAAATGAAGTGAAGGGAACACTGCCATTAAGATATTTAAAAGGGCCTTCCAAAATATCTCCAAGAGATCCGACGAAAACAGATAAAGTTTTTCTACTGTAAGTATGTGAAAGGGATACCATTTCCTATGGAAGGTGTATGAAAGGGAATACTGAAAACGGTAAGGGTCTGGACCTCGGAGCGGAGTCTCCCTATATAAAACTTTCTTAAATACCCCCCCTCCTCCCCTCCCACGGTATCCAGCCCTTAGCAGTGGTATTTCATAAGTGTGGGATTTCCTTGTACCTGGTCAGGCGTTTTTCCGCTGCGGGCACAGTGTAGGATCGTGAAAGGTCCGCTCTTATTTTCCGTTGTCTGAAATATCATTCCCCAGGTCGAATAGTTCTACCATATATGCCTGCTTACGCTGTCTCCAAATATGGTGTTGCGGCCTTCTCTGACGCTCTCAGGCGAGAGATGCTCCCCTGGGGGGTACGGGTGAGTATTATTGAAGCTGGAGCCTATAAAACCAAGCTTTTGACTGCTGATAATTTGGCAGAGCAGTGGCGATCAGAGTGGAATGAACTCAGTGATGAGCTAAAGCAAGAATACGGCGAGGAAGGGTTGCAAAAAGGTAATTATAGATTACAAGACACCGAGAAAACAGTTTTAGGATAACAAGAGTGCGGGCTATTCTACAAACACAGTCGCCCGGCTCGTCGCCCACGCCGGATTGCTTCAGATAGTGGAATGAACGGTATATATGCATTTAATTCGAGGCGGCGAAAATGGGATGTCGCATTTCCCATCAGACCATGCGACAAGACCCACCACAAACCCAGTTAATAGTTGAATTTTTCACTTGAAGTTCAATTCAACGAAATCTTGAAATTAAGCTTAACCTGATTCAACTGTTTACTTTACCCGATTTGTTTCAATCTGTCTTTCTTTCTGTCCAGATGCATTTCTCGAAGGATTCCCCAGTACATGTCAGAAAAAGCCAAAGAATACTAGCTGCGCTTTTTGTCTCGTCCCTTCCCGCACATTTGTCGGTTCTTTTCATGTAAGTCCATTGCTTTAGTCGCACATCACTTGTGGGAAAGAGACAACTCAGTCTGCCGATGTATCAAACTCTGTTCTTTCCTTTATCTTCATAGGTTTGAGTTCTTTGAAGCTTCTCGACAGTGTATCCTCGCCGCACACCTACAAAGTGGTCAGAACGGTGTTGTCCATGCGCTTACATCACGTGACCCGCAAAGCCATTATCTCATTGACTTGAATACCAAGGCCCTGGCATGGTTATCAACGATGCCCACTTACATCACTGACTTTCTGTTTAGAATCGCGAGATTCACACCAGGACCTAGGAGAAGCAATAAGCCAAGTTGACATAAAGAGAAAACATTATACTTCTAGCCCAAAGAGCGGATAACTTTATCCAGTGGATAGGTGCGGTGCTATCCAGCGGAGCAAATGTACTCCAACCAACGCTTTTGACAAGTTTTCCACACAATCCCATACTTACGCATACGCTTCAAGGATATTCACAAATTATAGGGCTATAGGGAAATTAATTCTTGCACGCATTTATCTGCCGCATA
Source organism: Pavona decussata (assembly GCF_977016875.1). NCBI lineage: Eukaryota > Metazoa > Cnidaria > Anthozoa > Scleractinia > Agariciidae > Pavona > Pavona decussata. The sequence goes on from NW_028145567.1 coordinate 3,945,097, forward strand.
ACGACCTATCAAGTAGATAAAATTATCCGCTTTTTAAACAACTGGAGCCTGACTGTGTCCAGCGTTTGTTGTTAATTTTCCCATACAAAGAAGTGGAAATAAGTCGGGTCTCCCGGGGAGGTCGTGGATCCCGCTTGGAGCTCTTGATCACAACAGAGCTCCTTCCCATGTCCTTTTTCAACCGGCCCAGAGATGCACTCCGCTTACCATTTCGTAAAGGTTTGTTGTGTGTTGGTTCCCATAAGATCATATTACTTGCGAGAGGTTTTCAATCGAGTGTCGAAAATAATTCCGCGTTTGCTTTGGTTTTGCATTACTACGCCACTTTCTCAACTAATGGGAATCCAAACCAAAACCAATCGTGAGGATTCTCATTAGTTTGTTGGGAGTATGGAATCAAAAGTCTTTTGAAGGTGATGAATAGAAATGGAAACAGTATGAACGGATGGTGGATTAACGAGGTTAACTTGGCTCGTACCAAAAACAAAGTGGGCGTATTAACGGGAAGGGAGGGGGGGGGGGGGTCTTAGGTGGAGTTCAACTATATAAAGCGGGTGAATAATACGTTCTTTTGTGGGCTTGTGGCTTTTTATTTTATTTAACTAAATATTTTGACATGAAATTTTCAATTCAGCAGAGCTGTTTAAATGTGTAGATGGAGTACTGCATATAAGTTAAATTAACATGGATTGTAAAAGTACAATTTCCATCAACACTACACGCAAAAAGGAAGAAAAGTCGAGGATGTCTGAAGAACGTTCGCGAGGGCAGTTTTGAATTAAAGGGGTTAATAGACCTTTCTCTAAAATGGCGGCCGAAAATTCAAATAAGTTAAAATGAAAAACGTATACCAGCACTAGAAAGAGCACTTTTACTTTAGCAACCTTACTAAAGTAAAGGTGCTCTTTCCAGTGCTGGTATCAGGTTTTCATTCAGTTCAATTTTAACTCATTCAAATCTGTTGCCGCCATTTTGGAGAAGGGTCTATTAGAGTTAATTCTAATTTATTTGTCTCTATACACGACCCCCTCAAGCTTTGTAGCTTTAAAACTTATCGTGTTGAAATAAAGGTCATAAACCCAGATTTGAAAACGTTGCAAAACGTCTTTGTTTGTTTGTTGTTGTTGTTGTTGTTGTTTTGGGGGGGAAAGACAATAAAGGAGCCTTTACACTAAGCATTTTTTTTTTCTGCAACTTGCGAAGCAATGCTGACGAGATGCATTGCAAGGTGTAAGGAATGTGTTGCACTAGATCGTATCTCGCGGCGTTGCAGAACGCATAAGGCTTGCTACTTTTTCAGAACTTGTAAGGCAATTTGTTGTTGTGAGACAAGTTGCGATGGGGGGAGGGGGAGGGGAGGCTTGTGCACGCGCAATCTTGTCAGCAACGTGTCCTGCGACGGTGCTGCGTTGTAAGTCGAAAGACGCATTGCCTTGTGTAATAGCATCTTAAAACAATATCAACCGTAAGCTGCGGGTCGCTATTTATACCTCTCACATCAGCAGTATCGCAAGGATCAACCAGGTCGATCTTTTCTGCTACAAGCCATTGCTTGCGTTTGCATGCTCACAAATGTCCTTCCAAAGGGACAAGACTGCTGTCTGCTTGATCAGAGATAGTCGTAGCTCCATGCAAGAACATTCATCACCTCCTGAGGCCCCTTCATTCAGAACTAGTAACACTACCAGATGTGCCGCAGTCATCTTCCATTTTTGTTCGAAGCAGCTCGCTACTTACTCGGGAATAACACTACCTCACAAGCACCTTCACGCCGTTCACCATCCTACTGTCCATCCAGATACCATCATCATCCCTTGGCCGCGGAACTTGACGGGAAGGGCTGTAACAGTCCCATAACACCATGTGCAGCTTGTTCTACTGAGGTGAGACGCTCAAGTAAGGGGCTCGGTTGTAGTAGATTGTTAAAACAGCCAAGCATGACTAAAGGTTGAAGTTACCGCTCATTTCGACTGCCGTAGCTGATTCTTCTCTAGGTCGCCCGGCCAAAATGTGTTGAAAAACCTCGAGATATTTTTGGGATAAGGACAACAACAACTGTTACAGTTGGTGTCGTCTTATATTCCCAAAAATATCACGATATTCTTCCACTACGCAAAGAGAAAAAGACTCAAATAAGAGAAAGCTTCATGCTTACTACCTTTTCTAACCTGACAGCAAAAAGTAAACATTTGAGACCTGTGCATATGCATTCATGTGTCCCGAACCTATGTTGACGCAGTGGTTACATTATTGACTCGCAATTGGCAGGAGATATTTAACTGATTTCTTTGAGTTTTGGCATCCTTAATGCGGTAGCTTACAGTTAGTTGAATGGGTTAGAAATTCTTGTGAATGTTTCGTTAAATACTTGCCGATAACTATAAATTTTGTTCACCATACCGTGATACTCCCAGAGGTCATCTAGTACAATGTCCAGTCTCGATCGTACAAGTTTAGATCGAACTGAGTGGTCATTCTCTTCACTGAGTTTTATTTGCTTACCATGAATTTTTCAGGCATTTTAAGGCCAGCAAGGCTGCAGAACCAATCGGGAAGTCACAAACTTGTCGCTCACTTTCGGAACGCTCATTTTGAAAGAAGTCTACTTATTGTGATGTCATGTTACTATAACAATTTGTTCCACTCTAAAAGCGCGCGATCAAGCTCGTTGTTGACCAATGTGCACATCTTAAAACTTGCCGCAAGCCCATCTCACCCACAAGATTAAAGGTCTGGCTAAACTAGGAAACATTGTTGCGGAGGCAAGTGTTTCCCAGTTTCGCCGCGCGGGAAACATATGTTGCGGAAACAAATTTTACTGCTCGGAAACAAGAAAATGTTTTTGCCTCAAGTCAAAAACATTTTTGCTTCCCGGAAACAAATTTTGCTCCAAAACATACGTTGCCTAAAACATATGTTGCCAACATTTTTAATATGTTGCCAAGTTTAGCCACCACGAAAACAATGTTGACTAGTTATCATTAAAACCGTTTCCTAGCAACAAAGTCAGTTTATGCGCATGCGTGATCGTTTGTTTTCCGAAACTGTTTCCTAGCGACTGGGACAGCAAAACATTTTGCTTGCTTCCCGCTAATTTAACCACCCCGCGGGAAACATAACAAGAAAACAATGTTTCCGTAACAATGTTTCCTAGTTTAGCCAGGCCTTAAGTCAATACCATAACATGCAACATAAAATCCTTCTGAAAATTTTTTACTTGTTACTGTAGTAGAGTGTAATCAGTCTTTTCCTATGATCTGAAGAAAACTGAAGAATGGTTGATCGTTTAATAAAAAATAATCTCGTTTCGTTCCATACACAAACGCGACTCATTTTTGTACGAGTGAATTAACTTTAGTGCGAGCGAGTTTCAAAAGTGGTGAACCGCGTGTGGCATTTGATTCGTTCGGGTACTTTTTCGCTTGGACACTATTTGTCCTGCATTCCAGTTTTCAATTTCCGTGGGACAACCTACTGCTGGAGAAACAAAAGGAGTATGGTGGAGAATACTTAAAAACTGGTAAGTAATGTTGACTGTACTGTGAGTTGAGGGCCATGGACCAAAATTAATCTACTTGGGAAAGGGATAACTCCAAGTCTTAGTATGGGAGATAGGGGCTACTAGTTATGGGATTCTACACGTTGTACACATATGGGATAACAGATCACAAGTTACTTACTGATGAGTCTATAACGTATCTGCTGGGTTCTTCTTTCAGGCTCCCGATCTGTGGGTCGCCGTAATATGAAAGGGAAGTAGACTGCGAACAGTCTTATCTTGCTTCGTACTGAGATAATGAAACAAGTGGACAACGGTTTCTTGAATCTTTCCATTCTTCTCCTTAAGCGACTATTGAGACTGAGTTGCGAGACATGAGGGTTTGCCGAGAAAAGATTCGAGGAGGTGAACAAAATCCTTCTTCTAAGGCTTGTGTCCTCGTTACTCCCTCAGCTTCACAGTCCGCGGAATGGAGAACGAAGGTCTCTTTGCATCGTCTCTAAACTTTTCAGCTAATACGTGTCTCTTCATTTGTACGTTTTGGTTTGTACGCTCTGGCAGAACCTCTATTAACTTTACCCACATTCCTTTAACGCTATTAACTTTATTTTTAGTAAAAAATTGAGCTCATAAACCCTCACCATTCCATTACAATCTGAAAGCTTGCGATAGACTACTTAGTCATTCATGTAAACGGTATACATTTTCTGCAACAAGGTATATAACCTTATCTTTTCTAAAATTTTCAGCGACAAAAGGATTTCAGGACTGGTGTAAGTCTGGTTCTAATCAAGTAAGTCACGTCATCGACGCTATCGTGAGCCCTCTGACGTCACAGTTTCCTATGTCACGCTACGTTGTTGGGAGTGACGCGTGGAAGCTGAAATTGAGTGCCCACCTCCCTGAAGCACTGCAAGACCACCTCTTGAAAGATTTCCCGTTTAAGGTCGTTCGATCGCGTAATCAAGATGAGCCCGACGTCTCGTATATGAACGGCGGCTCAGCTTCTTAAGACATGCGCGAAATGATTGGAACATAAGGTGCTATTGTCGTTTTTTAATGGTCACAATCATTGCAATAGCCCTTTATTCGGTTATTTTAAAATTTGATGTAGGCCAGCTAATACTGCTGGAAAGAGCTACTTAAAATTCTTAGAAAGACCAATTTTGAGAGTGTTGCCTTTTAAAATAGCGAAGATATAGTTTTGTAAGTTCAGAAATTTTCAGAGACGTTTCTATGAAGATGGGCAAAACTTGCCCGTTTCCATACAAACGTCTGGGTTTTTTTTTAATTTCGATAACACAACAAGCAAAAAACAATACATTTTACAGTACAACATTTTCCCCCTGATATTAAGGTGCTTGTTCCAACAATGTCAATTGTTTTGCGTTACCGGCCGCCTACATCAAAATTTTAAATAAGCGTGATAAAAGAGAGTGCAATGGCAAGATCCAAATATCTATCTCACTCTCAGTCATCACTGCAGTCAAGATATAAGAAGCTAGCAGCACGTTAGGATGTTTTGTGAATACAAAGTTAAAAACATGCTTTTAATTTGTTGTTTATCACACGTTTCTCCAGTTGCGGAAAAAGTATTTTTGTAGTGAGCACGCTGTTTGCAATGTAACTCATTAGGAGGACTGACAAGAAGTAGGGCTGACACTGCGTAGAACTGAAAAACTTTGAGCTCCATCATGTCGTTGTCGCGTTAAGTTTTTCAGTTCTCGCTTACTTTTGCCTTCGTTTCTCTTTTTGGCTTAGTCTCCCTCGCAGTCGTTCTGTGTCTCGCACGCAACGCTCCTTCTCCTCAACGAGACCGGCACAGAACGGCTGCGAAGGAGACTAAAGGTGCGTTTTTTTATTCACAATTCTGGAATGAGAATGGCCAGAATGTAAAATGCGCGCGTTTTTCTATTCCGGAATGGACAGAATGCCATTCCATCCATTCTGCTCCCAGGGGCAGAATGAACTGAATGTTGCGAATGAAAATCCAAGATGGCTGACGGCGAGATGAGCGCTGCGGATTCAAATACGTGAGAAAAAATTAGGTTACGCTCTTGGACACAAGAAAACATTGCTTCTAATTTCATTGTACCAAAAGTACGAGGTTTTTTTCAGTGATGTTTCGTACAAGAAAAGGGCAATTTGGGAAAAGATTGCCGACGACATGAAGAAAAATGGCTACTCTCCGTCGGCCGCCATATTTGTTACGCAATGTTTACTGGTGCCAGGACCGCGCATCTCGACGGGCGTTTTTTTATTTAGACAATTCGAATTATCCCTAGCATTCCGTACCAACCATTCTTATTCCAGAATTGTGGATAAAAAAACGCACCCTAATTTTTGACTGATTAGAGCTGTCAGTTAGCTCCTATGCATACCAGCAGTATACCTTTGCCTCCAGTATAAACAAATTAGGTCTCGTTCAGACTTTATGCCCGGGTCCGGTTCTCGTTGACGGACAGTAGTGTGAACATAGATATTTTTTGTGCCCGAGCAAAAATCACCGCAGCACCAGGTAGTACTCAGGCACCGGTTCTTTGAACGGCCACTGGTCTGAACAGGATTTTGTCAGTTCCCGCGCTTCTTCCCCATGCCTCCCTGCGACATAGCTGGCAAGCAAAATGGCGGGGGGCTAAATGGACGAATCGAGGAAACGATTGCTCTTTGGGCACCAAGGAGACTGAACAACGTTCTTTTCAGTGGCTAGATACATAATCTAAGTGGGCCTAAGGTTTTTCAAGACGTTCAGTTCTTTGTTAAAGCTATAGCTATGCAATGCAAGAAGATAATATTTTATAATTTTACATTTTTTGACTGTTGACCTAACTTTTTCATACCCCCTACAAACATTGCCTAAAAGTTCAAAATTGAAATTCAAAAAGTTTTACTCCCTTTTCGCATAACGAATTTGTTTCAGTTCTTGCCAAACCTGAAGAGTGAACTGCCATATTTTTACCGTATAAGGTTACTTTTCAAACTACAATGTTACATTTTGCTGTAGTTTTCGCACGTGATATGTATCATATAGGTGGTACATATTATAGCGTCGTTATGGCAACAGCTGTTGGTTGAAAAACCAAGGAAAAGGATAATTCGATCCTAAGTAGAAAAGGTGGTGTAATATGAATGAAATCGAAGCCTGCCGTCTGTGTGCAGCTGTATATAAAATCTTCTTCTTAAAACATCCACTCTAAGGATGGAAAGATGTTGTGAGCCTCCTTAAGTTTTACAATTAAAACATAAAATCTCGACTGTTAAATTTAGGCAAAACTGCGTATCGCAACTTAGGGACCGGACGAAATTTAATAAATGCTGTAAAGCAGAACGCTTTTTTGCTGACAATAAAACAGAAGACACCCCATTGCAATGCGAGCGGCCTGGGCTCTGATAGTTGCTGGTTATAAGTGCCATTAAATTTTAAACTGAATAGGACAACGAATCTGAAAACAACATTTACTTTTTTTATTACCAATTGGCTGATAATTGTTTTAGTACAATTTAGGAGTGATTGCGATGATCAACATTCTGAGCAGCGCCTCTATTCTCTCAGAGATAGTCGAGCAGGAGGTAAGATACGCTTGAACGTCGGCTGCCATGAAACCCGACACGCGAGAAGAGAGAAAAGAAATGTGTGCGAGGCAGGCGGTTCTGTCTTTTCTTGAAGCTTGCTCGACAGTTACCAGGAGTAAAGAGGTGGTGAGGATCGGAGAAAGTACCGCCTTTTCCAACGAAACAAAACATTAGAAAACAATCACGAAATGAAGATGTGGATTAGTCCAGCTGAAAAAGTCTAAGAACCGAACACGTACATGACGTCAATCTCGTACCCAGAATCTTCAGGCTTTTTGGTCAGCGGAACAGCAACTCACTTCACACTTGATATAAGAAAGGTTGCACTGTGTGATGCTAGATGCTGAACAGGTTGCTGCGCAACCTCTAACGTAGGCTTCGTCCTTCACGCCAGAGGTGGCGTACACTTTAGCTTGGACGCAATGAGTGGACCCCACGCACGTGTCCTTGATTCGCTTGTCATCACAGTCTCCCCAAGAGTGTGTGCTCAGGCACCGGTAACATTCAAGGGAAATGACTGCAAAAGAGACATCAGAGTTGCACGTGAGCCTTATGACATAAAATATCTCACACTAAGAAAGCAGAATAACTTTTGAACCGTTTTGGTCTGAAGATACAGATACTGATAAACTTTGATCAGTTTCGTTTGCTTCTCTAAAATAAAATGAGGAGTTTTGTACATCATGGGTATACACCAGGTCGGTATACATACATTACTTGCAAAAAATTTTGGACGTTAAAATTTCGGACGTTTTATTTCGGACATTTAATTTTCGGACACTTTTCATCTCATTTCGGACAAATTTCGGCAAAAATTTCGGACACTGCGCTAAAACATGCCTAAAGTAAATTTACGACTAAAAAACATGAATTAGACTGAAATACAATCTGTGAAAATTATAGTTTTACTGTACCTTCAAGGTTTTACAGCCGAATACACCAACGAGAAAATAACACAAACTCAATCAAGCTTATGCCTCTAGCAGTGTCTCAAATATCAGTTTCCTTTCCAGTGACCCCACACAGACACAGAACGAGCTCTTGACACTTTTTTAGACGCTGTTGAACTTGACATAACCACGGGTACACCTAACAAAATCCGTGACAACCTTACTGCTACAGAGAGACAGGCCATTTGCCAACTTAAACAACGACAAGACATAATTATAAAACCCGCTAACAAAGGTTCCGGTACTGTTGTTATGGACAAAACTTGGTACATCGACGAATGTAACAGACAACTTAATGACTCGAAATTTTACAAACGCTTGAACGAAGACATAACTGCTGACATACAAAAACGTGTAACTTTTTATGTTAACAGGATCTATCATGACAGACTTATCAACGAGAAAACTAGAAAATACCTCATACAAACTGACGTAAAACCAGGACGCTTCTACATACTACCCAAAATACACAAACCCGGTAACCCAGGACGCTCCATTGTTTCATCTAATAGCCATCCCACCGAACGCATATCTCAATTTGTCCGCTATCACCTTCAACCTTTAGTTCACAAATTACCATCCTTTGTTAAAGACACTAATGACTTCCTTAACAAACTCCTTATCATTGGTAAACTACCCTCTAATTCATTGTTAGTCACCATGACTTGATGTCTCATCTTTATACACTAATATCCCACATAACGAAGGTATTAATGCTTGTGACCATTTCCTCAGTACTCGCCTTCATAGTAACATTCCCACTGGCACACTCTGTGACCTCATTCGCATGATTCTTACCATGAATAATTTTTCTTTTAACGATAATCACTACCTTTAGATCCACGGCACAGCCATGGGCACTAAAATGGCCCCTTCTTTTGCCAACCTTTTTCTTGGCCATTTCGAAGCGAATGCTTTGAAAAATGCCCCATTTCACCCTCACACATGGTTTCGTTATATTGATGATATTTTTATGATCTGGACTGAAGGTCTGGATAACTTAAAAATCTTCATCGATTATCTTACCAATATTCACCCTACCATTAAATTCACTAGCTCGCACTCTTCTGCTAACGTATCTTTCCTTGATGTTAATGTTTCTTTAACTAACGACGGTAACATCAGTACTGACCTGTACACTAAACCTACAGACAAACACCAACATCTACTTTATTCATCTTGCCATCCCCTACATACCAAAAATGCTATTCCTTTCAGTCTAGCACTCCGCCTACGACGTATTTGTTCTACTGACGAAACGTTTAATATACGCACTGCTCAACTTACTACATACCTACTAAAACGAGGCTACAAACGAAACTTTGTCACTAAACAAATACAACGTGCCGCCAACATCCCACGCAGACTCGCTTTACAAACTAAAGACATGAACAAACCTACACGTGTACCTTTTATTACGACTTTTAACCCGTCGCTTCCTCACATCTCCATGCAACATCATTAAAAAACATTATCCTTCACTGCTCTCGTCTGACCGCTGCAAAAAGGTTTTTCCAAATTTGCCTGTTGTGGCCTTCAGACGACCTCCTAACCTACGTGACTTACTGGTTTCGGCTAAACTTTCTTCTATCTCGACTAATCCTCACCCACAACTCCCTTCCGGCTCCTATCGTTGCGGTAAAAATTGCGCCACTTGCCCATACATTTCCGATGGTCTCACTAACCACATCTTCTTTTCCACTGGTGAAACATGTCCTATCAAATCTAACCTGACCTGTGAAACTAAAAATCTAATCTATATGATCCAATGTAACCGCTGTAATTTACAATACATAGGAGAGACTAAACGACGCTTAAAAGACCGCTTTAATGAACACCGCCCCACCATAGATAACCCTAATACTAAATCTAAACCCATCACAGCCGCAGAACACTTCCTCACTGCTCCTAACCACACCGCTAACGACATGCAATTAATCCCCGTAGAAAAAGTCTACTCTAACCGAGACTCACTCCGTAAGGCCAGGGAAGCCTTTTTAATCTCAAAAGGCAGAACACTTTCTCCACATGGCCTCAATATTCGCGAAGAAATGCACTAGCGTTTTTTCCTTTTATTATTTTTTTATTTTTTGTTATTATTATTATTATTATTATTTCATTTGCTTCATATTTTACTGTCAATCAATTTAGTTTAACGTAGTTCCGCTATTGCGCAAACATTTGTCAGCTATATAAGCGTATGTCCCAATGTCAATTTCCATTGTACCTGAAGAAGGCTGGTTTGGCCAGCCGAAATATAGTAACCTTTAAACCGTATTTCTACGTTGTATCGGTCTCTGCTTCTTGTGTCATAAAAAGAACGACTGAGCAAAGCCGCCTAATCCGAATTCTAGCCATATCAGGTATATTGGCTTTGAACAAGAGACTATGAGGTACTTACCTCATAGTCTCTTGCTTTGAATCTGTGATGCCGTCGCCAAGAAAGTACTTTTAAAGTTTTATACTATACTGTAAAAATTTCGGACGCTTAAAATTTCAGACGCTTAAAAATTTCGGACGGTTTTATTTTCGGACACCATCTTTGTCCGAAACTAAAATCGTCCGAAATTTTTTGCGAGTAATGTAGGTTTTTAAACTATTTAAATTAGAATTACGTAACTCGCAATATACCTTATTAAAGGAAATCAACGATGCATTTTATTAATTTCATGAACTTTAAAATACGTCATTATTAATTAAAATCACACTATTTTACCGCATCGTTATTTTAAGACACCTTTATTTCCAACAAAGTTACATGTCATCTACTTCTCCGTAGCTCCCAGTTGGATTGATAGCTCAGTTGGTAAAGCACTGCATCGAAAAGGTCATGGGTACGAATCCCGTTCAAGCCATCAAGCTTTCTTTTCGCATCTGCATAAGTTACGTAAATAACTGCGAGGGTCTTTCTTCTATTTAATCTTTCACCCGCAGTTCAATTATATGTTTTATATATTTATATTCATTTATATAGTCCATGTTTGTCATGACAATCAGTAATTCTGAGATAAAAAAGTTGAACCTATGCACATTAAATACACGTAGGTTAAAGTCCGCACTCGTTAATCAAAACGTACAAGCAAAGCGAAAAAAAATTAATATGAGAAAAGTGGATTCGTTTGTTCATAAAAGCAATAGTTTACTGGTTCTGAAAAGTGAGCAGTACATGTTGCAAACTGGAACAGCATTTTTCACTATTTTCGGTTCGAAAATCATCATTGCGGCGAGGACTATTCAAGAAAAGCAAAGCAAGTTGAACACGTCACTCAGCTATATACACAGAGCTCGTGTCTGTAATTTGTAGCCTCCCAAGTGGGGTATAGGACGAAGACAGAAATCGACCGCGCTTCGCTCGCACTTCGGACCTCATGGCTCACTATTTTTAGTTCAGAAAGCATCATTGCAAGCGAGGAATATTCTGAAGAAAAGCTTTTACGAATGTAAACAAGCAAGTTAAACACGTCACGATATATGCAGACTGGCTCGTATCTGTAATTTGAGAACTGAACGAGGCATTTCGGACCCTTGGCTCGCTACGTTTTGCTCAGAAATCGTCTTTGCGGCGAGGAATATTTAAAAAAAAAGCGTTTGCGAATGTGGGTGGTAGGTGCAATATAGAAACACTAACAAACCTGTGGCCCTCTATTAAAACTATAAGAAAATACAAAGTTAAAAACTACAATATTCTAGAAATAATATTAATTGAAACATACATGTAAACATCCAATAAATCTAATTGTTCTTTAAAAAATTTACCCCGCATTTAAGAGATTTAAGCGATGCTTGTTTCTTTATAAAAGCTGGCAAACTGTTCCATGTTCGTACCGCTTAAACTAAAAAAGGTTTTTCGACCTTCTGTTGCCCTATTATAAAGAGGACAAATAAAACTGTAGTTCGAAAATCTGGTATTCCGTGAGTGTCGTGAGCTATTAAGATTAATTGAATCTATAAAATTATCAGGAACGACAATATCTGTGTCCTCTTGAGGCTACTTAAGTATCGACATAGAACGGTAACCACTGCAAACGATTAAATAGAGCCGGGCACAGAAGGAGTCCGTGGATCTGCCGATCAAGTTTTATTCTAGCAAGCTCTTTTCTGGAAACGAAATATTCTCTGGAGACACTCTTTGGAGCAAGACATTTGCCATGCAGTACTAGCTTAACAAAAAACAGTTTTAATCAGAGCATTGTAATATAAAATTCTATGCTCCAAAGGTAGACAAGACTTAATTTTGGGTAGATCAGATGATCTACATCAATAACACTCTACATTAAAACATTTACGCAAAAGGTTCGCACTTACCCGTTGGCAAGAATATTAGGAACATGAACATCGCCAAATACTGCAAATTGTACATGTTGGTTCTTTATTTCAGTCAGGAAAAGTTTCTGCTAACGTTTGGAAATATGCTGTGTTCATACGTAGCTGAAAGCACGGACGAATTTCCCTGAATTTTACTACACGTGTCAGACTGACTTTGACGTTTACTAAAAAGTAAGTGCAACTTCATTGGCCAAACGTGAAAATCAATGATAAACAAAGAGATGACTTATAGGCCACCTCACTAGCTGCCAATTTTGATGACGTAAAAGAACTGGACATTAATATGTTGACACCTGTATGTTTATATTGATAGAGCTGTTTACAGTCGAACCAGGTCAAGCGTACCCCCCTAGATTCTATTAATGAATCTATTATTTGAAAATTGAACCCGTTAGTCGTTTCAAGTATTCAAATCAAAATTAGATTTCTGATTGGATTATACGAACAATACATGAAACCAGAAAACCAGAAAGCCCGCGGGAAAAACCGCTCTTAATATATTCAGAGCGGCAATTCTTGACTTATATAGCAATGGATTTTCCAAAAAGTAGATTTCTCTTGATTTACAGCAGTCAACGCGTACTGTCAGAAAAAAAATTCGCCATTTTAAACCGGGCACGGTGGTCCTGTCGCGTAAGTTTAAACTCTCTAATGATCACTAAATGGACATTTTACGTTTGTACACTTGCGTTTTTTCAGTTAGTTATTCAAAAACAAAAATGAAAAAGGACTGGAAGCGTTTTATCATAATAAATTAAACGGTTCTCTTTTTGAGGTATATGCAAATTTAGGGGGTGTTTACATGATACCGGCGCGACTTTCACTCCGGTGCGAGTTCACTCCAGTTCCCTCTTGTGGCTCTGTATTCGTTTACATGATATCAGCACAAATTCTTGTACCGAAGCGAGTCATACCGGTGCGAGTTCACCCCGGTAACCGCACCGGGGCGAGATTTTCATTCCGGTACGAAAACTCATTCCGATGTCATGTAAACGCGGTACGGCCGTTAGCTGCAGCATGAAATCACTCTCCTGGAAGTCTGGAACGGATAGGGCATGAGCAGTCGTCGATATTCAATTCAATATGGCGCCCAAATCACGTCAGTTGACAAAAAGTATCCCTTCATGTAAACACGGTATGAAATCACAATGTCATACCGGTATCAAACTCGCACCGGGGCGAGTTTTCACATGTAAACACCCCCTAATTTGGCGAAAAGTATGCGAACTCACAGTGAAAGATGTTCATTTCAGTTGACCTTCGACAATGGCAGCACATGTGTTGCGCTATTCGTCGCGGTATAATGGACAGTCTGGTGAAATAATAATACATACCAAACTTTTTCATGCTACAAGGTGGGTAATGCTAGCTATACATGAAAGATAAATTGGAATTTTTCAACCCGACTCATTTGCAAGCGCTTGACTTTGTGCTCTTGCCATGACCAAATTTGCATAACGAATTATATGAATGTGTCAACAACACGCAGGAACAGTTTTAACGAACGAGCTGTTTCAATTATGTACTGTAGTTTGAATTTTAGAGGCTATTGCTTTTACTGTTAGCGCGGATCTATGTTATACGAATTTTAATTTGAACATCGATCCGCGCTAACAATGAATAAATGAATGCATTCTTTGAAACGACTAATCGGTTCAATTTTCAAATAATTGCTGCCGCAGCGAGGGAGCCTGAAGCGACCGAGCAAGGCAGCAACTCTTATCGGCACAGAAATATAGTTATGGGGCCTTGCGAGAGCTTTCTTGCAAAATGCAAAGGATGGTATCAAAGGAAAAAGGAATTGTGGTTAATTTTGTGGGCACCACAATGCAACGCGCTGCTTTGCTTTTTCCAGTTTCGGACAGAACAAGGGAGAGAAATCAAGGTGAGTATTTTTCGTCGTTTTGAATGCCCCTGATTTTGCGGAATGTTTCTACTTCGTTTATATTTTCTAAACTGAATCTCTTTTAATTTCAGAACGCAATATATTTGCAATTTCAGCGTCAGGGATATCCTCGATAACCCTCGAGGTAAAAATGAAGGCAAATTCTTGAAAGTTGTGTTGTTCATTACGTAAGCTTATCTGCGTTGATTATTTCCAACTTTGTTCATTTTTAAATACAAAACGTAGGCACTCAAGCTACGTACTTACATTATAATTTGAACACTACCTCATGTGAAAACAAATGTGCATACAAGGACTGTATTTGTAGAAGAATCATTCATGTTTAGCCATGTTTCAGAACTCTCGAAGAAAGCGCTGAGACAGCGTATTTAATTCCACTCGTGCAATCTTCTGATTATATTTTTTTCAGCAGGGCAAAACTGCATTTTAGCTCAGCTTAAGTCATGAATATGTGAATAACATACGCATTTCAAATGTTTTACTGGATGTTAGTCTTTTTCAATGACATGCTTGACATGTAAACAACATTTTATTTTCTATCAGATTTTTATTTACGCGAATCATTGTATTCACTGCAAGGTCAGTAAACTTTAGTTTTCCATTGCTTCGTTTGGTGTGAATTTTCACACTTCGTTCTAAACTTGATCACTTGGTGGATGTTTATACGCCTCGTTCCAAACTTGATCTCTTGGTGTATGTTTATTCGCCCCGTAAACCAAAATTAGATTCATTATCTTACCAAATAAACAAGTGCAACAGGAAACAACATTTCAAATGTCCGATATTTTTAGCCTTGTATGTAGCTGTTTCACAGGTTTTATGTAATCACTCTAATAGAGGGCGTTTTAGAAACGCTCACTACTTAGTAACAGTAAGTAAAACTCAGAAGTCTGTTCCACCGTTAAGTAAAATCACACTACAATTTATTGTATATTTAACAGTTTCAAACAAATACAATTGTAAGTTCTGTTTCCTTTGTACTTTCAACATGTCATTAAATACACATTTCCGTTGTTTTACACGTTTCTTGTCATCACTGTGTTTTCCGGTTTCAAATGAGCACCATGGGTCATTTTCAACTCTTTCAACCTCCCCTTCTTATTCTCATCAAAACAGCAGTCACCTGCCTCCCCAAGGCAGCATTCACTGCCGTTCCGGTATACTAGTCGATCCATTAATAGAGTCTAGGGGGGTACGCTTGACCTGGTTCGACTGTAATAGAGCGTGTCGTAACGATTATTGCGTGACGTATGGACCAACCTTAAAATTTGACTTGCAAAATTTCATGGCTATCTCTATTTTCTTGGCTCTTATTCACGGTGAAACTGAAAAGGACCTTTTCTTAATTTGTCCAGCCTTCTTTAATCTCAATTGTTTTGTTTAGGATGTTAACTATTTACCCGTGAGACGAGACGATTCGGGAAACATCGTTTTACCAGTCGCCGAAGTATGGCGTCTACAGTGGCCATCTTGTGCATAATAGCAGCTATATTTTACCTTCTAAGAAGGTTGTTTGTGAATTTTTGTGGACAAAAGGATACAGTGGAGGGCATAACGAACAAATACGTTCTTATAACAGGCTGTAGATCTGGCTTTGGCAAGGAAATTACCATGCGTCTCGATCAGCTTGGGTTTCGTGTGTTTGCCACTTGTAGAACGAAGGAAGGCGAAGATTCTCTGAGAGAGGTTTGCAGTGATAACGTGAAGACGTTCGTTATGGATGTTACAGACAAAGGACAAGTTCAAGAGGTTTTTGAGAAGATCAAGAGGGAGATTTCAGGTGACAAAGGTAATTGAAGAAATCGTGAAAAACACTGACCACCTCGAGTGTAAATCGAATCGCGACGGACATTGACAAACCGACGTAAATTATCACGGTTTGTTTAATGTCAACAGCCTGTATTGCTCGAGACAGCCAACTTTAGGGCCAAAAGAAACGTAAAATTTCAGTTTCCCTCCCGAATAGTTATCTTATTTGGTCACATTTCACATAAATGATTTTAAATATGTGTAAATAAACAATCAGTTAATCAAAAATTAATAATACCTACGCAGACGCTCTTAGGGCTCGTCACGCATTCCTACCCAAAGATTGTCCTACGTGCGCTTAGCCTGGGAGGAAAACCCTAAATGTCTTCTTGATGATTCCAAACGAGTGCTTAGAATATTAAAATGCTGGGAAAATAGCTATGGATAGCCAAACGGAAAAGGGGAAGGTTGGAAAGGAGGTAGTCTTCTCTCGTCCCCTCCCCCCCCCCCCCCCTGATATGCACGAGAAAGCACAATTGTCGTATGCCCCTTCTTCAGACGCGCTCTTTTGTTTAAGCCCTAAAAATGGATCCCGTGTTTATTCATGTGTTTCCCTCCCTTTCTCTTGCGCTGTGTGTTCATTTGATTCTGGTCATTTCATAGGACTGTGGGGACTGGTAAACAACGCTGGCAAATTGAAGGTAGGAATAGTTGAGTGGCAGCCGCTGGACAGTTTTAAGAGCATCGCGGATGTTAATCTTTGGGGTATGATCCTGGTCACACAAACGTTTCTACCTCTGGTGAAGAAAGCGCGCGGAAGGGTGATCAACATGGGGAGCATCTTAGGTGAGGCCTCTGCCGCCTTGTTCACTCACAGTAAATTTACTGGAATTTATTTCCCTAATCAGGCCGGGGTGTATAAATAGGTGTTGTTGAGCTGTGATGCCGAGGAAGTGATTATACTGTTGGTAGAGATTTCGCGAAATGAAGTGAAGGGAACACTGTCATTAAGATATTTAAAAGGGCCTTTCAAAATATCTCCAAGAGATCCAACGAAAACAGACAGAGTTTTTCTACTGCAAGTATGTGAAAGGGATACCATTTCCTATGGAAGGTATATGAAAAGGTATACTGAAAACGGTAGGGGTTTGGACCTCGGAGCAGAGTCTTCCCATATTAAACTTTCTTACGTATCCCCCCCCCCCCCCTCTCCTCCCACGGATTCCAGACCTTAGTAGTGGCATTTCATAAGTGTGGGATTTCCTTGTCCCGCCTGGTCAGGCGTTTTTCCGCTGCGGGCACAGTGTAGAATCGTGAAAGGGCCGCTCTGATTATCCGTTGTCTGAAATATCATTCCCCAGGTCGAATAGTTCTACCATATATGCCTGCTTACGCTGTCTCCAAATATGGTGTTGCGGCCTTCTCTGACGCTCTCAGGCGCGAGATGCTCCCCTGGGGGGTACGGGTGAGTATTATTGAAGCTGGAGCCTATAAAACCAAGCTTTTGACTGCTGATAATTTGGCAGAGCAGTGGCGATCAGAGTGGAATGAACTTAGCGATGAGCTAAAGCAAGAATACGGCGAGGAAGGGTTTCAAAAAGGTAATTAAAGATTACAAGACACCGAGAAAACAGTTTTAGGATAACAAGAGTGCGGGCTATTCTACAAACACAGTCGCCCGGCTCGTCGCCCACGCCGGATTGCTTCAGATAGTGGAATGAACGGTATATATGCATTTGATTCGACGCGGCGAAAATGGGATGACGCATTTCCCGTCGGACCATGCGACAAGACCCACCACAAACCCAGTTAATAGTTGAATTTTTCAGTTGAAATTCAATTCAACGAAATCTTGAAATTAAGCTTAACCTGATTCAACTGTGTACTTTACCCGATTTGTTTCAATCTGTCTTTCTTTCTGTCCACATGCATTTCTCGAAGGATTCCTCAGTACATGTCAGAAAAAGCCAAAGAATATTAGCTGCACTTTTTGTCGCGTCCCTTCCTGCGCGTTTGCCAGTTCTTTTCATGTTTTTACGTCCATTGCTTTAGTCGCACATCACTTGTGGGAAAGAGACAACTCAGTTTGCCGATGTATCAAACTCTGTTCTTTCCTTTATCTTCATAGGTTTGAGTTCTTTGAAGCTTCTCGACAGTGTATCCTCGCCGCACACCTACAAAGTGGTCAGCGGTGTTGTCCATGCGCTTACATCACGTGACCCGCAAAGCCATTATCTCATTGACTTGAATACCAAGGCCCTGGCGTGGTTATCAATGATGCCCACTTACATGACTGACTTTCTGTTTAGAATCGCGAGACTCACACCAGGACCTAGGAGAAGCAACAAGCCAAGTTGACATAAAGAGAAAATATTATACTTCTAGCCCAAAGGGCGGATACATTTATCCAGCGGAGCAAATGTACTCCAACCAACACTTTTGACAAGTTTTCCTCACAATCCCTCCCATACTTAAGTTAGGCATACGCTTCAAGCCTGTTCACAAATTATAGGGCTATAGGGAACTGATTCGTGCACGTATTTTATCTGCCGCAAAACGACCTATCAAGTAGATAAAATTATCCGCTTTTTAAACAACTGGAGCCTAACTGGGTTCAGCGTTTGTTTTTAATTTTCCCTCGTCTCCCAGGGATGTGGCGGATACCGCTTGGGGCTCTTGATCACAGCAGAGCTCCTTCTCATGTCCTTTTTCAACCAGACAAGGGATGCACTCCGCTTACCATTTCGTGAAGATTTGTTGTGTGTTGGTTCCCATAAGATCATATTACTTGCGAAAGGTTTTCAATTGAGTGTCGAAAGTAGTTTGGCGTTTGCTTCGTTTTTGCATTACTACGTCACTTTCTTAACCAATGGGAATCCAAACCAAAACCAATCGTGAGGATTCTCATTAGTTTGTTGGGAGTATGGAATCAAAAGTCTTTTGAAGGTGATGAATAGAAATGGAAACAGTATCAACGGATGGTGGATTAACGAGGTTATTTTTGCTCGTATCAAAAACCAAAGTGGGCGTATTAACAGGGAGGGGGGGATCTTAGGTGGAGTTCAACTATATAAAGCGCGTAAATACTACCTTATTTTGGGGGCTTGTGGCTTTTTATTTAATTTAACTAAATATTTTGACATGAAATTTTCAATTCAGCAGAGCTGTTTAAATGTGTATAGATGGAGTACTGGATATAAGTAAAATTATCATGGATTGTAAAAGTGCAATTTACATCAACACTACACGCAAAAAGGAACTGAAGAAAAGTCGAGGATGTCTGAAGAACGTTCGGGAGGGCATTTTTGAGGAGGGGGGAAGAAGACAATAAAGCCAAAAGGAGCCTTTACACCAGGCATTTTTTTCTGCAACTTGCGAAGCAATGCTGACGAGATGCATTACAGGGTGTAAGAAATACGTTACAATAGATCGTATCTCGCGGCGTTGCAGAACGCAGAAGGCTGTGCTAGGCTACTTTCACAGAACTTGTAAAGGAATTTGTTGTTGCGATACAAGTTGCGATGGGGGGAGGGGAGGCTTGTGCACGCACAATTTTGTCAGCAACTTGTCCTGCCTCGAACATCGGTGGTATCGCAAGGATCAACCAGGTCGATCTTTTCTGATACAAGCCATTGATTGCGTTTGCATGCTCACAAATTTCCCTGCAAAGAGACAAGTCTGCTGTCTGCTTGATCAGAGATAGTCGTAGCTCCATGCAAGAACGTTCATCGCCTCCTGAGGCCCCTTCATCCAGAACTAGTAACACTACCAGATGCGCCGCAGTCATCTTCCATTTTTGTTCGAAGCAGCTCGCTTCTTACTCGGGAATATGCTTTTCAGTTTTGCGACAACTTAACACTACCTCACAAGCACCTTCACGCCGTTCACCATCCTACTGTCCAGATACCACCATCATCCCTTGGTCGCGGAACCTGCCGGGAGGGGCTGTAACATGTTGAAACAGTCAAGCATGACTAAAGGTTGAAGTTACCGCTCATTTCGACTGCCGTTGCTGATTCTTCTCTAGGTCGCCCGGCCGAAATGTGTTGAAAAACCTCGAGATATTTTTTTTTGATAAGGACAACAACAACTGTTACAGTTGGTGTTGTGTTTATTTTACCAAAAATATCACGATTTTCTTCCATTGTCCAAAAAGAAAAAGACTCGAATAAGAGAAAGCTTCATGCTTACTACCTTTTCTAACCTGACGGCAGAAAGTAAAAATCTGAGGCATGTGCATATGTATTCACTATGATGTGTCCAGAACCTATGTTGACGCGGTGGTTACATTATTGACTCGCAATTGGCAGGAGATATTTGACTGATTTCTTTGAGTTTTGGCATCCTTAATGCGGTAGCTTACAGTTACTTGCATGGGTTAGACATTTTTGAGAATGTTTCGTTAAATACTTGCCAATAACTATAAATTTTGTTCACCATACCGTGATACTCCCAGAGGTCATCTAGCACAATGTCCAGTCTCGATCGTACAGGTTTAGATCGAACTGAGTGGTCATCCTCTTCACTTAGTTTTATCTGCTAACCACGAATTTTTCAGACATTTTAAGGCCAGCAAGGCCGCAGAGGCAGTAATCTGGAAGTTACAAACTTGTGGCTCACTTTCGGAACGCTCATTTTGAAAGAAGTCTACTTATTGTGATGTCATGTTACTATAGCAATTTGTTCCATTCTAAATGCGCGCGATCAAGCTCGTTGGTGACCAATGCGCACGTCTGAAAATTTGCCGCAAGCCCATCTCACCCACAAGATTAAAGGCCTGGCTAAACTAGGAAACATTGTTGCGGAGGCAAGTGTTTCTCAGTTTAGCCGCGCGGAAAACATATGTTGCGGAAACAAATTTTACTGCTCGGAAACAAGAAAATGTTTTTACAAAGTCAGTTTATGCGCATGCGGGACCGTTTGTTTTCCGAAACAATGTTTCCTCGTTTAGCGACTGGGACAGCAAAACATTTTACTTCCTTCCCGCTAATTTAGCCAGCCCGGAAACATTTAACAAGAAACAATGTTTCCTAGTTTAGCCAGGCCTTAAATCAATATCATAACATGCAACATAAAATCCTCCTGAAAATTTTTCACTTGTTACTGTAGTAGAGTGTAAATAGTCTTTTCCTATGATCTGAGGAAAACTGAAGAACGGTTGATCGTTGAATAAAAAATAATCCCGTTTCGTTCCATGCACAAACGCGACTCTTTTTTGTACGAGTGAATTAACTTTAGTGCGAGCGAGTTTCAAAAGTGGTGAGCCGCGTGTTGCATTCGTTTTGGTACTTTTTCGCTTGGACACTATTTGTCCTGCGTTCCAGTTTCAATTTTCGCGAGCAGATGTGATCCTTGAATTTCTCAGAAAAGAAACAGAGGAACGTTACTTGTAAAAGAAACAAAGGATGCTTCCTTTGTCTCCTCGCATGGCAAAAGGAATCCTGGAAAAAGTGAGAAAAGACATTTTCAAGTTCTCGTACTATCTTTTAAATTGAATTGAATTTCATATACCTGCACATACACTCTTGAAGAGTGGGTTGTAAATCCGTTTCGAAGCCGGGACCATTATGTAATGCGCGATATGCACTTGTACAAGTCGTATTCGGAGACAGCGCACTGGACGGATAACTTCTCGAAGATCGACCATTCCGCAAATAAGAATTCGGGAATACCTTCCAGATAGAAGCTACTAAAACCGTTTCATCTCAATTCAGTTTTTTGAACTTGCGAATTTGAGCCAGAAAAAAAATTCTCATTTAAGAAGAACCTACCTCATACTGACGTTCCTGCTTTCCAGCATTCAATTTGTCAGCGCGACCACCGATGGAATTTTGAATTCATGATCTCTGTCCTTGTGTCTTTTATTCCTTTTTTTCTTATGTAAGACCCTACTCATTGTGAACTAAAAAAGAAAAACGTTTTGGTGCATGGTAATTTGCATTGTGATGTCATTTTGCCATGGTACTTTGTTCCATTCATGCCCAGCTTCACCCGTTGCGCATAAGAAATTTGTTTCTTTTCAAAATAAAATGAATGATTCTGCACTAGCCATGGTACCTGAGTCCAATAAACTTACTATAAACCGCTTAAATCATGTGGGATGTGGACTTTTTTTTCGTGCGCTTCTCCTTCCGTGTCCTTCGCTTGTCTTTTCCGGTCTAAGAGATCCGGCTGCAAAGAGCTCCGTACTCGTCACAGCCATCCCTCGTGACAAAAATCCTTAGCTTCGACTTTTGGGCAAGGCCTTCTCGCGCACTTTTAATAATATTTCGCAAGTCTACCTCGTTTTTGCCTAATCGCGTTTGTTTCTCGTGTTTTTTTCGTCATCCAGCGATAGAAACAATAAAAAAACTTTTCCGCCGGACTTCCCTTCTTAGAGCTTGCGTGACAGCACTCGGATGGCAATGGCTTCTGGGAGAGGGAATGGCCATTATTCCGATCCGTGCATACATGCATGCTGTTAGAAATGGATCCCGGAAAATTTTTATTTTCTTTCTCATCATGGTTTCTGCTGATAACTATTGCCCTTCTTACCATTTATCTTCTCACCTGTTTATTTCCAAAGCCTAAAATTGACGTGCAAGGAAAATTTGTCCTGATTACGGGCTGCGACTCGGGTTTTGGTCGGGCAACAGCCATTCAACTGGACAAGATGGGAGCTTGTGTGTTGGCGACTTGTTTGACGAAAGAAGGAGAACAGAGTTTGAAATCGGCGGCAAGTGGCAAACTGAAAACATTCCAGCTGGATGTAACAAACTCTCAGCAGATCAAAGATGTCTACAAAGTGATCAGGGAGGAAATTTCAACAGGTAGGTCGGTCATTTCCCAGCAGAGTGCAAAGTGAGAATGCAATTTATATGCTCATCATGTCTCAGTCAGAGGTAATTTTAGGCAATCGTAGTCCATATTGTAGCTTTTATAGTCTGCGGTTTAGATACATTTTACCCTTAGCCCGTGGTATGGAGTGTTCTTGGAGTTTGGGGGAGGAGTGGGGGTGGAGGAGGGGAGGAGGGGGTACACCCCTATACAAAGCTAGAGGTACGGAACTAAGGTGGGGTTTGACATAGGATATGCTATGGACATTTTGGACAGAAGGGTCTTCCTGAGTATAGAGTTCTTGTTGTTTTGTCCTTTTAAAAGTTAAGACTGGTCTATGCATATGTGTGATTGATATGATTAGGGATATGATGATGGGAAGCAGGGATGGCAAAGTGGTGATTGCATTCGCCTCCCACCAATGTGGTCCAGGTTCGATTCCCAGACTCGGCGTCATATTGTGGGTTGAGTTTGTTGTCGGTTCTTGTCCTTGCTCCGAGAGGGAGGTACTCTGGGTACTCTCGTTTTCCCCTCTCCTCAAAAACCAACACTTCAAAATTCCAATTCAATTTGGAAAGTGTCCCCAATTGGTGTTCTGTGCTAAATACATTGACACTTAAATAAAGTGATTTATTTATTTATTACTTTTATATACATCTGAAGAAGAGTAAAGATGTTAAGGTCTTATCCACACTTCCCCACCTAAATATGCTCTGAGAGGTCATCCCTCTCAGAGCCTCCAATGATGAACCAGAAGGAGGTCATTGTTTGAGGCTATCCCTCTGAAGTGGGGGAGAATATTTAGTAAATAAACCCCTTCAGGCGGCTGGTATGTTGGCTGATAATGTCCGCGGCTGAGAGATTGTCCGAAAAATGAATATTTGGCCGAGTAGCGAAGCTTCGAGGGCAAATGTGAAATTTTGAGGACAATCTCTCAGCCAAGGACATTATCAGCCGACATACTTGCAAGCCAGAAGGGGGTTTATTTATTTTATAACCCTCCCATTAATTTTTATATCGCACGAAAACCGCTTGACCGACTCATTAAAAAAGCCAGTGCTGATCTGATTGCGGATGCGCGCGATTGACATAAACAAGTACATTTGATTGGTTTATAGGGTATTTTCACTGTGATTGGACCAAAACTTGACAAACTGACTCAGTTTGCGTAGGCTAGGGCTAAATCTGAAAGTCTACTCGTAAGTTTGTGCTTTCGTGCTTTAAACTTCATAGAAGTCTTTGCCTTGTAATTTTTTACAGGTGTACCCTTGTGGAGGGGGGGGGGGAGGGTGGGGGGTCAGTACTCTCTAAAATATCTATACAGGTATGTGCTTCCAAACGGTGTTGGCGATTTTGGAACTCTGGAAAGGGAAATCCAATTTAGAGACGTTTCCTAAGACAGGGTATAATCTTTTGAAATGCACGAAAGCTTCAAATTATCAGCAGCCATTTGAATGCTATAATTTCAGCTACGGTATTAAAAGTTATGCAATTTCTAGACTGGGGCTTTAAAAGTTGACTTATTACTAGAACTGGAATCATTTTGAGTGCAAATTCTTTCCCAAATGTGGTCCAAATTTGGAGATCTGAAAATATACCCCGGGCCCATTACCCCTCCCCCTCCAGAGGGTGAATCAGTACCCGGTGGAAACAATCATGTAGCTGGCTATTTTGTTTGTTTTCATTGGAGCAAATCTCTTATAACTGCTCTCCCCCATAAATAAGGGCTAAGGAAGAAAGGAAGATACTCAGCATGACAAAGTCTCACAATTTTTAACACATTGGAAGATACACAAACCTGTTACTAATGCAAATCTTATATCTCTTTCTGGTTTCAGCTGGATTATGGGGGCTGGTTAATAATGCAGGAATTTTGTATTTGTCCCCCATTGAATGGACACCGCTGGATGTCTTTAAACGCACTGCAGATGTCAATCTGTGGGGAATGATTGATGTCACCAAAACCTTCCTGCCACTAGTTAAGAAATCCAAGGGACGAGTGGTTAATTTATCAAGCATGTCAGGTTAGAAAAGTGAAATGTAGGCATTTTCTGTCATAATGTTTTGTTAAATATTTCTCCATTTTTTCCTGGACATTTTTCATGTTTTAAAGGCTTCAATTTGCCTTGGCCCTTCCCTTCACAGACTGTTAAAAAGGATCACTCACTTTATTTATATTATTTGAATGATTGTAACCACAGTGTCTTCCTATGACTGTCCTTTAAGTAGCAAAGTCATGAAATGACTCAGGCATTCTGTTGTACTTTAATTTTATAAATGCCAAAACTTCAGACTTTTCTTTGCAAACTTCAAGTTGTTTATTGACTCACCAGTTTTACACTTCTCGTCTGTCTCTCGCTTGTAGGCTCCCTCATATGAGACTGAATTTTCTGATAAAGTCAGTTCTTGTCGCACTCTTGACTTAACAAAGTTCGCTTTTGATTCGCTTACAAACTTTCACTGGCGATGCTATCAACTTGGTTCCTGTTGTTGTCTAGATGTTAAAATCTTTTGCTAATTATCTGTCAGTGAAAGCTTATTGAACTGTCAAACTTGATTGCTTAGTTCCTATTTAATCTCAAAGTCCTAAGATATTGAAAAGTCACACAATGCTAATATATGAAACTTCCGTGACAGTAACTATCCGATCCAACCAAAACCCCCAGGCCCAGGAATTACATTTCATGCCTCTCACTTTCATTCCACTGTACACTAGGGAGATTATCGGCGAACTGTTATGGCTCTTATTCTGTGTCCAAATATGGTGTGGAGGCATTTTCTGATGCTCTAAGGCGCGAGATGCATCCCTGGGGAATCAAAGTCAGTATGCTGGAGCCTGGATCCTTTTCCACTAACATCTGTGCCCCTGATATGTTTGAGAAACAACTAAGGGAGGGGTGGGACAGATTGAGTGATAAACTGAAGGCTGAATATGGAGAGGAATACTTGAATAAAGGTATTGAATTATTTCTTTATTGACATGCCACACTGATATACATGTACAGTCTCTCGAGTCTCTTGTTTTTTTTATGAAATATATCAAACACAAGAAAGTCTTTCATCCAATTTCTTAACACCCAGATGAGGTTTAAAAAAATGAGGTGCAGCCAAGTTTTTTAAACCATCTTCAAGCTGGCATTTGGAATCATATGAAACACACTTTCGAGTGTTTGGAGAAATTCAATGCAAAAGTTCACCGATTAATATATGAGAATAAATTAGGATCACTTTTCCAAACCTCCTTCACTGTAATTATTTCCTTTTGTTCTCTTCATGAGTTATTATCAAGTTTGAGAAATGATTGTCAAGTTTGCTTTCACATTGGTTTACTTAGGCTATTGGTTGGGGTTGGGGAGAGGGAGGGAGGGGAGGGAGGGGGAGGGATTGGCTGGTGGAAACATTTTCCTGTTTCTTGTCATCAATTTCCTAGTCTATAATATAATGACGTTTCTTAGTTTTCAGCTCCTTGAATAATCCAGGTGATTGTTTGTATGAGTTGAGATCAGGTCAAGCTGTTTTCTATCTGCACATTGCATTGCCCAGGATGGATTGGCAAGCTTGTTGCTGTAAATGTCAGTAACATGTCACCCTAAATTAAAATTGTATTCAGGATAATAATAGTGGGTTTAAAATAGTTTCCTTATCATTTTCTGAAACATATTGGCAGGTTTTTGTCAAAAGTTGACACCAATGAATAAAAATGGTTTTGAAAAAATGCTTAATAGGTCAGTGTTAGGTTAATGTGATTTTCGAGAAAAATGGGTCTCAGCTGCTCTCGGCATACCATAAACTGCTGCTTATATTAGCCCCCCCCCCCCCTCCCCCGCTTATAAGCCCTCCCAGTTATAGGCCCATCTACCTGTGAACCAAAAAATACATCCGATTATTTAGCCCTCCTATAGTTTCATTCGTGTTAATGTTAGTTTTAATTTGTTCCAAATATTGACATTTTAAAGTTTAATTTAATACCAGTAAATGAAAAACGTATTTCGATCAACACTGCTATAGCTCGTTTCGAAACGATTTTTTTATTTTAGTTATAAGCCCCCTCGGACACAAGCCTCTCCATTTATAAGCCAATCTAAAACCTCTTACGAAGTTGTAAAACCCATGGCTTATATAAGTGGCAGTTTACAGTAGCACTTGGGATCACCAAAGGTAATCAGTACAAGGTCAACCATCATAAGAAGGTAACAAGTGCAGGCTGAAAGGAAACCTTTAAATCAACTACTCTTTCTTTTTTCAGTGATCGAGATTGTGAAGAAAATCCATCGTACTTCAGATGTCAACCTAGTTGTCAACAAAATAGTGGATGGGCTGACCTCAGCCTCCCCACCTGACCGCTATATAATTGGCCAAGATGCTTGGTTTGTGCTCCTACCGCTGACTTATTTGCCAGCATTTGTTGCTGACTTTCTCCTGCGAGTTGGGTTTAAAATTCCTTCACCTCAAGGATGTCTGAAATGACCTGGAGACAAGAACGACAATCTCTGCTCTTTTTCATTTCATATTTTACCCCAAATAATGAAATTGAAAAATCAGAATGGTAGTGACTTGTACTGAACTGTACTCACGCCCTTCATTGCAAGCTCCCCACAAAACGCCATGTGAGTTCCCCAGAATGGGAAGGGGGACTTGTGATGGAAGTGAGTTACTGTATCATGAACCATAACTCCTTGACATACCATATTTAAACAAAAATTACGAAGTGCCTTGATCAATAGTAAAAATTTGTATAAAAAATCTGGAACTTGTGATTCAAAATCAAACTGATTTTATTAACCCAAAATTTCTGGAGACCCTATCAGAGGAATTTTTAGGGTAGTTGGCCAACCAGTCTGGTAGTCTAAGTATCAGGTTTTCCCTCCCCCCTCCCCTTAGGAAGGCCTGCATACTATGGTTACAGTCTAGGAGAGTTGGCCAACCAGTCTGGTAGTCTGAGTATCAGGTTTTCCCTCCCCCCTCCCCTTAAGAAGGCCTGATACTCAGGTTACAGTCTGGGAGAGTTGGCCAACCAGTCTGGTAGTCTGAGTATCAGGTTCCCCCCCCCCCCCACCTCCCCTTAGGAAGGCCTGATACTCAGGATATAGTCTAAAAGAGTTGGCCAACCAGTCTGGTAGTCTGAGTATCAGGTTTTTCCTCCCCCCTCCCCTTAGGAAGGCCTGCATACTATGGTTACAGTCTAGGAGAGTTGGCCAACCAGTCTGGTAGTCTGAGTATCAGGTTTTCCCTCCCCCTCCCCTTAAGAAGGCCTGATACTCATGTTACAGTCTAGGAGAGTTGGCCAACCAGTCTGGTAGTCTGAGTATCAGGTTTTCCCTCCCCCCTCCCCTTAGGAAGGCCTGATACTCAGGCTACAGTCTAGGAGAGTTGGCCAACCAGTCTGGTAGTCTGAGTATCAGGTTTTTCCTCCCCCCTCCCCTTAGGAAGGCCTGATATCATGTTACAGTCTAGGAGAGTTGGACAACCAGTCTGGTAGTCTAAGTATCAGGTTTTCCCTCCCCCTCCCCTTAGGAAGGCCTGATACTCATGTTACAGTCTAGGAGAGTTGGCCAACCAGTCTGGTAGTCTGAGTATCAGGTTTTCCCTCCCCCCTCCCCTTAGGAAGGCCTGATACTCAGGCTACAGTCTAGGAGAGTTGGCCAACCAGTCTGGTAGTCTGAGTATCAGGTTTTTCCTCCCCCCTCCCCTTAGGAAGGCCTGATACTCATGTTACAGTCTAGGAGAGTTGGACAACCAGTCTGGTAGTCTAAGTATCAGATTTTCCCTCCCCCCTCCCCTTAAGAAGGCCTGATACTCAGGATATAGTCTAAAAGAGTTGGCCAACCAGTCTGGTAGTCTGAGAATCAGGTTTTCCCTCCCCCCTCCCCTTAAGAAGGCCTGATACTCATGTTACAGTCTAGGAGAGTTGGCCAACCAGTCTGGTAGTCTGAGTATCAGGTTTTCCCTCCCCCCTACCCTTAGGAAGGCCTGATACTCATGTTACAGTCTAGGAGAGTTGGCCAACCAGTCTGGTAGTCTGAGTATCAGGTTTCCCCTCCCCTTAGGAAGGCCTGATACTCAGGTTACAGTCTAGGAGAGTTGGCCAACCAGTCTGGTAGTCTAAGTATCAGGTTTTCCCTCCCCCCTCCCCTTAGGAAGGCCTGATACTCAGGTTACAGTCTAGGAGAGTTGCCCAACCAGTCTGGTAGTCTGAGTATCAGGTTCCCCCCCCCCCCACCCCCCGACCTCCCCTTAGGAAGGCCTGATACTCAGGATATAGTCTAAAAGAGTTGGCCAACCAGTCTGGTAGTCTGAGTATCAGGTTTTTCCTCCCCCCTCCCCTTAGGAAGGGCTGATGCTCATGTTACAGTCTAGGAGAGTTGGACAACCAGTCTGGTAGTCTAAGTATCAGGTTTTCCCTCCCTCTCCCCTTAGGAAGGCCTGATACTCATGTTACAGTCTAGGAGAGTTGGCCAGCCAGTCTGGTAGTCTAAGTATCAGGTTTTCCCTCCCCCTCCCCTTAGGAAGGCCTGATACTCATGTTACAGTCTAGGAGAGTTGGCCAGCCAGTCTGGTAGTCTAAGTATCAGGTTTTCCCTCCCCCTCCCCTTAGGAAGGCCTGATACTCATGTTACAGTCTAGGAGAGTTGGACAACCAGTCTGGTAGTCTGAGCATCAGGTTTCCCCTCCCCTTAGGAAGGCCTGATACTCAGGTTACAGTCTAGGAGAGTTGGCCAACCAGTCTGGTAGTCTAAGTATCAGGTTTTCCCTCCCCCCTCCCCTTAGGAAGGCCTGATACTCAGGTTACAGTCTAGGAGAGTTGCCCAACCAGTCTGCTAGTCTAAGTATCAGGTTTTCCCTTCCCCCTCCCCTTAGGAAGGCCTGATACTCGGGTTACAGTCCAGGAGAATTGGCCAACAGGTCTGGTAGCCTGGGTATCAGGTTAACCCTCCCCCCTCCCCTTAGGAAGCCCTGATACTTAGGATACAGTCTAGGAGAGTTGGCCAACCAGTCTGGTAGTCTAAGTATCAGGTTTTCCCTTCCCCCTCCCCTTAGAAAGCCCTGATACTCAGGATACGGTCTAGGAGAGTTGGCCAACCAGTGTGGTAGTCTAAGTATCAGGTTTTCCCTCCCCCCTCCCCTTTAGTCTACGAGAGTTGGCCAAAACTTTTATCTCTTTTATATATAGCATGTGATGTCATTTTGCCATTTGTTAACAATTTCTTTCATTCATTGATTGCCTGGCCTTGCCCAGTCCTTGGGCATAAGGAAGTTATTGAAAAAATGTTATTATTTTTCAAAGGGAAGTATCACGTGATTTTGATGTCATTTAAAAACCCAAAACGTTGTCTATCAACAGAAACAAAAAATTATTGTCTAATTTTGTTATAAATTATCAACCCAGTGCAATAAAACTGTTGACTAGTGCCTCTGGCCAGTGACAGAGAAGGTCGGAATAAATTGAAACTTGAAAACTGTTAGGCTAACACTTTTCAGCCAACCAATAGCTCGCAAAAATTAAGCTTCAAAATCTTTGCGGATGATACAAATGTATTTGCATCCGCAAGGGACCCTAAAACACTCGAACACTTAATGAAGTCCGAACTAGCCAAAGTGAAAAGATGGTGCGATATTAACAAACTGTCAATCAATAGGGATAAAACAAACTTCATGATAATCAAATCCACAAAAAAAAAGTATATCCCAATAAATCTTAACATAATAAATACCGACGTCTCCTCTTATTTGTTAGAACGAAAGCAATGTATAAAATACCTAGGTGTTATGATTGACGAGTCTTTAAGCTGGAAACACCACATTTCTTTTGTCTGTTCTCGTATATCTCGAAGCGCTGGAATAATATCGAAATTAAGTGATTTAACCTCTCAATTAAACAACTAAGACAAATATACTATAATCTAATCTATCCTTATATTTCTTATGGCATGTTAGCTTGGGGAAGTGTATACAAAACACATATAAGAAAAATTCAAGTGAAACAAAATCATATTGTAAGATTAATATTTTTTGCCAAATCATTTGGCAGCGAAACAGAGAAAGCCAAACCTTTGCTAAATCTACTAGGCCTTCTGACAGTTAATAAAATTTATCGCCTACAAGTGTTGAAATTCTTACATTCATGGCATAAAGGCCTCCTGCCTGAGTTGTTCGACAACATGTTTCAATATGCTAGCAATGTACATGGCTACAACACAAGATATGCAGCTAAGCACAATCTTTATAAGCCGAACATAAGACCTAATGTAGGTAAACAATTAATCACCTTCATGGCAACTGATATTTGGAAAGACCTTCCAACTCCTTTTAAAAAACTCATACAAAGTGTGTCTGTTTTTCCGAAACAAATTATATGTTATTTACTGTCAGAACAACAAATGAACTAATTTTCTTTTATGCTGACCTCGTAACATACGTTAACTTTTTACAAATAATAAGTTCTTCCTTCCTTTTGCTTTTTCATTTTTTTTTCTTTCCTTTCTTTTTTGCCTGCTATCTAGAACCTAAATTAGCCAGGGAGCTAACAAGACAACCAAATGGTTCATTTAGCTTCCTTGCTTTGCACATTATTTTAACTAATAATTAATTTAATTTATATAACACCACTAAAAGATTGTAACCAGCAACATGTTAATTGAAAAAAAAGCACAAATAAAGATTATTGTTGTTATTATTATTGTTGTTGTTCACATTCTCGCATTTTTGTTTTCAAAATGATCTTTTCAGGTCCAACGTTTGATCTAACAAGATAAGAGTGATAAAAATCTGCGAGTCAGCGAGCCATGCGAGCCAAGGTGTGAGCCATGCGAGCCGTGCGAGCCATGCAAGTCATGCGAGTGATGCGAGCCACAGTATAAATGTTAAGAATTTTTATTTGTTGTATTTACATTCACATAAGAACAAGAACAAGAGCATCGGAACAAGATGAATAACATCGCAATATTTACACGGAATGCCCGCAGGGCATGACGTGTCTAGGTTTCGGTCGGGTATCTTTCTTTTCTTCATCGGTGTCATAAATGTGCACATTAATTTATGCATTAAACTCTGTCCTCCCCTAGTAAGGATATATTGTTCTGATTGTCTTCAACAGAAGCGGCCCAATCAAAATCTATTTGTCAGGCACATATCACGAGAGAGGGGACCCACTCATCACTTCTGTGTGACGTCAAATCATCATTTGATTTATTCATTAAAACTAGATTAAATTCTTCCCTCTCCCAGAAGGGATCTATTGTTTTGATTGTCTTGAACAAAAGCGGCCCAATTAAACTCCATTATCTGCGCGTATATCACGAGGGAGGGGACCCACTGATCTCTACTTGTGTGACGTCAAAGCAAATCATCATTTGGAAAAGTTGTTTTCGTTCAATGGCGGCCACATGTCTGAATTTAAGACTCCGGATCTGCCGTTTTCAGAGAGAAAACCAACCTTTTTCAAGCAGTAAATCGAAATAATAACTTCTAGGTAGTACTCGACAGTTGAAACGGCGGAAATTGGGAGAGTTCACAGCAAAGAAAATCCGCTTTAAAAAACAGATCGAATGATCAACGCGAAGGATTAGAGCTAGAGGAGGCCAGACCAGTTCAGCGGGGTCATGACGTTATTGCATAGTTATTTCTGGTATGATTCCTAGTAACACAACGATAAGTATCACGCAATATATCTGAATAAAACCATTCAGACAATTATTTCAATGGCCAAGGGAGGATATTTTTTAAATATCTGCGAAACATACAATGGGGAATAATTGGGGCTACATTAAGCATTCCGTGTAATGCCATTAGAGGGGCATCTTGTTAATTCTTACAGTGGGACAACACAAACCATCATATTTCAGTTTTTTGTTACAATCAACCCAGGTCACGCGTGAACGATATTTTTGAAATTTGAACGGGGTTTTGAAATTTACATGTCAGTTTTGAAAATCGCCAACGAGATTTCAGAGTTCCCGTATAAATTTCCCTAGCTTATTGACGGTATAAAGCTATGAATTTTTCTTTACACTGCAAAATTGAATATTTCAAGAATAACAATTGTTTCCCAAGTATTTTGAGTCTTTTTTTTTTAGTTAATGCGTCTTTTTCGGAACTATTTCAATGTCTTTACTGGTCGTAAAGTCCTAACATATCTCCGAGGTGGCCTATCAGTATAAGCCCGGGGGTCTCTTGAGGTCTCCTCGCCACTTCTTACTTCTTCTTTTACTATTATTATTTACTCTAAACTTATGTACGATCCTAGTCTATTATTCATTGTAACTTTCCATGTTTGTATGTCGTGGTGAATAAATAAATAAATATTTCCAGAGAAATGTCCAACATTCCATTCACACGTCGGACATTACAAAGAGAAATTCGAATGTTCATTTCATTCTTGGAAATACTGTTCACGCGTGACCTGGGTTGACTGTAATTGACACTTCAGGACTGATTGTCAGTGGGCCGTCGATAAAACCTGGAACATGGAACATTCCGGAACATTCCGGAACATCCCGGAACATTACGCGGAACACGAAAAAAAAATTAATAAAAATAAAGGAAAAATAAAAAAAAAGTGTGTATATTTATTAAATAAAATGAAATTACATTGTATCCGAAAAAAATTCATATAAGGAGAAGTACGGAGTAGGTGGGACGGTAGTTTAAATGGGGTAGATGGGGTATGTACTTCAATGCTCATGTATCCCTTATTATAATAGGGAATATGAAGTACCTACGATAAATGGGGTGTTGTAACTGACCACACTGAATGAAGGCGCGAGTACTTTCCCGCCATTTGCAGCACGTGCTTATCGTCCGCTACGCCAGAAAAGGAACAGTTCTGGCTCGGCTGACCAAAAAACCAATTTCCTGATGTTCGGAGTGGAACCGGCTAAAAGTCGTTCGCGCAGTCTTTTTACCAAAACCCTCCCGGGCTTCCCGCGTCTTCGCCTAGGGCCTCACGTTCCGTATTTGTACTCCTTTGTTGGGCGTTCGGGAGTTTGGATCCGTTTCTCGAACGAAACTATTGTTACTGCGCATACGTTCTGCGCATCTCAAGACACTCGGGTTTCCTATGGGTGGTGCCTGCTAATACAGGAATATTTTTGCGCGGTTTAAAACTATGCGGAGAAAGCAGCACTTAACAAACGCTTTTGGTATCTCGAAAGAAAATTGGGGGTAGCCATGCATTTTTCAGAGATAATTAAGCTTCAATTTAGGAAAAAATCCCATCCATTGCTTCATATTTTGGCGCTTTTTAGAGATATTATTGCTTAATTATCTCTGAAAAATGCGTGGCTACCCCCGATTTTCATTTTGGATTCCAATAGGCCTTCCTAATTAAGATCTGCTTTTCCCGCATAGTCATAAACCGCACAAAAATACTTCGATATTAGTAGACACCATCCTTAAGTTTCTTACCTTCATCCAGTGTAGTCAGTTACAACGCCCCATTGTACTACCGTCCCACCTACTCCGTACTTCTTCTTATATGAATTTTTTTCGGATACAATGTAATTTCATTTTATATAAATATACACACTTTTTTTTCATTTTTTCCTTTATTTTTGTTTAATTTATTTTTAATTTTTCTTGTATCTTAATTTTTTTTTTTTCGTGTTCCGGAATGTTCCGGAATGTTCCGGGATGTTCCGGAATGTTCCGGAATGTTCCATGTTCCGGGTTTTATCGACGGCCTTGTCAGTGTCCTTCCAATCTTGTAAGGTATGATAAATGAGTACTCAAAGATGAGCGAAGTCAATATTGTCGCACTAAATTTTATTTGAAAAGAAGCAGCGTAACAGAAGCATTTGCCGTCAGCTGGTGGGTCGAATGCTATTTCGAAACCAGCCTCTTACACTCTAGTGGCGAGTTTTGAAGAAAGACTTGTCTAAGGGAAAGGACAACCACATGCAGCAGTCAGCCAACCGACAGAGTTCTGATAACTCTGATTCTCGACTAAAGACCAAACCTGTTAAAATGGCGCGATTTACTCACCATTCTTGACGCCAACACACGGAGATCGAAGTGCTGTTCTTTTCTTTTTTTTTCTTGAATGAAGTTCCACGTGGATATCAATGAATGACATGTGTCAATAGATACC